>NC_091977.1:530180546-530495320 GCF_044704955.1 Pristiophorus japonicus
ATGAGGAAGGACATTCTTGCTATTGAGGGAGTGCAGCGAAGGTTCACCAGACTGATTCCCGGGATGGCGGGACTGACCTATCAAGAAAGACTGGATCAACTGGGCTTGTATTCACTGGAGTTCAGAAGAATGAGAGGGGACCTCATAGAAACATTTTAAATTCTGACGGGGTTAGACAGGTTAGATGCAGGAAGAATGTTCCCAATGTTGGGGAAGTCCAGAACCAGAGGTCACAGTCTAAGGATAAGGGGTAAGCCATTTAGGACCGAGATGCGGAGGAACTTCTTCACCCAGAGAGTGGTGAACCTGTGGAATTCTCTACCACAGAAAGTTGTTGAGGCCAATTCACTAAATATATTCAAAAAGGAGTTAGATGAGGTCCTTACTACTAGGGGGATCAAGGGGTATGGCGAGAAAGCAGGAATGGGGTACTGAAGTTGAATGTTCAGCCATGAACTCATTGAATGGCGGTGCAGGCTAGAAGGGCCGAATGGCCTACTCCTGCACCTATTTTCTATGTTTCTATGTTTCTATCAGCGTTGATGCGAAAGTACGGATTATTTTTCAAAAAGTGCACTGTTGCTTGGTAAGGAACTATTATATCTTGCAAGCGTTCCCAGTGTTTTCTGGTTTTACCTTCTTGAATGATATAACACATAATACACATCGGGCGAGAAATTCCGTGGCACCCCGAGTGAGGCGATGACTTTTTGAAATCTCGGAAAAGTATCGCCGAGCGCTAATCAATTTTCTGCTCCTGGGAAATTCAGCTTTAGCGCTCCAAAATGTGAGGGAGGGAATTCCAGGATTTTGACGCAGTGATGATGAAGGAAAAGTGATATATTTCCACGTCAAGCGCTAACCGCTTCTCTTAGGGCGCTAAAGCGTGAGAGCGGGGCAGCGGTGGCAGAGCGCTGAACAATGTGGAGTCATCATCATCATAGGCAGCCCCTCAAGTTGAGGATGACTTGCTTCCACGCCAAAACGTTCACCGGTGTTTCAATGAAGGACCTAATATTCCAGGTCCCGAACTAAATGTTGAAGGGTGGAAGATGCCTGTGCGTGGATTTTTTTTAACGTGTGGTGGCCGTTGCACACCAGCCACCACACGGGCTTGACAGAGCTCGGTCTTGGTCCAGTGGCTTGGGTTAACCAAGACAACTGGAGACCAGCTCCGCTGCACAGACCGAGTGCGCGCACATATCAGAGTGGGCCGGGCCCGTGCTGCCCCCTGGGCCCCTCGCCTCTTCTGGGCCCCGAACTCACACCTCTCCTGGGCCCCAATCACATCGCTCTGCCATCTCTCGCCGCTCCTTCGCCCCGACCTCACCGCTCCTGCAGTACCTGCCCACTCTCCAATCAGCTACCTGGATCTTGGTGACGTCCAATCCAGTCGCCCTCTTCGCCGCCGTTGCTCTCCTGCTCCAGCACCTGCTGCTCCCTGGAGTGGTATACCGCCACGCTGCTCCTTCCGTTCCCCGGCCTGCTCCGATGGTACAGCGCTGCCGGCATCAGAGAGTGCTTCCCTCGCTCGAAGGGGAAGGGCCCATGATGGCGCACAACCTACTGCTGCTCAGCTCTATACAGCCAGGTAACCTGTGCGACTGCCATTACAGCCTCAAACACTTGGACATCTGGCAAGCAATGAAGCGTCAAACACTCTCAGCAAAAAGCAGACTGGCGCAAAGAATAAATTTTGGCCTACCTGAGAACCACTGCCTTTAATTAGCGCTCCCCAAGCGGCCAGCCGAGCTGACGATGCCTCCTCTTCCTGCCGTTGTTGATACCCGGTGATACAGCAGGGGGTGGGATGCAATTTCACATCCGGGGCGGTAATGGGGCACTGCGCACTTTATGATGTCACGAGCTGCCCAAGGCAGTAAGTGTTAGCGCCAGGGATAAACCGACACCGAATTCGCAGGGGCGGTCGCTGCATTCGCCGCACCCACTCACTAACCCCTGACCGCCCCTTTACCAGCCCCCGTATGGGTGATAACGGGAGGCGTGAAGCAGCCGAATTTTGTTTTGTGGCATATTGGACATAGATCGTCACACAATGTCTCTAAATCTAATCTTTGTTTTTATCTGGCTTCTAAAGTCAGCCTTAAAGAGCTCCCACTGCTTTATGAAGATTCACCTGACCAGCTTTCAATACTGGAACCCATCATCATCATAGGCAGTCCCTTGGAATTGAGGAAGACTTGCTTCCACTCTTAACATGAGTCCTTAGGTGGCTGAACAGTCCAATACGAGAACCACAATCTCTGTCACAGGTGGGACAGATAGTTGTTGAGGGAAAGGGTGGGTGGGTGAGACAGGTTTGCCGCATGCTCTTTCCGCTGCCTGCGCTTGATTTCTGCATGCTCTCGGCGATGAGACTCAAGGTGCTCAGCGATCTCCCGGATGCACTTCCTCCACTGAGGGCAGTCTTTGGCCATTGACTCCCAGCTGTCAGTGGGGATTTTGCACATTTTCAAGGAGGCTTTGAGGGTGTCCCTGTAACGTTTCCTCTGTCCACCTTTGGCTCGTTTGCCGTGAAGGAGTTTCGAGTAGAGCGCTTGCTTTAGGGAGTCTCGTGTCTGGCATGCGAACAATGTGGCCTGCCCAGCGGAACACTGCAACATCATCATATCATCATAGGCGGTCCCTCGAAACGAGGATGACTTGCTTCCATGCCGAAAATGGATGAGTTCACAGGTGTTTCAATGATACTCCGGCACCCGAACTACATCCTGAAGGGTGGAAGATGCCTGCGCGTGGATTTCTTTAACGTGTGGTGGCCATTGCACACCAGCCACCACACGGGCTTGACAGAGCTAGGTCTTGGTCCAGTGGCAAGGGTTAATCAAGATGACTGGAGACCAGCTCTGCTGCACGGAGCTAGTGCGCGCACATATCGCAGTGTGGGCTGGCCCGTGCTGCCCCAGGGCCCTCGCCTCTTCCCTCGCCCCGAAATCACGCCTCTCCTGGGCCCCGATCATATCCCTCTACCAACTGTACAAACATGTTAAACGCCACAGGTGCAGTCGGAATGATTGCGATTTACTTTGAATTCAGTCGTCCATCGCTAGGGTCATGCAATCTATTTATAAATCACAGAATGATCCAGCACAGGAGACCATTCTGCCCAACGTGCCTGTGCCGGCTCTTTGAAAGAGCAATCCAATTAGTCCCATTACTCTGCCCTTTCCCCATAGCCTTGTAATTTTCTCCCCTTCAAGTATTTATTCAAATCTCTTTTGAAAGTTATTATTGAATCTGCTTCCACCACTCTTTGGGGCAGTGCATTCCAGATCACAATAACTTGCTTCATTAAAAAAAAATTCTCCTCATCTTACCTCTGGTTCTTTTTCCTTTAATAAGGAAATCAAATAATACACACTGAACTTTCTCATTGGCAAAATGTCGATAGAGATGAATATGTGGAAGCAGAGCCCATGCAAATGTTGCAAACAGCCTCTTGTGGTTTGAAGGTATGGCTCCAGATTGTTTACTTCAGTCAGTGTCCCTTGCGAAGCAGGTTCTGCATGCATACACGGCTTGGCGGCCCCAAGTTTCCACATGATTTGCTCCTGATTTTTAGGAGCAACTGGTGTAGAATGGAGTATCTTAGAAATCGGAATTCTCCTCATTTAGTTTGCTCCAGTTCTAGTCAGTTAGAACAGTTTCACTTTGGAACAGAATTTTTTTTTCAAAAGGGGGCGTGTCCGGCCACTTACGCCTGATTTCAAAGTTTCGTCAGTGAAAACTTACTCCAAACTAACTTAGAATGGAGTAAGTGAAGATTTTTGTACGCTCGAAAAAACCTTGTCTACACTTTAGAAAATCAGGCGTAGGTTACAAATCAGGCGTAGGGAATGGTGGGGGGGGGTGTTTAAAGGGAAGTTTACAAACATTAAACACTTCAGTTTTACAAATAAAGAGCCATCATCAATAATAAATGATAAATACATCAATAAATCAACCAATAAATCAATCAAAAAAAATTAATAAGAAATAATTTTTTTTTTTAAATGAATAAATAAAACATTTTCTACTTACCGACTGCAGCACCGGGAGCCCTCCAATAGCGTGCTGGGATCCCCCCCCCCCCCCCCGCAGTGTGTCTCTGTCAGTGTCTCTATCTCTCTGTCTGTCTGTCTGTGTGTCTCTCATTCTCTGTCTGTCAGTGTCTGTGTTTCTGACAGCGAGGGGAGGGGGAGGAGGTGGGTAGAGGGGGGGAGCAGAGGGAGGGATGGGGGAGAAGGAGGAGGGATGGGGGTGAAGGGGAGGGGGGGAGAAGGGGAGGGGGGGAGAAGGGGGGGGGAGAAGGGGATAAAGGGGAGAAGGGGGAGAAAGGAGTTATGGGGGAAGGAGATGGGGGTGAAGGAGATGGGGGGGGAGGGAAAGGAGATGGGGGGGAGGGGAAGGAGATTGGGGGGGGAGGGGAGGAGATTGGGGGGGGAGGGGAGGAGATTGGGGGGGGGGGGAGGCTGAACGGGCCGGGCCTGAGACTTCAGGCAAAGCCCGTCCCCAGCACCAGATTTACAGGTAGGTGGCGTTGGGTCGGGTCGGGTCGGGGGGGGTGGTGGGAGGAAGGGAGGTCGGTTCGGTTCAGGTTGTGGGGAGGGAGGGAGGGAGAGGGAGGTCAGGTCGGCGAGAGGGAGGTCAGGTCGGATCCAGTCCAGGGGCGGGGGCAGGGGGGAGCGTGAGTCGGGTCGGGTCCAGTCGGGGGGGGGAGCGGGAGTCAGGTCCGGTCCGGGGTTGGGGTGGGGGGGGGAGCGGGAGTTGAGTCGGGTCGGGAGGAAGCAGGAGCTGGCCGTGGGAGGAGCCTCATTCACGCAGCCCCAGTGAGGCCATTCGGCCAGGGCTAGGGACTGCGTGCTTCGGGCCCCTCCCACACAGTTTCGGGCGCCTGGAGCTACTGCACTTGCGTGCCCACTGTAGCGCGCATGTGCAGAGGTCCCGGCACTGTTTTCAGCGCAGGGACCTGGCTCCGCCCCCTACAGCTCCTGCTACGCTGCGCCGAGGGCCAGAGGACCTGCAGGGAGGTGGAGAAAACGGAGGGTTTTTTTAGGCGCACTTTGTGGCGCGAAAAACGGGCGTCCAGGTCGGGACTGCGCCGTTCTAGGCGCGGCTCGAAACTTGGGCCCAATATGTGGAAGCAGAGCCCATGCAAATGTTGCAAACAGCCTCTTGTGGTTTGAAGGTATGACTCCAGATTGTTTACTTCGGTCAGTGCCCCTTGCGAAGCAGGTTCTGCATGTATACACGGCTTGGGGCGGGGAGACAAACTACATCTTGAACGCCTAATCTAGAGTCAGCTGTGGCTCAGTGGGCAGCACTCTCGCCTCTAAGCCAGAAGGTTGTGGGTTCAAATCCCACTCCAGAGACTTGAGCGCACAAATCCAGGCTGACACTCCAGTGCAGTGCCGAGGGAGCGCTGCTCTGCTGGAGGTGCCGTCGTTCGGATGAGATGTCAAACTGAGGCCCCATCTACCCCTCTCAGGTGGACGTAAAAGATCCCATGACACTATTTTGAAGAGGAGTAGGGGTGCTAGCCCCGGTGTCCTGGCCAATATTTACCCCTCAATCAACATAACAAAAACAGATTATCTGGTCATTATCACAGCAACACAGAAGCATTGAATCACTCAAACATCCAGCCCTCTTCTCAAACAGCACTCATGGATCCTGCCCTGTTGTATGGTAACAATGTGTTAGCCAGTAGAGGGTGCTCACAGTCTATCAACCAAGAGTCATCTCTTCGATCCTATTCTATTTTTTTAAATCCTGAGGTTCCAACACTAAGAGCCAGACATGTAAGATCCGCACTAAGAAATGCGTTCAGGAATTCAGCAGAAATCTCATTCAGCGAGTGGTGAGAAGGTGGAACTCGCCAACCCATGGAGTATCGGAACGACTAGCATAGGTGCCTTTAAAGGGAAGCCTAATAAGTACACGAGGATTAAAAGGAACAGAAGGATGTGCAAATAGGGAGAGATGAAGTTAGGTGAGAGGAGGCTCGAGAGGAACATAAACACCGGCACAGACCCGTTGGGCTGAATGGGCTGTTTCTGTGCTGTTCACAGAATCACAGAAATTTACAGCATGGAAGGCCATTTCAGCCCATTGTGTCCGCGCCGGCTGCCAGCCTAATCCCACTTTCCAGCTCTAGGTCCGTAGCCCTGAAGGTTAGGGCACTTCAAGTACACATCCAAGTTCTTTTTTAATGTGGTGAGGGTTTCTGTCTCTACCACCCTTCTAGACAGTGAGTTCCAGACCCCCACCACCCTCTGGGTGAAAACATTTCTCCTCAACTCCCCTCTAATTCTTCCACCAATTACTTTAAATCTATGGCCCCTGGTTGTTGACCCCCTCTGCAAAGGGAAATGGGTCCTTCCTATCAACTCTATCCAGGCCCCTCATAATTTTATACACCTCATTAAGGTCTCCCCTCAGCCTCCTCTGTTAAGTCTATGTAATTCTCTCAGTATCCAGTGTTGCAATATCAAACCAGGCGGGCAGAGAAAACGCTTCAAAGAACACCCTCAAAGCCTCCTTGAAAAAATGTAACATCCCCACCGACCATTGGGAATCCCTGGCCCAAGACCGCTCAAAGTGGAGGAGAAGCATCCGGGAAGGCTCTTCGCCGGGAGCACGCGGAAGCCAAGTGCAAACAGCGGAAGGAGCGCACGGCAACCCAAGCACCCAACCGTCCGACCACCGTCTGCCCCACCTCTGACTGTAGATCCCGCATTGGTCTCCTCAGTCACCTCAGAGCTCATGTTAGTGTGGAAGCAAGTCATCCTCGGCTCCGAGGGACTGCCGAAGAAGAAAAGGATCAAACCTGTTTGTTGCACCTGGATGAATCGAGAGCCATTCAATCTGTCTAAATGTATCTGCCTCCTGAGTAAAGCAACGCACACATAAGAACATAAGAAATAGGAGCAGGAGAAGGCCACCTGGCCCCTTGAGCCTGCTCCGCCATTTAATAAGATCATGGACTCAGCTCCACTTCCCTGTCCGTTCCCCATAACCCTTTATCCCCTTAACGCTCAAAAATCTGTCTATCTCCGCCTTAAATATACCTCGCCGCAGCTTTTGACTAATTTTGCCTTGTTGTAGATACAGAGTCCAGTTGTTGTACACTGAGGCCACTACTGACTGAGAATTAGAGGCGAGACAATAAATGAATCCAAAGGTCAAGATGATGTTACAAAACATGATACTGAATCTTCAACCCTTTCTGTTCAGGATTGTATTACTGTCTTAAACCCTTCACAGCCGTTCAGTGTTATTTACACCAGTTAAAGGAGAGTGATTTTTCAAATATTTTCATAAGTAGTGTTGATGGGCGTCAGTTTATTTAATGCTGTGGCCGCCTTCATTAAACCAGTGCCCCATGACATAGGATGTCATATGATACAGCTTTTATGATTCAGGGCCTCGGAGTACCAGGGTATTTATCATCGTGAACGGCATAAAAATCCACTCTCTGCCCCATATTATAAACTCGTACTTGGTCAAGCTATTTACAAGCTCAATTACTGTTAAGATCAGAGGGGATCTGTATTTGTTGCCTCTATCTTTCATGCTCTCAATTCGCCTATTTGTTTATAAACGGGAGCCTCCTACTGGTTCTGGTCTTCACATTGGAACCACCACCTTTCATTAATTAAATGATCTGTGCCTGGAGCTGCCTGCCTTCCTCTAACTGTCCTGATTTACAAAAGGGCAGCTTAGTGCGATCGTTCAGTTGCAAAGGAACACGGGAACAGGAGGCGGCCATCTAGCCACTTGTTCGCATGCCCGACACGAGACTCCCAAAGCAAGCGCTCGACTCGGAACTCCTACACGGCAAGCGAGCCCCAGGTGGGCAGAGGAAACGTTTCAAGGACACCCTCAAAGCCTCCCTGATAAAGTGCAACATTCCCACCGACACCTGGGAGTACCTGGCCAAAGACCGCCCAAAGTGGAGGAAGAGCATCCGGGAGGGCGCCGAGCACCTCGAGTCTCGTCGCCGAGAGCATGCAGAAATCAAGCGCAGGCAGCGGAAGGAGCATGCAGCAAACCAGTCCCACCCACCCTTTCCTTCAACCACTATCTGTCCCACCTGTGACAGGGACTGTGGTTCTCGTATTGGATTGTTCAGTCACCTGAGAACTCACTTTTAGAGTGGAAGCAAGTCTTCCTCGATTTCGAGGGACTGCCTATGATGATGATATGATGACGACTTGAGGCTTATCCGCCATTCAATTAGATCCGTGTCTTGACTCAATTCACCTGTCTTTGCTCCATATCCCTTGAAACCCGTGCATAATTAAAAAATCTAGCGATCTCAGTCTGGAAAGTTTTAATTGACCTAGCATCTAGAGCCTTTTGGGGGAAGAGAGTTCCAGATTTACACTACTCTTTATGTGAAAAGATTCACTCCTAAAATGGCCTGACTCTCATTTTGATCATGCTTTCTTGTTCTGGATGTCCCCCACCAGAGTACATAAGAAAATAAGAAATAGGAGCAGGAGTAGGCCATTCTGCCTCTCAAGCCTGCTCCGCCATTCAATAAGATCATGGCTGATCTTCGACCTCATCTCCATTTTCCTGCACTATTTCCATATATCCCTTGATTTCCTTAGTATCTGGAAAGTCTAGCCCTTAGTATCCAATATTAAGAACATAAGAACATAAGAATTAGGAACAGGAGTAGGCCATCTAGCCCCTCGAGCCTGCTCTGCCATTCAATAAGATCATGGCTGATCTGGATGTGGACTCAGCTCCACTTACCCGCCCGCTCCCCATAACCCTTAATTCCCTTATTGGTTAAAAATCTATCTATCTGTGATTTGAATACATTCAATGAGCTAGCCTCAACTGCTTCCTTGGGCAGAGAATTCCACAGATTCACAACCCTCTGGGAGAAGAAATTCTTTCTCAACTCAGTTTTAAATTGGCTCCCCCGTATTTTGAGGTTGTGCCCCCTAGTTCTAGTCTCCCTTATCAGTGGAAACAACCTCTCTGCCTCTATCTTGTCTATCCCTTTCATGATTTTAAATGTTTCTATAAGATCACCCCTCATCCTTCTGAACTCCAACGAGTAAAGACCCAGTCTACTCAATCTATCATCATAAGGTAACCCCCTCATCTCTGGAATCAGCCTAGTGAATCGTCTCTGTACCCCTTCCAAAGCTAGTATATCCTTCTTTAAGTAAGGTGACCAAAACTGCACGCAGTACTCCAGGTGCGGCCTTACCAATACCTTATACAGTTGCAGCAAGACCTCCCTGCTTTTGTACTCCATCCCTCTCGCAATGAAGGCCAACATTCCATTTGCCTTCCTGATTACCTGCTGCACCTGCAAACTAACTTTTTTTGGGATTCATGCACAAGGACCAAAAAGAGTTTCATGCACAAGGACCCCCAGGTCCCTCTGCACCACAGCATGTTGTAATTTCTCCTCATTCAAATAATATTCCCTTTTACTGTTTTTTTTCCCCAAGGTGGATGACCTCACACTTTCCGACATTGTATTCCATCTGCCAAACCTTAGCCCATTCACTTAACCTATCCAAATCTCCTTGCAGTCTCTCCGAGTCCTCTACACAATCCGCTTTCCCACTAATCTTAGTGTCATCTGCAAATTTTGTTGCACTACACTCTGTCCCCTCCTCTAGGTCATCTATGTATATTGTAAACAGTTGTGGTCCCAGCACTGATCCCTGTGGCACACCACTAACCACTGATTTCCAACCGGAAAAGGACCCATTTATCCCGACTCTCTGCTTTCTGTTCGCCAGCCAATTCTCTATCCATGCTAATACATTTCCTCTGACTCCGCGTACCTTTATCTTCTGCAGTAACCTTTTGCGTGGCACCTTATCGAATGCCTTTTGGAAATCTAAATACACCACATCCATCGGAACACCTCTATCCACCATGCTCGTTATATCCTCAAAGAATTCCAGTAAGTTAGTTAAACATGATTCCCCTTTCATGAATCCATGCTGTGTCTGCTTGATTGCACTATTCCTATCTAGATGTCCCGCTATTTCTTCCTTAATGATAGTTTCAAGCATTTTCCCCACTACAGATGTTAAACTAACCGTCCTATAGTTACCTGCCTTTTGCCGCCCCCTTTTTTAAATAGAGGCGTTACATTAGCTGCTTTCCAATCCGCTGGTACCTCCCCAGAGTCCAGAGAATTTTGGTAGATTATAACGAATGCATCTGCTATAACCTCTGCCATCTCTTTTAATACCCTGGGATGCATTTCATCAGGACCAGGGGACTTGTCTACCTTGAGTCCCATTAGCCTGTCCAGCACTACCCCCCGAGTGATACTGATTGTCTCAAGGTCCTCCCTTCCCACATTCCTGTGGCCTGCAAATTTTGGCATGGTTTTTGTGTCTTCCACTGTGAAGACGGAAGCAAAATAATTGTTTAAGGTCTCAGCCATTTCCACATTTCCCATTATTAAATCCCCCTTTTCATCTTCTAAGGGACCAACATTTACTTTAGTCACTCTTTTCCGGTTTATATATCTGTAAAAGCTTTTACTATCTGTTTTTATGTTTTGCGCAAGTTTACCTTCGTAATCTATCTTCCCTTTCTTTATTGCTTTTTTAGTCTTTCTTTGCTGTTGCTTAAAATTTTCCCAATTCTCTAGTTTCCCACTAACCTTGGCCACCTTATATGCATTGGTCTTTGATTTGATACTTTTCTTTATTTCCTTGGTTATCCACGGCTGGTCATCTCTTCTCTTGCCGCCCTTCTTTTTCACTGGAATATATTTTTGTTGCGCACATATTCTATCTATCTCTGTCTTGCATACTCAATGATTGACCATTCACAGTGGAGAATTACAAAAGTTCATAACCCTTTGAGTGAAGAAATTTCTCCACATCTCAGTCCTAAATGGCCAACCCCTTATCCTGAGACTGTGACCCCGCAGTTCTAGACTCCCCAGCCAAGAGTCCCTTAACCTGAAACTTCCTCTGGAGCAGTGCAAGCAGTTCTGTGCATCGCACCTCAGGAAAGATATATTGGCCTTGGAGGGGCAACATCACAGAAGAAGGGACCGAGTGTAATGTAGCCAAGTTGATGACGATACAAAGATGAGAGGAAATGCAATGTGTGAGGAGGACACAAAAAATCTGCAAAAGGACATAGACAGGCTAAGTAAGTGGGCAAAAATGTGGCAGATGAAGTATAATGTCGGAAAGTGTGAGGTCATGCACTGTGGCAGAAAAAAATCAAAGAGCAAGTTATTATTTAAACGGAGAAAGATTGCAAAGTGCCGCAGTACAGCAGGATTTGGGGGTATTTGTGCATGAAACACAAAAGGATAGTACAGGTACAGCAAGTGATCAGGAAGGCCAATGGTATCTTGGCCTTTATTGCAAAGGGGATGGAGTATAAAAGCAGGGAAGTCTTGCTACAGCTATATAAGGTATTGGTGAGGCTACACCTGGAATACTGCGTGGAGTTTTGGTTTCCATATTTACGAAAGGATAAACTTGTTTGGAGGCAGTTCAGAGAAGGTTCACGAGGTTGATTCCAGGGATGAGGGGGTTGACTTATGAGGAAAGGTTGAGTAGGTTGGGCCTCTACTCATTGGAATTCAGAAGAATAAGAGGTGATCTTATCGAAACGTATAAGATTATGAGGGGGCTTGACAAGGTGGATGCAGAGAGAATGTTTCCACTGATGAGGGAGACTAGAACTAGAGGGCATGATCTTAGAATTAATGGCTGCCCATTTAAAACAGAGATGAGGAGAAATTTCTTCTCTCTGAGGATTGTAAATCTGTGGAATTCACTGCCTCAGAGAGCTGTGGAAGCTGGGACATTGAATAAATTTAAGACAGAAATAGACAGTTTCTTAAATGATAAGGGAGTAAGGGGCTATGGGGACTCGGCGGGGAAGTGGAGCTGAGTCCATGATCGGATCAGCCATGATCTTATTGAATGGTGGAGCAGGCTCGAGGGGGCCTTATGGCCTACTCCTGTTCCTATTTCTTATCTTCTTATACCAGGGCTTAAAGGCTTGGCATTGGGCTTGATATCCCTTGAGTTTAGAAGGTTTGCTGGGTGATCTAATCAATGTATTTTAAATGATTCAAGGATTCAATAGGCTAGATAGAGAAACTATTTCCTCAAAGTCCCACGTGACAAGGTAGATGTTGGGGGGATGTTTCCCTTGGCTGGGGAATCTAGAACTGGAGGAGCCGGTGGGGGGCTGGGGGGGGGGGGGGGGAAGGGGGGTCACAGTCTCAGAATAAGGGGTCGGCCACTTACGACTGAGATGTGGAAAAATTTCTTCGCTCAAAGGGTTGTGAATCTTTGGAATTCTCTACCCCAGAAGGCTGTGGATGCTCAGTCGTTGAGTATATTCAAGATGGAGATCGATAGAATTTTGGACTCTAGGGGAATTAAAGGATTACAAAAAAGAAAAACTTGCATTTAAATAGCATCTTTCACAACTAACGAACGTTCTAAAGCACTTCACAACAAATTATGTATTTTTTATGAAGTGTAGTCACTTTTGTAATGTTGGAAACAAGGCAGCCAATTTGCGTACAGCAACCTCCCACAAACAGCAATGTGATAATGACCAGATAATCTGTTTTACTGATGCTGATTGAGGGATAAATATTGGCCAGGACACCAGGGATAACTCCCCAGTACCATGGAGTCTTTAAATGCACCTGAGAGGGCAGACGAGGCCTCGGTTTAACATTAGCCCAACATCGGTAGTGGGGAAAATGTTGGAATCAATTATTAAAGATGTAATAGCAGCGCATTTGGAAAGCAGTGACATGATCGGTCCAAGTCAGCATGGATTTATGAAAGGGAAATCATGCTTGACAAATCTTCTAGAATTTTTTGAGGATGTAACTAGTAGAGTGGACAAGGGAGAACCAGTGGATGTGGTGTATTTGGACTTTCAAAAGGCTTTTGAGAAGGTCCCACACAAGAGATTAGTGTGCAAAATTAAAGCATATGGTATTGGGGATAATGTACTGACATGGATAGAGAACTGGTTGGCAGACAGGAAGCAAAGAGTAGGAATAAACGGGTCCTTTTCAGAATGGCAGGCAGTGACTAGTGGGGTACTGCAAGGTTCAATGCTGGGACCTCAGCTATTTACAATATACATTGATGATTTAGATGAAGGAATTGAATGTAATATCTCCAAGTTTGCAGATGACACTAAGCTGGGTGGCAGTGTGAGCTGTGAGAAGGATGCTAAGAGGCTACAGGGTGACTTGGACAGGTTAGGTGAGTGGGCAAATACATGGTAGATACAGTATAATGTGGATAAATGTGAGGTTATCCACTTTGGTGGCAAAAACAGGAAGACAGAATATTATCTGAATGGTGACAGATTAGGAAAAGGGGAGGTGCAACGAGACCTGGGTGTCATGATACATCAGTCATTGAAAGTAGGCATGCAGGTACAGCAGGCGGTGAAGAAGGCAAATGGCATGTTGGCCTTCATAGCGAGAGGATTTGAGTATAGGAGCAAGGAGGTCTTACTGCAGTTGTACAGGGCCTTGGTGAGGTCACACCTTGAATATTGTGTTTAGTTTTGGTCTCCTAATCTGAGGAAGGACATTCTTGCTATTGAGGGAGTGCAGCGAAGGTTCATCAGACTGATTCCCAGGATGGCAGGACTGACATATAATGAAAAACTGGATTGACTAGGCTTATATTCACTGGAATTGAGGAGAATGAGAGGGGATCTCATAGAAACATATAAAATTCTGGTGGGATTGGACAGGTTAGATGCACGAAGAATGTTCCCAATGTTGGGGAAGTCCAGAACCAGGGGTCACAGTCTAAGGATAAGGGGTAAGCCATTTAGGACTGAGGTGAGGAGAAACTTCTTCACTCAGAGAATTGTGAACCTGTGGAATTTTCTACCACAGAAAGTTGCTGATGCCAGTTCATTCGATATATTCAAAAAGGGAGTTAGATGTGGCCCTTACGGCTAAAGGGATCAAGGGGTATGGAGTGAAAGCAGGAATGGGGTACTGAAGTTGCATGATCAGCCATGATCATATTGAACGGTGGTGCAGGCTTGAAGGGCCGAATGGCCTACTCCTGTACCTATTTTCTATGTTTCTATGTCTCATCCGAAAGACAGCACCTTCAACAGTGCAGCACTCTCTCGGTACTGCACTGGAGCGTCAGACTAGATTTTTGTGCTCAAGTCTTAGATATGAGAATAGGGCGGGAAAGTGGAGTTGAGATTGAAGATCAGCCATGATCTTATTGAATGGCAGAGTAGGCTCAAGGGGTCATAGGGCGACGGCCGGGAAGAGGGACATCATCAAGGTCCAGGTCGGTGATTGTAGCGTGGGCCGATACAGCAGGAGTGGCAAGATCGGGGCGAAGGAGCGGTGAGAGAATGTCGAGGGATGTGATCGTGACCCGGGAGAGGTGAGAGTTCGGGGCCAGACAAGGCAAGGGCCCAGTGGCAACATGGGCCAGCCCACACAGTGTGCGCACTAGATCCGTGCAGCGGAGCAGGTCTCCAGTCGTCTTGTTTAACCCTTGCCACTGGACCAAGACCTAGCTCTGTCAAGCCCGTGTGGTGGCTGGTGTGCAACGGCCACCCCACGTTAAAAACATCCACGCACAGGCATCTTCCACCCTTCAACATGTAGGTCGGGACCTGGAATAATAGGTCCTTCATTGAAACACCTGTGAGCTCATCCCTTTTCGGCGTGGAAACAAGTCATCCTCGCTTCGAGGGACTGCCAATGATGATGAAGAAATGGGAATGGCAGAATCATCAACAGTTGCCATGTGATAAAATGTGGGCAGAGGTTATGATCTGAAATTGTTGAACTCGATGTCAAGTCCAGTAGGCTGTAATGTGCCTGATTGAAAGATGAAGTGCTGTTCCTCGAGCTTATGTTGAGTTTACACGATCTGGTCATTCACTTCATTGCTATCTGTGGGAGCTTGCTGTGCGCAAATTGGCTTCCGCGTTTCCTACATTACAACAGTGACGACTCTTCAAAAAAAATTTTTGTAAAGCACTTTGGGACGTCCTGAGGTCGTGAAAGGTGCTAGAAAATGAAAGTTTTTTTTCTTTCTTCACGCACCGCCTGGTACACGTGAAGGTAACGATCTCTGGAATATTGTGGCTGAACTGAACTCTGGCTGGAATGTAATCTTTATTTTCCCCCTCGTAATCTCATCGCTCTTTGATTTCTGCCTATGACTGCCATTGGTGGCTCTCAAGTGCTCGTGTTTTATTTCTGAGGTAAGTTGAGGACATTTGGATATCGTGCGCTCGAAAACAAGCTTCACGTCGCAACGCAGCAGGGTCCTCGAAAGAATGTTGCAACTTCTGAAAGAGAACAGAAAGGCAACAAAACGAGGCAATGGGTCAGAGGCCGAGGTGCTGTATTATAAACACCTGGATTTTCCACTCGTTGTCGCCTCGGTTTTCGCCCTGGAGGGGCGGGCAATGAGCTCTTCCAGGCTGTCGGCCAGCTTCCAGCGCCCCGCTGGGGTTTCCGGGGCCGGTCTCGGCGGGGCACGCCACAGAAGAGGCGAGCCAGTATGCAAAGCCCCGGTTGTGACGATTCAAAACAATCTGCGGAGCGCCCCCTGCTGGGACCGCCCGTGAAAGCGGGCGGCCCGAGCTGTAGCGGCCGCAGGAACCAAGTCATGGCGACCTCAGGTAAGTGTGATTGTTTTTTTTTTTTTTTTTTTTGCCATTTATGTTGTGGTGGCGTGGACTATGTATCGGGAATGTTTTTTTGGTGTTTCTTGTTCAGGTTTGTTTTTTCTCCCCAAGGCCTCTCTTAGAGCACTCCGAGGACGACTCTTTAGTTCGGGATTTTCACCTGCTCAGCCAGCCTAGCGCCCAAAGAGAGGTGTGCAACACCTCCCTTAGCGCTCTGCCCCACACTCAGGGCCCAGCTGCCCAATTTTGCTGAGTGAGCAGCAAAGTTTTAACGGGTGCCATCAGGATCACCCCATCGCTATTACTGCCCTGAAATGAGCAAAGCCCAAAATCAAGCCCAAGCTTAAGCCTAAGCTCGTTACAGATTCAATCGGTGGAAGCTCACTTCTTGGGTTGCCAACTCTGAATGGATGCTTTTCTGGAGGTTTCATCACTTCACCTCTCACCTTCAGCCATCCTGCCCAGTCTGTTTCCACCTATCTACAATACTTTTTCGAACCAATAAAGGTTCAAAGGTTAATGTAAAAAAATAAACAATACCCCGATGGTTTTTCTCCCAGGGTTTTGCCCGCGGCAGTGTCCAGGAGGTTAATCGCTAATGCCTGGCAGAGTCCAGGGCAAGCCTGAAGAGTTGGCAACCCAAACCTACCCCCATTCTCTGGCAGCAAATCCTAGTTCGTTCAATTTGTAGCTTTGAAAATAAGATTATTAGGGGGTGCGGGTGGGGGGGGGGAGAAATTCGGTATCATCCCCGCTTGTGGGGGGGCACTAACATTCAGGAGGCGCAAGACTTAGCACCAAGCACCACAAGTCTCGCCTCCTCAATAAATCCGGCCTACCACCCCACCCGGAAGGAATTGGAGCGCTAAAGCAGATCCACTTCCTCCCTGGGCCACACGCCTCGGCAGCACTGCTCGCTGGGCCGCACAACCCTGCTCCGGCCGAGGGGACCGTCCCTCAAATAAAGGGACTCTGCAGAAGGACCACCGGGGAGCAGGGGGAGGGGGGAGGCAGGTGCCGCGTGAGCAGCAGAGTGCCGAGCTCAGCTATCGCGGCCACCACCCCGCGACGAAATCCCCATCTGGAGCGGGCAACGAAAAGGCAGGCTCATTTTTTTTCTGTGTTCAGGCGCCTCCCTTTTAATTTTCATCACCAATAACGGCTGACTGCCCGATACATGTCTCCCCCCACCCGCCCTCCCCACAGCTGTCACTGTTATCGCCCAACGCTGCTGCAGGGGGCGCAAGTCAATTTTGGGGCCGAGCCGCGAACGGGGTGCACGCGGTGATGACGTCGCGATCGCTGGCCGCAGGAAATCGGGGCGCAATGCCGTAGAACTGCCACTAAACTCCCGTCCAATATGCCGGGAGGCGTTAACCGCACCGCGCCCAGGTGCAAACACATCTGCGACCCATTAGCGCCCTGCCCCCCCCACCAGGGGCAATGATGGGAGGTCCAGCGAAGGCATACGGAATGATTGCCTTTATTAGCTGAGGCATAGAATACAAGAATAGGGTGGGTTATGCTTGAACTGTATAAAACACTGGTTGGGCCACAGCCGGAGTACTGCGTGCAGTCCTGGTCACCGCATTACAGGAAGGATGTGATTGCACTGGAGAGGGTACAGAGGAGATTTACGAGGATGTTGCCGGGAGAATCTTAGCTAAGAGGACAGATTGAATAGGCTGGGTTTGTTTTCCTTGGAACAGAGGAGGTTGAGGGGAGACCTGATTTGAGGTGTATAAAATTAGATATAATGGATAGAAAGGGTCTATTTCCCTTAGCAGACAACAACCAAGGGGCATAGATTTAAAGTAATTGGTAGAAGATTTAGAGTGGATTTGAGGGGAAATTTCTTCACGCAGAGGGTGGTGGGGGTCTGGAACTCACTGCCTGAAAGGGTGGTAGAGGCAGAAACCCTCAGCCCATTTAAAATGTACTTGGATGTGCACTTGAAGTGCCGTAACCTGCACGACTTCGGACCAAGAGCTGGAAAGTGGGATTAGGTTGGATAGTCTCTTGTTGGCCGGCACAGACACGATGGGCTGAAATGAGCTGTAAACTTCTGTGATTCTCTGATTCTATGAAATGCACCAAATTTCTCAGCCTTGGTGCTTATACCACACCAGGAGCTCGTGGCCTCAAAATATCTCAAAGCAACCTTCACATAATGATGCGTGCTATCGTGTAGGCAAAGAGCTTGTGTTGAATCCACATCTCACACTGAGCTCAATTCTTGGATCCCCTCCCCAACCCAGCAGAACACATTAACTTTCCGATCCTTCTAACCCCCACACATACAACTGGTCTCAAAGTTGCTTGGATCAATTTAACTGCTTTGATTATGGTACAAGAATAACAAAATATCTGTTTTTTTCTCTTGTGGTTAATTCCTCCCTGCTCCCGCCCTCCCCCCGCCCCACATACACAGCGAGTTCCAGATCCTCTGATACACCATTGTGAGGCATCTCCACAGGTCTCCAGTTCCAACTCACTCTTTCTCATGACCTCAGAACGCTGGAACTTGCAACCTCCCTCAGACTTCTGCGGAAAAAAAGAAAAAAATCTGAAAACGTTTACAATCGAGTTGAGCCTCAGCTAACCGCTGTGTTTTTGTCTCTCACCCACTCTTTTTCAAACTGTGGTCGTGTCCTGCAACTGTAGACACAGGCCTCCAACTAACTTCCTCAAAAATTTGAAAATGTTAGAGAATGGTAACAGGGAGCCTCGGTCACCCCTTGACACCCACTAAGTGAAGAATAACACAAGGGTGGCTAGCTGAAGAAAAAAAAAAGGAAGAACCTGCATTTATATAGCGCGATAGGGCGTCCCAAAGCATTTTACAGCCAATTAAATACTTTTTGAAGTGTACTCACTGTGGTAATGCAGGATAACACGGCAGTCAATTTGCGCACAGCAAGCTACCACGAACAGCAATGTGATAGTGACCAGACAATTTGGTGATGTTGATTGAGGGTTAAACATTGGCCAGGACAACCGGGGATAACTCCACCATCTGCTCTTCTTCGGCATTTACGTCCACCTGAGAGAGCAGACATGACGTCTGATATATCCTGACTATACAGTACAAATGCACACGAGGCCCATACTTGAGAGAAGGTCACTCTGTGACCAGTAACCTTTATTAGCCAGCCCTGACATGGAGAAGATGGGTGGAGCTTCCCCTTTTATACCTGAAAGTCCAGGTTAGGAGTGTCTCCCACAAGTTCACCACCTAGTGGTCAGTGTTCTCACGGTGTACAACTTAGGTCAGTTTATACATGGATTACAATGACAGTTGAATACATGACATCACCTCCCCCCCCAAAGTCTTATTGGGATCACAGGTTAAGTCTCTCTGGTGGTTTACACTCCCTTGTAGAGCGCCTGAGTTGGGGCTCCGGTTGTTGGGTGCTGGCCTGAGTGTCTGCTGTTTGCAGTGCCTCAGGCCTGTCCGGACTGCCCACAAGTAACTGGGCTCTCCTCCACTTGGTTCCGGTGTTCGGTCATCTGTGGTGGAGTGAACTCTACATCTTGTTCTTCCTCTGCTTCTTCTATGGGGTTGCTGAACCTCCTTTTTGTTTGATCCACGTGTTCGCGGCAGATTTGTCCATTGGTAAGTTTAACTACCAGAATCCTATTCCCCTCTTTGGCAATCACAGTGCCTGCGAGCCATTTGGGCCCTGCAGCATAGTTGAGGACAAAGACAGGGTCATTGACATCAATACATCGCGCCCTCGCATTCCCGTCATGGTAGTCACATTGTGACCGGTGCCTGCTCTCAACAATTTCTTTCATGGTGGGATGTATAAGGGATAATCTGGTTTTGAGCATCCTTTTCATTAGCAGCTCTGCAGGTGGAACCCCTGTGAGCGAGGTGGTTGGGATCTATTGGCCAACAGGAAGCGTGATAAGCGGCTTTGTAGGGAAACCCCTTGGATTCTGAGCATCCCCTGTTTGATTATCTGCACTGCTTGTTCCACCTGGCCGTTTGAGGCCGGCTTGAACGGTGCCGTTCTGACATGGTTGACACCATTTCCTGCCATGAAGTCCTGGAATTCAATGCTTGTAAATCATGGGCCATTGTCGCTGACCAAGAAATCCGGTAGACCATGGGTGGCGAACATTGCCCGTAGACTTTCTATCGTGGCAGAGGATGTGCTTGAATTGAGAATGTCACAATCGATCCATTTGGAGTAGGCGTTTACTACAACCAAAAACCATTTTTCCCATGAAAGGACGTGCATAGTCCACATGGATGCGTGACCATGGCTTGGCGGGCCTGGACCAGGGGCTAAGGGGGGCTTCCCTGGGCGCATTGCCCAGCTGGGCACACGTGTTGCACCTGCGAACACAAAGTTCCAGGTCTGCATCTATCCCTGGCCACCAAACGTGTGACCTGGCAATTGCCTTCATCATAACAATGCCCGGGTGCCCATTGTGGAGTTCTCGGATGAATGCCTCTCTGCCCATCTGGGGCATGACTACTCGGTTTCCCCATAGTAGGCAATCGGCCTGAATCGAGAGTTCATCCTTGCGCCTGTGAAATGGTTTAAATTCCTCAGGGCATGCCCCGTACGTGGCTGCCCAGTCCCCATTCAGGACACATTTCTTGACTAAAGACAGTAGCAGGTCTCTATTTGTCCAGACTTTAATCTGACGGGCTGCCACGGGTGAGCCTTCGCTTTCGAAAGCTTCAACAGCCATGACCATCTCAGCAGCATGCTCGGTTGCCCCCTCGGTGGTGGCTAGTGGGAGCCTGCTGAGTGCATCAGCGCAGTTTTCAGTGCCCGGTCTGTGCCGAATTGTATAGACATAGGCAGCTAACGTGAGTGCCCACCTCTGTATGCGGGCTGCACATTTGCATTTATGGCCTTGTTGTCAGCCAAAAGGGACGTTAGGGGTTTGTGATCTGTCTCCAGCTCAAATTTCCTGCCAAATAGCTACTGGTGCATTTTTTTTACTGCATATACACATGCAAGCGCTTCCTTTTCTACCATCCCGTAGCCCATTTCTGCCTGGGACAGACTTCTAGAGGCATAAGCTACCGTCTGTAACTGACCCTTGGTATTAACATGCTGCAACACACACCCGACCCCATAGGACGACGCATCGCACATTAAAACAAGTTTCTTACATGAGTCATATAGCGTTAACAGATAATTGGAGCATAACAAATTGCGTGCTCTATCAAAAGCCCTTTCCTGGCTGTCCCCCCCAGATCCATTTGCGACCTTTGCGTAGGAGCGCGTGTAGCGGCTCTAACAGCATGCTCAATTTGGGAAGAAAGTTATCAAAATAGTTCAGGAGCCCCAGGAACGAACGCAGCTCCGTCGTGTTATGGGGTCTGGGTGCTCTCTGGATCGCCTCCGTTTTGGACGCAGTAGGTCTGATCCCGTCTGCTGCTACCCTCATCCCCAGGAATTCTCCCTCTGGAGCTAGGAAGACGCACTTCGCCTTTTTCAGTTGCAGACCTACCCGATCCAGTCTGCGTAGCACCTCCTCCAGGTTGTGGAGGTGTTCTTCGGTATCGCAACCCGTGATGAGGATGTCGTCTTGAAAAACCACCGTCCCTGGAATCGACTTGAGGAGGCTTTCCATATTTCGTTGAAAGATCGCGGCGGCCGAGCGACATCTGTTGTACTCAAACAATCCCTTGTGTGTCGTGATGGTGGTCAGCTTCTTCGACTCACTCACCAGCTCCTGGGTCATGTAAGCTGAGGTCAGGTCCAATTTTGAAAAAAGTTTGCCACCGGATAGCGTCGCAAAGAGGTCCTCCGCTCTCAATAGCGGGTACTGGTCTTGGAGTGACAGCCGATTGATGGTGGCCTTATAATCACCACATATCCTGACCGACCCATCCGCCTTGAGCACTGGCACAATCGGGCTCGCCCAGTCACTGAATTCGACTGGCGAGATGATGCCTTCCCTCAGCAGGTGGTCCAATTTGCCTTCTACCTTTTCCCGCATCACGTACGGCACCACTCTGGCCTTGTGGTGTACTGGCCTGGCGTCCAGGTTTATGTGAATCACTACCTTGGTCCCCATGGAAGTGCCAATGCCGGGTTGAAATAGTGAGTCAAATTTGTCCAGGATCTGTGAGCATGATACTCGCTCCACAGAAGAAATTGCATTCACATCGCCCCATTTCCAGTTCATGACAGCAAGCCAACTCCTCCCCAGTAGTGCGGGACCATCCCCTGGGACAATCCAGAGTGGCAACCTGTTCTCCGAATCTTTGTGGGTCACAACTACCGTGGCGCTGCCTAGCACCGGAATGATCTCCTTTGTATATGTCCGTAGCTGTGCATCAATCGGCAATAATTTTGGCCTCCTGGACTTGGACGCCCACAACTTGTCGAAGTATTTGATACTCATCAGGAACTGGCTGGCCCCCGTGTCGAGCTCCATTGATACTGGAATGCCATTGAGGAGCACTTTCATCATTATCGGTGTATGAACTGTATATGTGCTCCACATGAACTCGCTGAACTTCAGCTTCCAGCAATTTCCCCCAGTGTCCATTTGGCCTCGTAGGGCTTACATCGGGCCCGTCCTCCTCGTACATCAACCTGGCTGCAGGCTTCCTGCACATACGTGCCAAGTGAACGCTGACGTTGCAGTTTCTGCAGGTATATTTCTGATACCTGCAAGCTCTGACTGTGTGTTTGCCTCCACACCTCCAACATGAGCCGTTGTTGGAAACAAAAGGTCCATTACCAGTCAATCGTCTCTGAATGTCTCTGTAACTGTCCTTAAACGCACCATTGACAGGTGTTGATTGCCCCATTACTGGCCACATTGTCCCTTGCGATGGCATGAAGCGCCGTTCAGCTAGCCATTGTCTCTGTTGAATTCCCCCTTTGGGTTCGACTACATGCTCGGGAATGTCCAATTGCCCCTGCCTGCCTGGAGAACTATGTGCCGCGTTAACAATGTTGACTCCCTGTCCATATGCTGCATTTAAACCAGGATTTTTGTCAAACATCATTCTGGTCTCTTCCCCCCTGAGATAAATGTCTGGGCCATCAAAGCCGCCGTTTCCAAGGTCAAGTCTTTGGTCTCAATCAGTTTTCTGAAAATCCCAGCGTGCCCCATGCCCTCAATAAAAAAGTCTCGCAGCATCTCCGCTCTGCATGCATCTGGGAACTTACATAGGCTGGCCAGGCGCCGGAGATCTGGAACACCGCCGGTGCGTGTAAAACCGATGTCTCGCCGTGTGCATGCTGCTCGCCAGTTTAAAGTGTTCCCCGATCAACTTACTGAGCTCTTCAAAAGTCTTGTCCGCCGGCTTCTCTGGCGCTAGAAGGTCCTTCATCAGGGAATACGTCCTGGATCCATAAACCATCAGGAGATGAGCCCTGCGTTTGTCGGCCGAATCCTGTCCCAGCCATTCCTTAGTGACAAAACTTTGCTGTAGTCTCTCAATAAAATCGTCCCAATCATCACCAACACAGTACCTCTCGTCTGTGCTGCTAGTGGCCATGCTCGCGTCGTTTAAATCCCAGTTTCTCGTTGCCAATAATATGCCTTTACTATACAGTACAAATGCACACGAGGCCCATACTTGAGAGAAGGT
This sequence comes from Pristiophorus japonicus, assembly GCF_044704955.1. NCBI lineage: Eukaryota > Metazoa > Chordata > Chondrichthyes > Pristiophoridae > Pristiophorus > Pristiophorus japonicus. The sequence goes on from NC_091977.1 coordinate 530,203,810, forward strand.
CACTCTGTGACCAGTAACCTTTATTAGACAGCACTGAAGTGGAGAAGATGGGTGGAGCTTCCCCTTTTATACCTGAAAGTCCAGATTAGGAGTGTCTCCCACAAGTTCACCACCTAGCGGTCAGTGTTCTCACGGTGTACAACTTAGGTCAGTTTATACATGGATTACAATGGCAGTTGAATACATGACAACATCAGTTTTGACGTCCCATCTGAAAGGCGGCACCTCCGACATTACGGCGCTCCCTCAGCACTGCACTGGGAGTGCCAGCCTTGGTTTTTGTGCTCAAGTCTCTGGAGTGGAACTTGAACCCACAACCTCTTGACTCCGAGGCGAGAGAGAGCGTGCTACCCACTGAGCCACGGCTAACACCGGCAGCTGAGGAGTGACACTGGAAACGGAACCCGAGCAAATTGGAAACATTCGACCAGTGTGTCACTTTCCAAGGGATAATACACTTGAATTCCTGCCAAACTGAGCAAGATTCACAAAGCAGAGTCATGCTGTGGGAGGAGGTTACCGAGGAATGTTACAGAGAATATTGTTAATATAATTTGTTTATTCACAAATACTTAGAACTGGAGAATATCCTTATTTGATCTGTGGCAGTTTGTCAAGGCGAGTTTATGAACACTTTAATGTTCAAAAATAGACTTACGAGAGATTACTGCTGAAGATCATAGCCCACCCATTCAGTATTGCAGTGATAAATTTGGGCTGAATCTAATTTGTCACAAAAGACAGCCTCTAGTTTACCCGAAACCAGCTCTCTTTTTGCATTTAACATTAAAAACAGAGCACGTTGGAAATCTCAGCAGGTCAGGCAGCATCTGTGGAGAGAAACAGAGTTAACGCTTCGGGTCTGTGACCCCTTCAGCAGAACTCGAAACGGTCGAGACGTAACAGGTTCTTAAGGGAGTGCAGGAGCAGGGAAAGGGGAGGGGAGGAAAGAACAAAAGGGAAGGTCTGTGATAGGGTGGAAGGCAGGAGAGATTAGAGAGACAAAATGGACAATGGGCAAAAATGAGGTGGTAATGGCACAAGTTAAGATACAAAAGATGGGGCTGAAATTGCCCCTTTCTTTTAGAGCTGTGACTACCTCAAGGACTCGCCGCCTAGTTGCCGTGGAGTCACCAACATTTATGGAATTGCCCTCCATTTGTTTTCCAGCGGTGATCACCACCGGGCCACCCGTGTTTCCGCCCCGGCAGGCGCGCGCTGACCCCCCCCCCCGCACTGACCGGTGACGATCCCCCCACCAACGGTGATAACCCCTTTCTGCCCCGCGTGGGAAATTGCCCCGCTGGAAACTGCCCCGCGGGAGCGAATCGTCCGCCGCGTCCGCCGCTCGGTGCCTCCGATAGCTTCGCCCTGCCGGGGCACTGTGCATGTGACTGGGCAATGCGTCCGCCCTTGAAAGGGAGGGCGCTCCCGCCCTTAAAGGGGAGGGCGCTCAGCCGCGGGCCGCCATTTTGCTTTAATTATCGGCCGACTCCGAGGTTGGCCCGACAACGGCACCCACGGGTTTGGCCAGGCCTTCAACAAGCAGCCCGGCACCCCCTCCACCCCGGCACCCGCTCTTGCCGCCCGGCCGCACCCGAAACCCTCCCCGGTGGCCCCGTGGGCCAAACTAAACAAACTGCAGAGCTTGCAGCGGCCGACCCCTTTAACTGAAGAGGAGGGACGATGTGATGCGTCAGCGATGCGCTGATGACTGCGAGCAACGTCCGTCCCGCAGCCGCCCCGACTGAATAAAAAGTTTTTTTTTAAAGTTCTGCTCTTCCCCCGTGTTCTGGGGCGGAGACAAATCTTCAAGATGGGCGAGTGCGCTCCCTTTTGGTCGGAGGGCAATTTCGGTCCCGTTGAGTCTAGACGGGGTATGAATGGCGGAATCTTCACCAGCTGCCACGGGAAAGAGAAAAAAAAGGCGGGCTTGTAAAAAAAAAAGAGAGGAAAGGGAAAAAAGCATCGGCAGAGGCCATATAAACCCAGTGACTCCCACAGCTACCTGGTCTACACATCCTCCCACCCTGTGTCCTGCAAGGACATGCATTCCATTCTCCCAGTTTCTCCGTCTCCATCTCGGGGGATAGGCTTTCGACCAATATCCACGATACGCCCACTGACTCCCGCAGCTACCTGGACTACAATTCCTCTCACCTGCGTCCTGAAAGGACTCCATTCCATTCTCCCAGTTTCTCCGTCGTATCCTTCCACATTAGTGTCCCGGTTATGTCTTCCTTTTTCCTCAACCGAGGATTCCCCTCCGCCGTGGTTAACATGACCCTCGACCATGTCCATTCTATTTCCCGCTACCTCTGTTCTCACCCCTTCCCCTCCCTCCCAGAACCACGACAGCGTTCCCCTAGTCCTCACCTTTCACCCACCATCCTCCATGTTCAATGGATCATCCTCCGCCATTTCCGCCACCTGCAGCATGATCCCACCACCAATCACATCTTCCCCTCCCCTCTCAGCATTCCGAAGGGACTGCTTCCCCCGCGACACCCTGCTCCATTCCGCAGTCACCCCTAGGCACCCCCTCACCCTTTCCACGGCACTTTCCCGTGCAAGCTCAGGAGATGCAACATCTGCCCTTTTACCTCCACCCTTCAGCCTGTCCAGGGCCCCAAACACTCCTTCCAGGTGAAACAGCGATTTACTTGCATTTCTTTCAATGTAGGATACTGTATTCGCTGCTACATTGGGGAGACCAAATGCAGATTGGGTGACCGCTTTGTGGAACACCTCTGTTCAGTCCGTAAGCGTGACCCCGAGCTGCCGGTCGCCTGTCACTTTAATTCCCCACTCCACTCCCTCTCCGTCCTCGGCCTCCTGCACTGTTCCAATGAAGCTCAACGCAAGCTCGAGGAACAGCACCTCATCTTTCGTTTCGGCACTTTACAGCCTTCTGGACTCAACATCGAGTTCAACAATTTCAGACCATAACCCCTGCCAATCATTTTTTTCCCCTTTCTTCCTTGATTTTCTGTTTTGATTTCAGATTCCAGCACCTGCAGTATTCTGCTTTTGAGCTCTTTTTAAATGTTATAGTTTGCATTCTTTTTTAAAGAACACAGTGGCAGCTCTGTTGACAATTGTGTCAGCTGTGACTCAATGGGTGACACACTCACCTCTGAGTCAGAAGGTTGTGGGTTCAAGTCCCAATCCAGGGACCCGAGCACATAAATCTAGGCTGACACTCCAGTGCGGTGCTGAGGGAGCGCTGCACTGTTGGAGGAGCCGTCTTTCAGATGAGACATTAAACTGAGGCCGCGTCTGACCTCTCAGGTGGATGTACAAGGTCCCAGGGCACTATTTCGAAGAAGAGAAGGGGAGTTATCCCTGGTGCCCTAGCCAATATTTATCCTTCAATCAACATCACTGAAACAGATTATCTGGTCATTATCACATTGCTGTTTGTGGGAGTTGCTGTGCGCAAATTGGCTGCCGCGTTTCCCACCATCATCACCATAGGCAGTCCCTCGGAATCGAGGAAGACTTGCTTCCACTCCCAAAGTAAGTTCTTTGATGGCTGAACAGTCCGATAGGAGAACCACAGACCCTGTTACAGGTGGGACAGACATTCGTCGAGGGAAGGGGTTGGTGGGACTGGTTTGCCGCGCGCTCCTTCCGCTGCCTGCGCTTGGCCTCTTCATGCTCTTTGCGTTGAGCCCGCGAAGCTGATCGAGTGTGGTCAGTGTAAAGTCCTGTCCCTGCAATACAGATTCACACGAGGCACATACTGAAGTCAAGGTCACTCAAGACGTGCACCTTTATTACACAGCTCTCGAATGCCACACTTGCCTGAGACCTGACCTTATATACCTCTGTCAGGGATAGGTATCCAGTGTCTCCTGCAAGTGCACCCCTGGTGGTAAGGTAAGCTAGTGGTTACAGGTCATCTCTAGTTACAGTCATGTATAGCATGGTAAGATAGTTATGTACAGTAGTGTGAGATACATGACAGTCAGTGCTTCAATACTGTGGATGTTAGCCTGGTCGAGGACACTGATGTTGGTGAAATATCTCCAGCAACTTGAGGTGCCTTCTATACATCGTCCATGCCTCAGATCCATACAGGAGGGCGGGTATTACTACAGCCCTGTGGACCATGAGTTTGGTGGGAGACTTGAGGGCCTGGTCTTCAAACACTCTTTTCCTCAGACAGCCGAAGGCTGCACTGGTGCACTGGAGGCGATGCTGAATCTCCGCATCAATGTCTGCCTTTGTTGGTAAGAGATTCCTGAGATATGAGAAATGATCCACGTTGTCGAGTGCCGCACCATGGATCTTGATGATTGGAGGGCAGTGCTGTGCGGCGGTGACAGGCTGGTGGAGGACCTTTGTCTTACGGATGTTAAGCGTAAGACCCATGCTTTCATATGCCTCAGTGAATACATTGACTATATCCTGGAGTTCAGCCTTTGAATGTGCATTGATGCAGGCGTCATCCGCATACTGCAGCTCAACAACAAAGGTTTGGGTGATCTTGGACTTGACCTACTGGCGGCGTAGGTTAAACAGCTTCCCATTGGTTCTGTAGTTTAGTTCCACTCCAGTGGGGAGCTTGTTGATTGTGAGGTGGAGCATGGCGGCGAGGAAGATTGAGAAGAGGGTTGGAGCGATAATGCAGCCCTGTTTGACCCCGGTCCGGACGTGGATTAGGTCTGTAATGGATCTGTTGGTAAGGATCACGGCCTGCATGTCATTGTGAAGCAGGCGAAGAATGTTGACAAACTTTTGGGGGCAGCCGAAACGGAGGAGGACGCTCCATAGACCCTCACGGTTGACAGTGTCAAAGGCCTTTGTAAGATCGAAAAAGGCCATGTATAAAGGCTGGCGCTGCTCCCTGCATTTTTCCTGCAACTGGCGCGCTGCAAAGATCATGTCTGTTGTACCCCGTAGGGGACGAAATCCGCATTGTGATTCCAGGAGGAGCTCCTCGGCCACAGGGAGAAGACAATTGAGGAGAACTCGAGCAACAACTTTCCCAGTGACTGATAGCAGGGAGATTCCCCTGTAATTGCCGCAGTCGGACTTGTCCCCTTTTTTAAAAATGGTCACAATCACTGCATCTCTGAGATCTCCCGACATGCTCTCCTCCCTCCAGATGAGAGAGATGAGGTCATGTATCCACGCCAACAGCGCCTCTCCGCCATATTTTAGCGCCTCAGCAGGGATTCCATCCGCACCCGTAGCCTTGTTATTCTTAAGCTGTTTTATGGCTTTGCCTACCTCGTGCAACGTTGGAGTTTCACTGAGTTGGTGGCGGTCCCTCGAAATCGAGGAAGACTTGCTTCCACTCGAAAAGTAAGTTCTCAGGTGGCTGAACAGTCCAATGCGGGAATTACAGTCTCTGTCATAGGTGGGGCAGACAGTGGTTGGAGGAAAGGGTGGGTAGGGAGTCTGGTTTGCCGAGTCGAGCGTTTGCTTTGGGAATCTTGTGTCGGGCATGTGAAAAATGTGGCCCGCACAACGGAGCTGGTCGAGTGTTGTTCAGTGCTTCGATGCTGAGGATGTTGGCCTGATCAAAGACGCTGACGTTGGTGCGTCTGTCCTCCCAGGGGATTTGCAGGAGCTTGCAGAGACATCGTTGGTGATATATCTCCAGCGATGTGAGGTAGCTACTGTATATGGTCCACGTCTCTGAGCCATACAGGAGGGCGGGTATCACTACAGCCCTGTAGACCATAAGCTTGGTGCCAGATTTGAGGACCTGATCTTCGAACACTCTCTTCCTTATGAAGGTGGTGGTGAGCCGCCTTCTTGAACTGCAACAGTGTGTGTGATGAAGGTGCTCCCACAGTGGTGTCAGGGAGGGAGTTCCAGAATTTTGACCCAGCGACAATGAAGGAACGCCCAATGTAATTCCAAGTCAGGATGGCGTGTGACTTTGAGGGGAACTTGCAGGTGGTGGTGTTCCCATGTTCCTGCTGCCCTTGTCCACATCTGTGTTCTCGATCAGGCCATCGTCCCCAGCATCAAAGCACTGACCACACTCACCAGCTCCGTTGGACGGGCCACATTGTTCGCATGCCTGACACAAGACTCCCAAAGCAAGCGCTCTACTCAGAACTCCTACATGGCAAGCAAGCCCCAGGTGGGCAGAGGAAACATTTCAAGGACACCCTCAAAGCCTCCTTGATAAAATGCAACATCCCCACCAACACCTTGAAGTCCCTGGCCAAAGACCATCCGAAGTGGAGGAAAAGCATCCGGGAGGGCGTTGAGCACCTCGAGTCTCGACGCTGAGAGCATGCAGAAACCAAATGCAGGCAGTGGAAGGAGTTTACGGCAAAGCAGTCCCACCCACCCCTTCCTCCAATGACTGTCTGTCCCACCTGTGACAGAGACTGTAATTCCCGTATTGGACTGTTCAGCCACCTAAGAACTCACTTTTAGAGTGGAAGCAAGTCTTCCGCGATTTCGAGGGACTGCCTATGATGAGGTAGCAGAGGTCGTGGGTTTGGGAAGACGCCTTAGCGAGTTGCTGCAGTGCATCTTGCAGATAGATCTGTGCAAATAAATAAATTCATATTTATCAGTTATTGTTTATATTTACAGGGAGTACAAGTTGGATAAGCGACCTTTATTAAGACCATCTATTCTCCCCGACTTCAAACTGTCGATCATTAGCCGCGTCACTTCTGATTTGCAACTTGTGCTCACTGCAGCTCATTCTAATCCGTTTACCAGTAAAATCTGGTGTAATTCGCCACTGGGGAATCGAGGGACAATTTAAGGCGTTCATTGCCCATTTCGTCATTGCAGGAATTTACGGGTCAACGTTCTGTGGGCTATAAACTTATTTTCTGTCCATTTACAATGTATTCCAGTCATTACATAAAGAAAGATTTGCATTTATGTAGCATCTTTCACGACCACCAGATGTCGCAAAGTGCTTTACAGCCAATGATGGACTTCTGGAGTGTAGTCACGGGGCAGCCACTTTGCGCACAACAAGCTCCCACAAACAGCAATGTGATAATGACCAGATAATCTATTTTTTTTTTGTCATGTTGATTGATGGATAAATAGTGGCCAGGACAACTGGGATACCATGCCTTAGCTTCTTTGAAAAAGTGCCATGGGATCTTTTATGTCCACCTGAGAGGGCAGACAGGTCCTAGGTTTAACATCTCATCCTAAAGACAGCACTTCTGACAGTGCAGCACTCCCTCAGCACTGCACTGGAGTTTCAGCCGAGATTTATTGTACTCGGGTCTCTGGAGTGAGACTTGAACTCAGCAGCTTCTGACTCAATATGCTACCCACTGAGTCACAGAGACCAACAACCCATTAGCGTTTGTGATTACTTTTGGCACCTATGAGCTAGCTTTTAGTGATGCATGTACGTGGGAAAAAAAACAAGGGAGTACTTGAAAAGTGATTTGGAGTGTGCCTCCCCCTTTAATCAGGGGGCACTTGATTTTCTGATTACAACAAAATAGTTGCATGTACGTGGACTGTAAACTCCGACAGTGCAGCACTCCCTCACAGCACTGCACTGGGAATGTCAGCCTGGATTTTTGTGTTTAAGTCCCTGGAGTGGGACCTGAACCCACAATCTTCTGACCCAGAGGCGAGGGTGCTACCCACTGAGCTACAGCTGACACAATGGACAGCCATAGCGGAGGGAAGAGTATAGCTGGGTTAGCTGAGGCAGTGCTTCTTAAGTATCAGTTTAGTTTAACGTGTTTCACAGCTGCGTGACAATGAAAGTTCATTGAAAGATTTCAACACTTCATCTGCCGTTCAATTCAGTTTGTCAACTTAAATGATTTACTCACGTGGGAAAATGGATTTCGACATCTTTATTTTCATTTCTTCCAATTACGTTTTTTTTTTCATTTTCTTCGAGAGGTATCAGTGATTCAATGAGTAATGGTTAAGAATGTGCTAACTGATTGTGTTACAAGTAAAACTCATTGAAATCAGCATCTCCTTCTGAGAACATACAAGGAAAGTAAGACTTGTATTTATATAGCGCTTTTCACAACCTCAGGGTGTCCCAAAGCGCTTTACAGACAATGAAGTACTTTTGAAGTGTAGTCACTGTTGTAATGTAGGAAACGTGGCAACCAATTTGTGCACAGCAAGCTCCCACAGACAGCAATGACCAGATAATCTGTCTCAGTGATGTTGATTGAGGGATAAATATTGGCCAGGACACTGGGGATAACTCCCCTGCTTTTCTTCAAAATAGTGGCCTGGGATCTTTTACGTCCACCCGAGAGAGCAGACGGGGCCTCAGTTTAACGTCTCATCAAATAGACAGCATCTGTGACAGTGCAACACTCCCTCAGCACTGGAGTGGGACTTGAACCCACAACCTTTGGACTCAGAGACGAGAGTGCCACACCCAACACCTTGGACAGGTGCCAGCAAAGAGCAGTCAACTCTTTTAACTTCCATAGCACTGATGTACAAGGCATTTATGTAGTGCCTTTCATGACCACCAGACATCTCAAAGCGCTTTACAGCCAATAAAGTACTTTTGGAGTGTAGTCACTGTTGTAATGTCGGAAACGTGGCAGCCATTTTGCACACAGCAAGCTCCCATAAGCAGCAATGTGATATTCACCAAATAGTCCACAATTTTATGTTATGTTGATTGAGGGTATGTTCATTTTTAGCACAAATAATAATTTTGCATCACTTCTGCTGAAAATAAAGTACAAAATGCACTTCAGAAACCTCCCTGAATTGTCAATCTTAGCACACCATCCAACAGCCTGTACCAATTACAGGAACCTAGTTAGGTAACAAGCTACATTTGTCACCAATTATAGGAACAGGATGAGCTGCTACGCTAAGGTTGTTCTGCCTGTTGATGCTGTAGTAAGTTTATTTTTTTATTCATTCATGGATGTGGGCTTCGCTGGCAAGGCCGGCATTTACTACGATTATTACTATTTAAGCATCGAATGTAGGAACATAAGAAATAGGAACAGCAGTAGGCCATTTGGCCCCTCGAGCCTGCTCCGCCATTCAATAAGATCATGGCTGATCTGATCATGGACTCAACTCCACTTCCCTGCCCGCTCCCCATAACCCTTTACTCCCTTATCGCTCAAATATCTGTCTAACTCCATCTTAAATATATTCAATGACCCAGCCTCCACAGCGCTGTGGGGCAGAGAATTCCACAGATCTGAGAGAAGAACCCTCTGTCTCACCTCCTGACTCCCAAAGCCTTTCCACCATCTACAAGGCACAAGTCAGGAGTGTGATGGAATACTCTCCACTTGCCTGGATGAGTGCAGCTCCAACAACACTCAAGAAGCTCGACACCATCCAGGACAAAGCAGCCCATTTGATGAGCACCCCATCCACCACCTGAAACACTCACTCCCTCCACCACCGGCGCACCGTGGCTGCAGTGTGTCCCATCTACAAGATGCACTGCAGCAACTGGCCAAGGCTTCTCCGGCAGCACCTCCCAAACCCGCGACCTCTACCTTCTCGAAGTTCAAGGGCAGGAAGCACATGGGAGCACCATCGCCTGCAAGTTCCCCCCCAAGCCACACATCACCCTGACATGGAAATATATCACTGTTCCTTCATCACTGGGTCAACATCCTGAAACTGCTGACCTAACAGCACATGGATTTCAAGAGGACAGCTCACCACCACCTTCTCAATGGTAACTGGGAAAGGACAATAAAGGCCAGCCTTGCCAGTGACACCACATCCCATGAATGATTTAAAAAAAAAACTGCTGTCGGCAGGCGGAAAGTGCACCCATTCCCAGGCTCAGGCCCCGCCCCCTCGCTTGCCCAGACCCCGCCCCTTCGTTCGCCCATGCCCCGCCTCTCGCTCGTCCAGGCCTTTCCCCCTCATTCACCCAGGCCCCGCCTCTCAGTCGCCCAGGCTCCGCCCCAGGCGCACCCAGGCCCCTCCCTCTTGCTTGCCCAGGCCCACTCGCTCTTACACGCCCCACCCCTGGTTCTCGGACCCCACCCCTGGTTCTCCCAAACCCCGCCCCCTAGCTCTCCCTGGTCTCGCAGCCTTGATCGCTCAGGTCCCGCCCCCACCTCTCCCAAACCCCGCCCCCTCGCTCTCCCAGCCCCGCCCCATCACTCAGTTTTACGCCGCTAAAAGCGCTATATAAATGCAAGTAGTTGTTGTTCCTGCAGCCAATGACCCTTTCCAGTTCATCATTCTCTTTGGGTGAATTAGAATGACAACTGCAGCGGCTGTTCAAAGAGCAACATATTTCCAAGTTTTTGAAAGCTGTGCTGCCAAACCCAGCAAGCCTCATTAAAGCTCCGACTCTGATGTAAATGGGTCCCCAACCTCGATTTAATAGCTTGTGGGCTGCCCCGTGATTCATGGCTCAGCTTGCCCATACGGAACAAGCACAATATTGTCTCGATGGTCTGGTCTTTGAAATTGGCCTTTTCAAGGTATGTAGCACTTGTGAGTTGGTTGAGAATTCAGCAATTGTTTTTTAATGTGTTGCTTTTTCTGGCCTTTTTCATTAGTTGCCTGCGTTTTCGTGCAGCTTTGGCCTGAATCGACATTGCGAGATTTTCCGACAGCAGTCTTGCTTTCTGCTGCTCTTTCACTCGTAGCAAGCTTGGTGGTCAGCGTGGGGATTTCTTTGGGGATTCCAATAGTGCTCCTCCTATTGGAGGACGAAAAGCAGCATTGAGGGGACAAAAAAGGCACCTAACAAATGCAGCAGTCCGTTCAGTCCGTAAGCCTGACCCCGAGCTTCCGGTCGCCTGTCACTTTAATTCTCCACCCCTCTCCCACGCTGACCTCTCTGTCCGCAGGCTCCTCCACTGTTCCAACGAAGCTCAATGCAAGCTCGAAGAACAGCACCTCATCTTTCGTGAATTGGACAAATACTCCAGTTGAGAACGAACCAGTATTTTGTATAGGTTCATCATTGCAACATTCAGGACTAGAAATGACCATTTGAGTCCACCACAGTTCACCAATCCCTCAATTAATTTTTTCACCAGTCAATTCCTAACTCCACCCTCCATATGAAACAATTCTATCAAGTGTCAGCTGTGGCAGAAGGCTGTGGGTTCAAGTCCCACTCCAGAGACCCAAGTACAAAAAATCTAGGCTGGCAGTGCTGAGAGAGTGCTGCACTGTTGGAGGTCCCGTCTTATGAATGAGACATTAAACCAAAGCCCTGTCTGCTCTCTCAGGTGGACATAAAAGATCCCATGGCACTATTTTGAAGAAGAGCAGGGGGGAGTTATCCCCGGTTTCCATCCCTCAATCAACATCACTAATACAGATTATCTGGTCATTATCACATTACTGTTTGTGGGAGCTTGCTGTGTGCAAATTGGCTGGCACGTTTCCTGCATTACAACAGTGACTACACTTCAAAAAGCACTTCATTGGCTGTAAAGCACTTTGGGACGTCCAGTGGTCGTGAATATAATTGCAAGTCTTGGTTTATTTATTTCATCTGATTTGTTCCCTCATCCTCCTTCTTTTCAACCCCCTCCTATACCATCGTGGCCTTTTTGGAAATCCAAAAGTTGCTGTCTGAGATGCGCGCTCTGCCATTAGTTTCACGAAAATGGCATCTTTCTGTCTGGCTCACCATTGTAATGCATTGAATCGTCATGAAGTTGATGTAAAAGATCCCATTGCACTATTTCAAAGAAGTGCAGGGGAGTTATTGCCCCAAGTCCTGGGCAGCAGTCAACCAACACCTAAACTATACCAAAGCAAGCGCTCTACTCAGAACTCCTACACGGCAAGCAAGCCCCAGGTGGGCAGAGAAAACGTTTCAAGGACACCCTCAAAGCCTCCTTGATAAAATGCAACATTCCCACTGACACCTGGGAGTCCCTGGCCAAAGACCGCCCTAAGTGGAGGAAGAGCATCCGGGAGGGCGCTGAGCACCTCGAGTCTCGTCGCCGAGAGCATGCAGAAAACAAACGCAGGCAGCGGAAGGAGCGTGCGGCAAACCAGACACACCACCCCACACTTTCCTTCAACCACTGTCTGTCCCACCTGTGACAGAGACTATAATTCCCGTATTGGACTGTTCAGTCACCTGCGAACTCACTTTTAGAGTGGAAGCAAGTCTTCCTCGATTTTGAAGGACTGCCTATGACTGAAAACATACGAAATAGGAACAAAAATGCTGCAGATGTAAAAGATTTTTAAGTAAGTGCAGAGGCAGGGAAAGGCGGTGGGAAGCGGGGGAGGAAAGAACAAAAGGGAAGGCAGGAGAGATTAGAGAGACAAAAGAGATGATGGTGCGAGGTGAAAGGAGATGGTCATGGGACAAGTTAAGAAACAAAAGATGCGTCGAGATAGGGTGTAAATCGAGAGGGCAGAATCATCATAGTTGACATGGGAAAGAGCAAAATATAAATTAAATAGGGCCGGAGGTTATATTCTAAAACTGTTGAACACGATATTTAGTCCAAAAGGCTGTTAAGTGCCTAAAGGCACCGCACTTTAGGAAGAAAGGGAAGACCTCAGAGAGGGTGTAGAAAAGATTTACAAGAGTGGTTCCAGGGATGAGGGACTTCAGTTACGTGGATAGACTGGAGAAGTTGGGGTTGTTCTCCTGAGAGCAGAGAAGGTTGAGAGGAGATTTGATCGAGGTGTTCAAAATCATGAAGGGTCTGGACAGAGTAGACAGAGAGAAACTGTTCCCATTGGCGGAAGGGTCGAGAACCAGAGGACACAGATTTACGGTGATTGGCAGAAGAACCAAAGACGACACGAGGAGGATCTTTTTTAGGCAGCGAGCGGTTAGGATCTGGAATGCATTGCCTGAAAGGGCGGTGGGGGCAGACTCAATCGTGGCTTTCAAAAGGGAATTGGATGAGTACCTGAAGGAAAAGAATTGCAAGGCTACGGGGAAAGGGTGGGGAAGTGGGACTAGCTGAAGTGCTCTTACAGAGAACCGGCACGGGCTCGACGGGCCAAATGGCTTCCGTCTGTGCTGTAACCGTTCTATGATTCTATGATTCTAAAGAACCAAACCCCTCACTGCTGGCTGTTCTGAAACCAGTCATTAGGAGTTTCCACTCAATCGCTCCATGGCCATTCAGTGGAGTCCCTGAAGCTTTAAGTACTTTACTTCAAAGTAGCAATCATTGTTATAGCAATGTTGGATTTATGTATCCCTGGTTCAGTTGGCAGCACTCTTGCCTCTGAGTCAGAAGATTGTGGGTTCAAGTCCCACTCCAGGGACTTGAGCAAAAAAATCTAAGACTGACGCTCCAGTGCAGTGTTGAGGGAGTGCTGCACTGCCAGAGATGCCGTCTTTCAGAAGAGACATTAAACCGAGGCCCCGTTTGCTCTCTCGGATGGACATAAAGGATCCCATGGCACTATTTAGAAGAGCAGGGGGAGTTATCCCCGGTGTTCTGGCCAATATTTATATCCCTCAATCAACATCACTAAAAAACAATTATCTGCTCATTATCACATTGCTGTTTGTGGGAGCTTGCTGTGCGCGAATTGGCAGCCGCCTTTTGCACATTACAACAGTGACTACACTCCAAAAAAAGTGCTTCGTTGGCTATGAAGTGCTTTGCAACGTCCGGTGGTCATGAAAGGCGCTATATAAACACAAGTCTTTCTTTCTTGTCACGAGATGCAATGAGCATCATAAACTGGTTCCAGCTATGGCTACAACATTTTCGGTTGTCTTTATCTCTTGCGCTTTAAACAGCTTTTGATGTCATCTCCCCCAAACCTGATCTTGTCCTCGAGAAATGGGTTTCCATAATCGCATCTGGGAGAATCACGGCCCACAGCTGGGACGAGAGGCCAATGTGGGTGATAAGGTTTGATGGGGAAAAAAATCCGCTGCATTCTCCGGCACCACATCAAACGTAATGGCACGACAAATTCTGTAAGCAGACCACCCACATTAAATGCAGAGACTGGAGACGCTGAAATCGCTCTCCTTCGAGCAGGGACGTTTAAGGGGAGATTTAATATAAAAATATTTGTGAGTTTTCTTTTTTTTTTTAATTCGTTCACGGGATGTGGGCGTTGCTGGCAAGGCCCGACATTTATTGCCCATCCCTAATCGCCCTTGAGAAGGTGGTGGTGAGCCGCCGCCTTGAATCGCTGCAGTCCGTGTGGTGAAGCTGTTCCCTACAGTGCTGACTTTGTGAGAGTGGTTTGGTACAACTGAGTGGCTCGCTAGACCATTTCAGAGGGGCAGTTAAGAGCCAACCACATTGCTGTGGGTCTGGAGTCACATATCGGCCAGACCGGGTAAAAAGATAGAAACATAGAAAATAGAAGCAGTAGTCGGCCATTCGGCCCTTCGAGTCTGCACCACCATTCAATATGATGATGATCATCATCATAGGCAGTCCCTCGGAATTGAGGAAGACTTGCTTCCACTCCTGAAGTGAGTTCTTTGGTGGGTGGACAGTCCTATACGAGAGCCACAGACCCTGTTACAGGTGGGACAAACATTCATCGAGGGAAGGGGTGGGTGGGGCTGGTTTGCCACGCGTTCCTTCCACTGCCTGCGCTTGACCTCCCCACTGAAGTTGGCTTTCCCTATCCTCTCTTTGCCAATCACGCCACCCCAGAAGGCTGTGCCTTTACCGACCCTGGCATTAAAGTCACCCAGGAGGATCAATATGATCATGGCTGATCCTCTATCTCAACACCATATTCCCGCTTTTCCCCCATACCCCTTGATGTCTTCTTTGTCGAGAAATCTAACTCCCTCTTAAATATATTCAGTGACTTGGCCTCCACGGACTTCTGTGGTAGAGAATTCCACAGGTTCACCACCCCGAGTGAAGAAATTTCTCTTCATCTCGGTCCTAAATTTCCTACCCCGTATCCTGAGACTGTGACCCCTTGTTCTAGACTTCCCAGCCAGGTATGGGCAGCAGATTTCCTTCCCTGAAGGACATTAGTGAACCAATTGGGTTTTTACGACAATCATGGTCACCATTACGGATACCAGATTTTTATAAAATTTCAAATTTGTTTAACTAACTAAATTTAAATTCCCCAGCTGCCGTGGTGGGATTTGAACTCACGTCTATGGATTATTAGTCCAGCAACATAACCACTCTGCTACCGTCCCCAGTAACTAGGGAGAAACTGTTTCCAGGACGACACAGATTGAAAATAATTGGGAAAAGAACCTGAGGGGAGACAAGGATAATTTTGTTTTTAACCCAGCGAATTATCATGGTCTGGAAAGCACTGACTGAAAAAGACGAGAGAAGCAGATTCAATTGTAACTTTTAAAACGGGAATTGGATAAATAATAGGATTGGAAAAATAAATTGCTGGCCTATGGGGAAATGAACTTTATTGATACCTTGTAAGAATCTTATTGAAAAGGAAAGATAGATTATGAAAGTAAACTTGCGCAAAACATAAAAACAGATAGTAAAAGCTTTTACAGATATATAAAACGGAAAAGAGCGACTAAAGTAAATGTTGGTCCCTTAGAAGATGAGAAGGGGGATTTAATAATGGGAAATGTTGAAATGGTTGAGACCTTAAACAATTATTTTGCTTCAGTCTTCACAGTGGAAGACACAAAAACCATGCCAAAAATTGCTGGTTACAGGAATGTGTGAAGGGAGGACCTCGAGACAATCACTATCACTAGGGGGGTAGTGCTGGACAGGCTAATGGGACTGAAGGTAGACAAGTCCCCTGGTCCTGATGAAATGCATCCCAGGGTATTAAAAGAGATGGCGGAAGTTATAGCAGATGCATTCGTTATAATCTACCAAAATTCTCTGGACTCTGGGGAGGTACCAACGGATTGGAAAGCAGCTAATGTAATGCCTCTGTTTAAAAAAGTTGGCAGACAAAAGGCAGGTAACTACAGGCCGGTTAGTTTAACATCTGTAGTGGGGAAAATGCTTGAAGCTATCATTAAGGAAGAAATAGCGGGACATCTAGATAGGAATAGTGCAATCAAGCAGATGCAACATGGATTCATGAAGGGGAAATCATGTTTAACTAATTTACTGGAATTCTTTGAGGATATAACGAGCATGGTAGATAGAGGTGTACCGATGGATGTGGTGTATTTAGATTTCCAAAAGGCATTCGATAAGGTGCCACACAAAAGGTTACTGCAGAAGATAAAGGTACGCGGAGTCAGAGAAAATGTATTGGCATGGATCGAGAATTGGCTGGCGATAAATGGGTCCTTTTCGGGTGGGAAATCAGTGGTTAGTGGTGTGCCACAGGGATCGGTGCTGGGACCACAACTGTTTACAATATACATAGATGACCTGGAAGAGGGGACAGAGTGTAGTGTAACAAAATTTGCAGCTGACACAAAGATTAGTGGGAAAGCGGGTTGTGTAGAGGACACAGAGAGGCTGCAAAGAGATTTAGATAGGTTAAGTGAATGGGCTAAGGTTTGGCAGATGGAATACAATGTCGGAAAGAGTGAGGTCATCCAGCTTGGAAAAAAAAACAGTAAAAGGGAATATTATTTGAATGGGGAGAAATTACAACATGCTGCGGTGCAGAGGGACCTGGGGGTCCTTGTGCATGAAATTCTTTTTGGATCCTTGTGCATGAATCCCAAAAAGTTAGTTTGCAGGTGCAGCAGGTAATCAGGAAGACGAATGGAATGTTGGCCTTCATTGTGAGAGGGATGGAGTACAAAAGCAGGGAGGTCCTGCTGCAACTGTATAGGGTATTGGTGAGGCCGTACCTGGAGTACTGCATGCAGTTTTGGTCACCTTACTTAAGGAAGGATATACTTGCTTTGGAGGGGGTATAGAGACGATTCACTCGGCTGATTCCGGAGATGAGGGGGTTACCTTATGATGATAGATTGAGTAGACTGGGTCTTTACTCGTTGGAGTTCAGAAGGATGAGGGGTGATCTTATAGAAACATTTAAGATAATGAAAGGGATAGACAAGATAGAGGCAAAGAGGTTGTTTCCACTGGTCGGGGAGACTAGAACTAGGGGGCACAGCCTTAAAATATGGGGAGCCAATTTAAAAGCGAGTTGAGAGGGAATTTCTTCTCCCAGAGGGTTGTGAATCTGTGGAATTCTCTGCCCAAGGAAGCAGTTGAGGCTAGCTCATTGAATGTATTCAAATCACAGATAGATAGATTTTTAACCAATCAGGGAATTAAGGGTTATGGGGGGGCGGCGGGTAAGTGGAGCTGAGTCCACGGCCAGATCAACCATGATGTTGTTGAATGGCGGAGCAGGCTCGAGGGGCGAGATGGCCTACTCCTGTTCCTAATTCTTATGTTCTTATGTTCTTATGTACATATGTTCTTATGTTCTCAGGGGGCTTGACACGATAGATGCAGAGATGACCAGTGCACCAGCGCAGCCTTTGGCCGCCTGAGGAAGAGAGTGTTCGAAGATCAGACCCTCAAATCTGGCACCAAGCTCATGGTCTACAGGGCTGTCGTGATACCCGCCCTCCTGTATAGCTCAGAGATGTGGACCATATACGTAGACACCTCAAATCGCTGGAGAAATACCACCAACGCTGCCTCCGTAAGTTCTTACAAATCCCCTGAGAGGATAGACGCACCAACGTCAGTGTTCTCAATCAGGCCAACATCCCCAGCATCAAAGCACTGACCACACTCGGCCAGCTCCGTTGGGCGGGCTACATTGTCCACATGCCCAAGACGAGCAAGCGCTCTACTCGGAACTCCTACATGGCAAGCGAGCCCCAGGTGGGCAGAGGAAACGTTTCAAGGACACCCTTAAAGCCTCCTTGATAAAATGCAACATCCCCATCGACACCTGGAAGTCCCTGGCCAAAGACCGCCCAAAGTGGAGGAAGAGCAGCTGGGAGGGCACTGAGCACTTTGAGTCTCATCGCCGAGAGCATGCAGAAAACAAGCGCAGGCAGCGGAAGGAGCGTACAGCAAACCAGACTCTCCACCCACCCTTTCCTCCAACGACTGTCTGTCTGTCCCAGCCGCGACAGAGACTGTAATTCCTGTATTGGACTGTTCAGTCACCTGAGAACTCACTTTTGGAGTGGAAGCAAGTCTTCCTCGATTCCGAGGTACTGCCTATGATGATGAGATGCAGAGAGGATAGGAGGCATAGTTTCAGAATATGGGGTCGCCCATTTAAAACGGAGATGAGGAGGAATTTCTTCTCTCAGAGGATCGTGAATCTGTGGAAATCACTACCCCCAGAGAACTGTGGAGGCTGGGTCATTGAATATATTTAAGGCGGAGATAGACAGACTTTTGAACGATAAGGAAGTCGAGGATTATGCGGAGCGGCAGGGAAGTGGAGTTGAGGCCAAGATCAGATAGCCATGATCTTATTGAATGGCGGAGCAGGCTCGAGGGGCCAAATGGCCGACTCCTGCTCCTATTGCTTATGTTCTTATGAAAGAGCACGGATGTGGGACTAATTGGATCGCTCTTTCATAGAGCCGGCACAGGCATGATGGGATGATTGGCCTCCTTCTGTGCTGTAAGATTCCATGATTAAACCGATTCAACTGTGGTAAGGAACTCGAATGAACCATTTTACAAGGAAAATAAAACCTTTCCTCATTTCTCAGAGGTATTATGGAAATAAATGCTGGCCTTGCCAGTGACGCCTTTAAGTGAATAAATACAAAGTTAGCAGACATTCAGAAATGGGCTCAAGATGGAAATGTCACGTATCTGCCCTTCGTTGCAGGCCGTGTGACTTTCTCAGCCAGGTTCCATTTCTTTACCTTCTTCCAAACATGTGGAAATGCTGAAGTCATACTGGATAATCGGCTAAAGTAGACTGGACCCACCCCTTAATAATTGGCTTAATTGCTGTATTTCGTGACTGTGCAGGGAAAACTTTTTTTTCTTTCCTTTCTCTTGCCCAGCTCAACATGAACTGGCAGAAATTCAACCACAACTGCTCAAAACTCAATTTTCTGCCTGGTTTCGCCCAAGTAGAACATTTTCCAACAGGTGGAAGAGGCCTCCCATGGCTTGCACTCTTCCCGACTCCAGTGTCACTCACAGACACACACATCACAGATTCGTTTTTTCGACAATGATAGCTTGGTACGTGTGATTCTTTGGACGCTGGTCCAAGAGATTGCCGACTGCATTTTTGGAAAACCGAACTTTCAGCCCAATTCCACTTGAGGCTCGCTTGAGGGGGATGGGTATAATTCAAGCGCCAAACACTGCGGATGCTGGAAATCTGAAATAAAAACAAAAAAAAGTGCTGGAAACACTCAGTGGGTCCAGGCAGCATCTGAGGAAAGAGGAATGGAATTAACGTTTCAGGTCAGAACTGCAGAAGTTAGAGATGTAACAGCTTTTAATCAAGTACAGGGGGGCGTGGAAAGTGGGGAGGGGAGGAAAGAACAAAAAGGTCTGTGATAGGGTGGAAGGCAGGAGAGATTCGAGAGACAAAAGGGATGATGGTGCAAGGCTGAAGAAGATGGTAATGGGACAAGTAAAGGAAATATAGAAACATAGAAAATAGTTACAGGTGTAGGCCGTTCGGCCCTTCGAGCCTGCACCACCATTCAATATGATCATGGTTGATCATGCAACTTCAGTACCCCATTCCTGCTTTCTCTCCATATCCCTTGATCCCTTTAGCCGTAAGAGCCACATCTAACTCTCTTTTGAATATATCTAACGAACTAGCCTCAATAACTTTCTGTGGTAGAGAATTCCACAGGTTCACAATTCTCTGAGTAAAGAAGTTTCTCCTCATCTCGGTCCTAAATGGCTTACCCCTTATCCTTAGACTGTGACCCCTGGTTCTGGACTTCCCCAACATCGGGAACATTCTTCCTGCATCTAACCTGTCCAATCCTGTCAGAATGTTATATGTTTCTATGAGATTCCCTCTCATTCTTCTAAACTCCAGTGAATATAAGCCTAGTCGATCCAGACTTTCTTTATATGTCAGTCCTGCCATCCCAGGAATAAGTCTGGTGAACCTTCACTGCACTCCTCACTAGCAAGAATGTCCTTCCTCAGATTAGGAGGCCAAAACTGTACACAATATTCAAGGTATGGCCTCACCAAGGCCCTGTACAACTGCAGTAAGACCTCCCTGCTCATATACTCAAATCCTCTCGCTATGAAAGGCCAACATGCCATTTGCCTTCTTCACCACCTGCTGTACCTGCATGCCAACTTTGAATAACTGATGTACCATGACACCCAGGTCTTGTTGCACCTCCCCTTTTACTAATCGGTCACCATTCAGATAATATTCTGCCGTCCTGTTTTTGTCATCAAATAATAAGGAACAAAAGATGAGCCTAGATAGAGTGTAAATGGGAATGGCAGAATCATTGTCAACAACTAAGATTAAGAGGTTTGCAGATGATACTAAAATCGGCTATGTGGTTGATAATGAAGAACAGAGCTGTAGTTTGTAGGAAGATATCAATAAACTGGTCAGGTGGGTAGAACAGTGTCAAATGGAATTCAATCTGGAGAAATATGAGGTAATGCATTTTGGGAGGGCTAATAAGGAAAGGGAATACACATTAAATGGTAGGACACTGAGAAGAACAGAGGGACCTTGGAGTGCAGGTCCACAGATCCCTCAAGGTAGCAGGCCAGGTAGATAAGATGGTTAAGAAGGCATACGGAATGCTTGCCTTCATCAGCCGAGGCATAGAATACAAGAGCAGGGAGGTTATGCTTGAACTGTATAAAACACTGGTTAGGCCACAGCTGGAGTACTGCGTGCAGTACTGGTCACCACATTACAGGAAAGACATGATTGCACTAGAGAGCGTATGGAGGAGATTTTCCAGGATGTTGCCGGGAGTAGAGAATCTTAGGTATGAGGACAGATTGGACAGGCTGGGTTTGTTTTCCTTGGAACAGAGGAGATTGAGGGGGACCTGACTGACGTGTGTAAAATGATGAGGAGCCTAGATAGAGTGGATAGAAATGGCTTATTTCCCTTAGCACAGAGACAACAACCAGGGGGCATAGATTTAAAGCAATTGTTAGAAGATTTAGAAGGGATTTGATGGGAAACTTCTTCAACCAGAGGGTTGTGGGGGTCTGGAACTCACTGCCTGAAAGGGTGACAGAGGCAGAAACTTTCACCACATTTAAAAAGTACTTGGATGTGCACTTGATGTGCCATAACCTGCAGTGTTACAGACCTAGAGCTGGAAAGTGGGATTACTGGGATTAGGTCTTTGTTGGCTGGCACAGACACAATGGGCCGAAATGGCCTCCTTCCGTGCTGTAACTTTCTATGTTTTTATCTAACTGTGTGTGAAAAAATGGGGGCAGAGGATATAATCTGAAATTGTTGAACTTGATGTTAAGTCCAGAAGGCTGTAAAGTGCCTAAACGAAAGATGAAGTGCTGTTTCTCGAGCTTACGTTGGAACAGTGTAGGAGGCCGAGGACAGAGAGATCAGTGGGAGTGGGGCGAAGAATTAAAGTGATAGGCAACCAGAAGTTCGGGGTCACCCTTGCGGACTGAACGGAGATGTTCTACAAAGCGATCATCCAGCCTGCGTTTGGTGTCCACAATGTAGAGGAGACCACATCAAATACAGAATATTAAATTGCAAGAAGCATAACGAAATGGTTGTTTCACCTGCAAGGAGTGTTTGGGGCCCTGGACGGTGGGAAGAGAGCAGGAAAAAGGCAGGTGTTGCATCTCCTGCGCTTGCACGGGAAGGTGCCATGGGAAGGGGAGGGGGTGCTGGGGGTGATTGAGGAGTGGGCCAAGTGTCACAGAGGGAATGGTCTCTTCGGAATGCTGAGAGGGGAGGGGAGGGGAAGATATCTTTGGTGGTGGCATCATGCTGGGGGTGGTGGAAATGGCGGAAGATGACACGTTGAATATGGAGGCTGGTGGGGTGAAAGGCGAGGTTTAGGAGAACCCTATCGTTGTTCTGGGAAGTAGGGTAGGGGCAAGGGAAGTGCGGGAAATGGAATGGACACGGTTGAGGTCCGCGTCAACCATGGTGGAGGGGAATCCTCTGTGGAGAAAATAAGAAGGCATATCGGAATCACTGGATGGTGGCATCATCGGAGAAACTAACAGAATGGAATAGAATCCTTACAGGAAGCGGGGTGGGAGGAAGTGTAGTCCAGGTAGTCGCGGGAGTCAGTGGGCTCATAATGGATGATTGTCGATAGCCTATCACCAGAAATGGAGACAGAGAAACCGAGGAAGGGAAAGGAAAAGTCGGAGGTGGACCATAATTCATCTTGGGCGGGCGCGCAAATCGAGCGATTGTGATGTTGGTGGCCCATCGTCTTCAATGGAAAATCAAACTGGGTGAAGTGTAAAATGGCAACTTTCCCCAGCACCCTCCCCCATTGAGTATAATGAGGAATTTCAGTTTGTAGAAACACTGGAGAAGCTGGAGGTTGTTCTCCTGAGAGCAGAGACGGTTATTGAGTAGGATGGACATATATTCTCTGATGTTTAGAACAATGAGAGGTGATCTCATTGAAACATAAAAGATTTTGAGGTGGGTTGACAAGTTAGATGCCTCTTCTGCTGGAGAGTCTTGATAATTTAAATGGAGAAAAATTGCAAAGTGCTGCAGTACAGCGGGACCTGGGGGTCCTTGTGCAAGAAATACAAAAAGTTAGTATGCAGGTACAGAAAGTATTCAGGAAGGCAAATGGAATGTTTGCCTTTATTGCAAGGGGGATAGAGTATAAAAGTAGAGGACTCCTGCTGCAACTGTACAGGGTATTGGTGAGGCCACACCTGGAGTACTGCGTACAGTTTTGGTCTCTGTATTTAAGGAAGGATATACTTGCATTGGAGGCTGTTCAGAGAAGGTTTACTAGGTTGATTCTGGAGATGAGGGGGTTGACGTATGAGGAAAGGTTGCGCAAGTTGGGTCTATACACATTGGAGTTCAGAAGAACAAGAGGAGATCTTATCAAAACTTATAAGATAATGAGGGGGCTTGACAAGATGGATGCAGAGAGGATATTTCCACTCAGAGGGGAAACTAAAACTAGGGGACATAGTTTCAGAATAAGGGGCCGCCCATTCAAAACAGAGATGAGGAGAAATTTCTTCTCTCAGAAGGTTGTAAATCTATGGAATTCTTTGCCCTAGAGAGCTGTGGAGGCTGGGTCATTGAATATATTTAAGGCGGAGAGAGACAGATTTTTGAGCGATAAGGGGATAAGGGGTTATGGGGAGCGGGGAGGGAAGTGGAACTGAGTCCATGATCGGATCAGCCATGATCTTATTAAATGGCGGAGCAGGCTCGAGGGGCCAAACTCCTGCTCCTATTTCTTATGTTCTTATGTTCTTACTAGGGATACTAAATAGACTGATTTAACATTAGAATATTTCAAAGTAGTTCAAGACTCTGGTCGTTGTGTACTGTAACACCTTTAAAACAATTTCAGTCACTCAATGTCAGTACTGTCTGAAGAAATTCTATTGTGTGTAATGTGACGACTTCAAAAAAAAAATAAGGGTGTGGCCATTTAGGACTGAGGTGAGGAGAAATTTCTTCAGTCAGAGCATTGTGAATCTTTGGAATTCTCTACCCCAGAGCGATTTGGATGCTCAGTCATTGAGTATATTCAAGAATGAGATCAATAGATTTTTGGACACTGAGGGAATCAAGGGTTTTGGAGAAAGGGCAGGAAGGGAATCTGCCGTCCTTACCCGGTCTGGGCCTATATGTGATTCCACACCCACAGCAGTGTGGTTGACTCTTAACTGCCCCTCTGAAATGGCCTAACAAGCCACTCGGTTGTATTCAAGATGGCGGCTCTCCACCACCTTCTCAAGGGCAATTAGGGATGGACAATAAATGTCAGCTTTGCTGCCGATGTCCGCATCATCATCATCATAGGCAGTCCCTCGGATTCGAGGAAGACTTGTTTCCACTCCTGAAGTGAGTTCTTTGGTGGCTGTACAGTCCAATACGAGAGCCACAGACCCCGTCGCCGGTGGGACAGATAGTCGTTGAGGGAAGGGGTGGGTGGGACAGGTTTGTCGCACGCTCTTTCCGCTGTCCACATCCCGCGAATGAATAACATAAAAAGTGAAGTTGAGGTAGAAGGTCAGCCATGATCTTCGAGAATGGCGGAGCAGGCTCGGGTGTCCATGTGGCCGACTCCTGCTCCTATTTCTTGTGTTTGATAGAGGGGTTCAAAATCTTGAACGGTTTTTGGTAGAGTAAACAAGGAGAAAACGTTTCCAGTGGCAGAAAGGTCGGTAACCAGGGGGGCACAGATCTAAGGCGTCATGAGGAAAGAATGTGTACGCAGCGAGTTGCTGCGATCCGGAATGCACTGCCTGAAAGGGTGGTGGAAGCAGCGAAAACATTTGCAATGTGATGGGGAGAGCGCAGGGGGAGGGAGGCTAATTGGACAGCTCCATCAAAGAGCCAGCACCGGAACGATGGGCTGAATGGCCTCCTTCTGTGCTGTAAGATTCTATGATTCTATCTGGAGTTATTGAGCACTCCTGCACCACACAGTAATGAGGAAATAAAAGTCATAGGCGTCGAAATTCGTTAGCGCCGTTTTTGAGGCGGTGTCACCGCCCAAGTTCTGATTTTACCGCCAGGTGTTAGGTGCAGGCTCAAACCGCCAAATTCAGTTTTTGCGCCCAACGATGAGAGAGCAGCCCTAAAAGATAGTGTTGCACACGCATCCTCGGGCGGGAGCTCACGAGGCCGACTGAATTTCCCCACGGGCGGCTGCCACCAGGCTAGCTGGTGCAGGAGGGCGACGGCAGTGAAGAGTGACGTCATCAAGGTCCAGGACGGTGATTGGAGCGTGGGCAGGTACAGCAGGAGCGGCGAGGTCCGGGTGAAGGAGCGGTGAGAGACTGTGGACGGATGTGATCGGGGCTCAGGACGGCACGAGTTCGGGGCCAGGGGACCCAGGGGGCAGCACGGGCCAGCCCACTCTGCAATATGTGTGCACACTGGGTCCGTGCAGCAGAGCAGGTCTCCAGTTGTCCTGGTTAACCCTTGCCACTGGACCAAGACCTAGCTCTGTCAAGCCCATGTGGTGGCTGGTGTGCAACGGCCACCCCACGTTAAAAAAATCCACGCACAGGCATCTTCCACCCTTCAGGATGTAGTTCGGGTCCTGGACGATCAGGTCCTTCATTGAAACACCTGGGGAACTCATCCCTTTTTTGGCATGGAAGCAAGTCATCCTCGACACGAGGGACCGCCTATGATGATGATCTGGAAAACGGGAAGAAAAGGGAAGAAAGAAAAAAAAACTTCAAACTTCCCCACTGTCACAACTCATGAAAAGAAGATGAAATAAATAACAAAAAAACGTACCTTGATCTCTGGGCGAAATACGCCCGAGCCCCGCGATGTTCCCTCCACGTTTCCCGGGCAACACAGACGCCTTGCCGTGAGACGTCCGTACAAACCAAATATCATGGGAGCAGCACCAAGGGGGCGCTGCACGCTGGATAATGTCACCACCTGGATGGCGTTAGACAGCGCAGTGTTATCTCTTGACGCCTCTACCAAAGAGCCTGCCGAATTTATCCCGCGCTGTGTACGCCACTCAACGCCAACGGTAGGCCTTTGCCGCCCTTTAACCGCCTGGCGCCGGTGCTACCGGGCGCCGTTATAAAGGGAATATTTCGCCCCCATAAAAACTTAGCTTTTGACCCAGGATCCACTTCCCACCAGCTAAGAGCAGGAGCCTCTGGCGCATGCGGGTTAAAATTGCGTCCGGCAGGATCAGGGCGGGACCTCTGGTCGGTGGAGTAAAAATGTCCCCCCACCCACCTCGCCATTGCTGGTTATTGGAGAGTACACAGTGGTGGCGGGGATAATCTTCCTGGGCAGGTCAACACGACTGTCCCCTTCATTTGGACGACAAATTCTGAATGGGAAGAGGAGAGAACATTTTTTACTTTAGAATCATATAAATAGCTGAGGCGAAGGATAGAGTTTTGAGGATGGAGGAAGAACATAACAGAAGAAATAGAAGCAGGAGTCGGCCATTCGGCCCCTTGAGCCTGCTCCGCCATTCAATGAGATCATGGCTGATCTTCTACCTCAACTCCACTTTCCCGTACTATCTCCATATCCAAAAATCTATCGATCTCTGTCTTGAATGTGCTCAACGACTGAGCATCCATTGCCCTCTTAGAAAATTCCAAAGATTCACCACCCTCTGAGTGAAGACATTTCTGCTCATCTCAGTCCTAAATGGCCGACCCCTTATTCTGAGACTGTGACCCCTGGTTCTAGACACCCCAGCCAGGGGGAAACATCCTCCCTGCATCTACCCCGTCAAGCCCTGTAAGGATTCTGTCGAGCCGAAATTGGCCACTGCCCCAAGCGGGGTGCATTGACCAATTTTTAATGTTTTTCTCCGCTCCCAATCCACGGGACAATTTACGTACTCATAACGGTGAGCGCCGTTAAACACACCGTTATTTCACCAGCAAATTCTGGCCCAACGCTTCCGTAAATTTGTTATACTATCATCAACATAGGCAATCCCTCGAAATCGAGGAAGACTTGCTTCCACTCCAAAAGTGAGTTCTCAGGTGACTGAACAGTCCAATACAGGAATTACAGTCTTTGTCACAGGTGGGACAGACAGTGGTTGAAGGAAAGGGTGGGTGGGAGGTCTGGTTTGCCGCATTCTCCTTCCGCTGCCTGCGCTTGTTTTCTGCATGCTCTCGGCGACGAGACTCGAGGTGCTCAGCGCCCTCCCAGATGCACTTCCTCCACTTAGGACGGTCTTTGGCCAGGGATTCCCAGGTGTCGGTGGGGATGTTGCACTTTATCAAGGAGGCTTTGAGGGTGTCCTTGAAACGTTTCCTCTGCCCACCTGGGGCTTGCTTGCCGTGTAGGAGTCCGGAGTAGAGCGCTTGCTTTGGGAGTCTTATACCATAAGCGGCGGGTGAACAGCTGTCTTATTTAGACTGCGATGAAAGTGCGATAAACATCAGAAAACGCACTCCAGACCCTGGTCTACCGGTGAGCAACACCACAGGAAGTCGCCCAGTCTTGGTGATAAATACTCGGTCATTAAAAAAGTAATTCAAATAGTCAGTCATCATGATTCATTAAGTATTACCTATAATTGCACTTTGCAAGAGTGGGTCGCCAGGAACTCGGCAGAAAAACCATTAAAAAAAAGTGACTGATCATATTGCCCTAATGTAATTGTTTAAACGTTTGTTACGGTTTACGATCAATCTCTTTTGGTGTTTGCAACAAGACCCTAAAAGTGCAGCAAGTCAGATTTCAGCACAAGGCGTCTTTCCATATTGTTGTGTGGTCCAACACATGTAACATGAGGATTGCCGTGCGCCACATGACAGATATGTAGGGAACTTGAAGGGGCACACACAGGAGGGTCGACTCCTTACTCGTTTTCGTGTAAAAAAAATATATAGCCAATAGACTTAAAAATAAAGTACCAGCGGGAACCAGCATAACAACTGAACTGTTCGCACACGTTGTATTTACAGAGAGTGCCACATCTAATTATTGTCTCACCACCGAGTACGTTTTTCAATTCTGTGCTGCCAAAGCATGCCACGAAGCCCACATCAGGAGGTGTGGAGGTCAGCAGGATTTTCCATCGGTTAAATTTAAGTTGGGGGAAAAAAATCCATGTTTTTTGTCCTCTGTCAATCTGGTCAGAAAAACGCTCGAGCGCTAGAAATCAGAATCAAAAAGAAACTCACTTAAACAGGAGCATCTGAAAGAGAGGAAGTAGGTTAATGTTTCACATCGGGACCCTCCATCAGCTCTGATCCTGCTCCTGAATATACGCGCATCTTTCAGTTTCAGATGCTGGCAAACATGCTGTTGTAAGATTTCTAAAGCTCTGGCAATAAATTGACAGCAAGACCAATTCTTTTAAAGTTTAGTTTGTTGAAGACACACACATGCACATCTATCAGAGAAACAGGAGTCCTCAACTATCCTACGGATCTACTTAGTTGCAATAGATAAAATGATGTTACAATATAAAAGATATACTTTTCTCTCTGGCAAAGCACAAGCCCATGACGTCCGTTCTTACCTCTGCTGTGCAGGGAGCGTCCTGCTTTGCCATGTGCTAAGGAGAAGAGACCCAGCAATCTTTGGCTTGGCTTTTTATATCACTTCAGGTCATTCTTTCTCAGAAAGCCTCAGGATTGGGTATTGTTTCCAGGGCCGTTCCTGATTGGCTTCTCCTCATACATGTGTCTGCCTGGAGGGTTGGTGCCATTCCTTGTCTATCCCTGGGAGGACAGACGCATCAACGTTAGCATCACCGACCAGGCCAACATCCCCAGCATTGAAGCACTGACCACACTCGGTGGGTCACATTGTCTGCATGCCAGACACGAGACTCCCAAAGCATGCGCTCTACTTGGAACTCCTTCACGGCAAATGAGCCAAAGGTGGGCAGAGGAAACGTTACAAGGACACCCTCAAAGCCTCCCTGATAAAGTGCAACAAACTGACACCTGGGAGTCCCTGGCCAAAGACTGCCCTAAATGGAGGAAGTGTATCCAGGAGAGCGCTGAGCACCTTGAGTCTCATCGCCAAGAGCATGCTGAAATCAAGCGCAGGCAGCGGAAAGAGCGTGCGGCAAACCTGTCCCACCCTCCCCTTCCCTCAACGACTATCTGTCCCACCTGTGACAGGGACTGTGGTTCTCGTTTTGGACGGTTCAGCCACCTAAGGACTCATTTTAAGAGTGGAAGCAAGTCTTCCTCGATTCCGAGGGACTGCCTATGAGGATGGCGATGAGATTAATGGCTTTCCAATTTGCACCTTTTCCAGTTTGGTGAGTTTCAAAGCCATGCTTCCTTTGTAACTTGAGCTGGGCCCCGCCAGGAGCCATGAATTTTGAGAAGGTATCCATTTTGTCTCTTCAAACTTGTCTTTTCGTATAATCGACACTTTTAACATAACAATTTTATCATTACTAAACACTTTTATTCTTGCACTGTGCATTTACAGTGCTTTCCGTTTTGTTACCGTCATCAACAGCATTTCTGCGCCACCTTTAAATGCCCCAAAGGCGCTTCACACGAGCGTAACCAAACAAACTTTGACACCGAGCCGCTAAAGGAGATATTAGGACAGGTGACCAAATGCTTGGTCAAAGAGGCAGGTTTTAAGAAGCGATTTATCGGAGAGGTAGAGAGGCGGAGAGGTTTAGAGAGGGAATTCCAGAGCTTAGGGCCTTGCCAGCTGAAGGCACAGCCGCCAATAAGAGTGAAGGAAATTGGGGCTGTGCAAGAGGCCAGAATTAGAGGAGCGCAGAGATCCCGGAGGCTTGCAGGGCTGGAGGAGATTAGAGAGATAGGAAGGGGGCGAGGTCCACGGAGGGATTTGAACACAATAACGAGAATTTTGAAATCGGGGCGTTGCTTAACCAGGAGCCAATGTAGGTCAGCGAGCACAGGGGGTGATGGGTGAGCGGGACTTGGTGCGAGTTGGGACACGGGGCAGCAGGGTTTTGGATGAGCTCAAGTTTACAGAGGGTGGGTGGCGGGAGGCCAGCTGGGAAAGCATTGGAGTAGTCAAATCAGGATGTCTGTTAATCTGTCTTTTTTTTTTCTACCTCTATCTCAAATCCTATAGTTTTGTTTAGAGAATTGTGTTACACATTAAAACACGGCATCTTATCCAAACACAAGGCTAACAGCATTACAAAAAAGACTTGGATTTATATAGCACCTTTCATGACCACCGAACGCCTCAAAGTGCTTTACAGCCAATGAAGTACATTTGCATTGTAGTCACTGCTCTAATGTGGGAAACACGGCAGCCAATTTGCACACAGCAATCTCCCACAAACAACGTGGTGATAATGACCAGATAATCTTTTTTTTGTTATGTTGATTGAGGGATAAATATTGGCCAGGACACCGGGGATAACTTCCCTGCTCTTCTTCGAAATAGTGCCGTGGGATCTTTTACGTCCACCTGAGGGAGCAGACAGGGTCTCGGTTTAACGTTTCACCCGAGAGTTATCATCATAGGCGGTCCCTCGAACGAGGATGACTCGTTTCCACACGAGTTCACAGATGTTTCAATGAAGGACCCGATGTTCCAGTCTTGAACTCCAGTTGAAAGGGTGGAAGATGCCTGTGGGTGGATTTTTTTAACGTGGGGTGACCGTTGCACACCAGCCACCACACGGGCTCGACAGAGCTAGGCCTTGGTCCAGTGGCGAGGGTTAACCAGGACGACTGGAGACCTGCTCTGCTGCACGAACCTAGTGCGCACACATATCGCAGTGTGGGTTGGCCCGTGCTGCCCCTGAGCCCTCGCCTCTTCTGGGCCCCATACCCTCATTTCGCCGCACCCGAAAGACGGCACCTCTGACAGCGCAGCGCGGCGCTCCCTCAGCACTGCACTGGGAGTGTCAGCCTGGATTTTTGTGCTCAAGTCCCTAGAGTGAGACTTGAACCCACAACCTTCTGACTCAGAGCAGAGAGTGCTGCCCACTGAGCCACAGCAGTTCATCAAATGTTGAGTGACAGACGATAAACGAGAGGTCTCAGTGAAGTTAAGAATACAAAACATTCAGAGATGTAGCAAAGTTCTAAATGGTTCCATTTGTTTACTATTTTAATGTGCTTATGTTGCAAGAAAAATGGAAAATTAAAGGTGTTGTGTATGAATAACATATATATATATACCCTGTACACTCAATGTGCAGTTACATAAGACGAATGGATGTATCTTCACACTGTATACACTATGCCTGTACCACCAGAGGGTGCAACTGGTGGAGACCTGGGGATCACCTGTACACAACAAAAGAGACCTAGTTGAGCAGATCATTTGATCAATACTGACTAATGCCAAAAATGTATTTTGTTAAGCTATTAATTTGACCTTGAGCTGTAACGTTAGCAACCTTGGGTGCACATCCAATTTATTTAGGTAGCACAATTTTTGGTTTGTGGCCCCAAACATTGTGTCCAAAAGGCAGAGCACAATTCCAGTAAAAAATAAATAAAGCAGAAAGCTGATTTATTTCTGACTTGCGACACCTTCAGGTCCTGTTCCAAATACCTACACATTTTTGGAAGAGGAAAAAACTTAGCTTTGTGGTGTGGGAGTTTAAGAAAAAACAACCACTGCCTCCCAGTTAGTTTCGGTCACATTGCTGCACAGTCTTGTATTGTAACACTGCTGCTGAAGTGCCTTGGGACACTTTACTACGTTAACGGTGCTATATAAATAAAGGTTATTACCATATTTAAACAATAATAGATGGGCACCCATGCCATGCTGCACAATTCAGGACTGGCAGGTTAACCGAGGGGCAGAACCACATGTTGAGTCCTCCAAAATTACTTCATTGGCTGTAAAGGGTTTTGGGACGTCCGGTGGTCGTGAAAGGTGCTATAGAAATGCAAGGCTTTCTTTTTCATTTTTTCTTCCAGTGAGGAAGCCTCTCAGCTTACCCTACTGAGGGAAGTGATTTGAGTCGAGGGCTCAGTGAGTACAATTGAACTTGGATTCTATCTCACCAGAACACATCACTTTGAAGCGCTGATTACAGAATATCTCTCTTTGTTTCAGTTCTTCAGACATCGGCCCAGAAATTGCAACGGGCGCTGCACAGACACCCTAGGCCCCAAAAATGTGGGCAGGAAGCACGCGCACATTTCTGGCTGGATGTGCGCCGACCGCAATATTACACAGGATTACATAGGATATACAGCACAGAAACAGGCCATTCGGCCCAACTAGTCCATGCCGGCATTTAGGTCCCTCATTGAAACACCTGTATTCCTCAAACCTCCTCCTTTCCTCTTCTAAATCTAACTGCATAAACTTCTATACCCTTTTCCTTTATATGCCTCCCCTTAAACACATTCATATTATTCACTTCAACTACTCCCTGTGGTAGTGGGTTCCACGTTCTTTGCGTAACAAAGTTTCTTCTGAATTCCTATTGAATTTCTTGGTGACTATCTTATATTGATGGCCTCCAGTTAAGCTCCTCCCCAAAAGTGAAAACAATCGCTCTGTATCCACTATATTTACCCAAATTTACCCAAACCTGAAGCAGGGGTCATAGAATCATAGAAATTTACAGCACGGAAGGAGGCCATTCATCCCATTGTGCCCATGCCGACCAATAAAGAGCTACCCAACCTAATCCCACTTTCCAGCTCTTGGTGCGTAGCCCTGTAGGTAACGGCACTTCAAGTGCACATCTAACTACTTTTTAAATGTGGTGAGGGTTCCTGCCTCTACCACCCTTTCAGGCAACGAGTTCCAGACCCCCACCACCCTCTGGGTGAAAGATTTCCCCTCAAAACCTCCCCCCAATTACTTTAAATCTATGTCGCCTGGTTGTTGACCCCTCTGCCAAGGGAAATAGGTCCTTCCTATCCACTCTATCCAGGCCTCTCATAATTTTATACACTTCAATCAGGTCTCCCCTCAGCCTCCTCTGTTCCTAAGAAAACAACCCCAGCCTCTGCAATCTGTCCACATAGCTAAAATTCTCCAGTCCAGGCAACATCCTTGGAAATCTCCTCTGTACCCTCTCTCGTGCAATCAATCTTTCCTGTAATGTGGTGACCAGTACTGCACACAGTACTCTCATCATCATTGGCAGTCCCTCGAATCGAGGATTACTTGCTTCCACGCTAAAAAAGGATGAGTTCACAGGTATTTCAATGAGGGACGTAATATTCCAGATCCCGACCTACATCCTGAAGGGTGGAAGATGCTGTGCGTGGATTTTTTTAACGTGTGGTGGCCATTGCACACCAGCCACCACACGGGCTTGACAGAGCTAGGTCTTGCTCCAGTGGCAAGGATTACCCAAGATGACTGGAGACCAGCTCTGCTGCATGGGCCTAGTGCACAGAAATATTGCAGTGTGGGCTGGCCCGTGCTGCCCCTGGGCCTTCGCCTTTTCTGACCCAGAACACGTGCCTCTCCCAGGCCCCGATCACATCCCTCTACATTCTCTCACCGCTCCTTCGCCCTGACCTCGCCGCTCCTGCTGTATCTGCCCACGCTCCAATCACCGACCTGGACCTTGATGATGTCCCTCTTCCCTCCTGCATCAGCTCGCGCTGTACCATGCCATGGTATGCCACCATGCTGCCCAGGGGCCCCCGGTCGCCGCTCCTTTTACGGCCCCGACCTGCCGCTAATGGTCTCTCACAGTTCGGGGCCGCCACGCAGTACTCTAGCTGTGGACTAACTAGTGTTTTATACAGTTCAAGCATAACCTCTCTGCTCTTGTATTCTATGCCTTGGCTAATAAAGGCAAGTATTCCGTACATCTTCTTAACCACCTTATCTACCTGGCCTGCAACCTTCAGGGATCTGTGGACCTGCATTCCCAAGTCCCTTAGTTCCTCTACACTTTTCAGTGTTGTACCATTTAATGTATATTCCCTTGCCTTGTTAGACCTTCCCAAATGCATTACCTCACACTTATCCGGATTGAATTCCATTTGTCATTGTTCTGCCCACCTGACCAGTTTATTGATACCTTCCTGCAGTCCGCAGCTTTCTTCTTCATTATCAACCACGCAGCCTATTTTAGTGTAATCTGCAAACTTCTTAATCATACCCCCAATATTCAAGTCCAGGTCATTGATATACACCGCTAAAAGCAAGGGACCCAGCACTGAGCCCTGTGGAACCCCAATGGATACAGCCTTCCAGTCTCAAAAACACCCATCAACCATTACTCTTTGTTTCCTGCCTCTGAGCCAATTTTGGATCCAACTCACCACTTTGCCCTGGATCCCATGGGCTTTTACTTTCGTGACTAGTCTGCCATGGGGACCTTATCAAAAGTCTTGCTAAAATCCACATACACTACATCATACGCACTGCCCTCATCGATCCTCCTGGGACTTGTTCTTCCCCACAAGTAGAAACATTCTCCCAAGGAAAAACAAGAGATGTAATTTACCCACACCTGAAACAGGGGTCAGGTTCTTTGTATCTGCAAATAAGGGGTCAAACGTCGGCTTGAGGTCGTCTCTTCAAGATTGGTTTGGCCATGAGGCAGCCAGCCCATCGCGGGCTACACTCAGAGCAACCAGACCTAGGATCACCTGCAACAAAGGTGGTCAGTAACTTGTCTGAATGTGAAACTGCAAGGGGCACATTAAACCATCGCTGCTCCCAAACTTTGATCTGTGGACTCCCTCTCGATAGGGCCAGATTTGGGGGTCAGTGGCGAACAAACCTGCCAACAGACTTGCGGCGATGGGAAACCCATTCCGGCACGGCGCACTCTGCATGGGATCTGGAATCCTTGCAAGCAGGGCAAGCAAATTGTGCATCTCCTGAACCAATCAGATTGAAGAATCGTTGAGGAGCAGCGCAGAGTCTAAACCAGGAAGTGTAAGTCGGCTATTTCATTTAATGTCAAATCAGGTACAGAGAGGGAAAGAAAGATAGGATTAAGAGAGAGAGATAAAGAGACAGAAAGAAAATGTTTAAAAAAAATGTTATTTACAGTTTTTAAATGTCCAACTATAATTAAAATCTGAAGGAATGACACTCCACACTTGTAAAAATTAATTTTCAGTGCCAGAGCAGTTATTTGGCAGTAATTAAGACTTATCCCCAATGTTCCCTCTAATTTCTTTTGCGCCACGCGGCCCTTTTAACTTCCATGCAGTCGCAGTTTTATGCATTGAAAAGATGGTTCATCGGCTCATGGGACCTCGCCCCGCAGCTTAAAGGAAGCATTGCTCATCACTCCGTTAAAAATGTACTTACACTGGAACGGACGTCTTCTGGTATCTTTAGTAAGTATCCATCATGTAAGTACAGCAACTTCATGCCCTGACACAAAACAGAAGCAAAATACCGCAGATGCTGGAATCTGAAATAAAAACAGAAAAATGCTGGGTACACTCAGCAGGTCAGGCAGCACCTGTGGAGAGAGAAACAGGGTTAACGTTTCAGGTCGGTGACCCTTCGTCAGAACTGGAAAAAGTTCGAGGTGCAACAGGTTCTTAAGGAAGTGCAGGGGCAGTGAAAAGGGAGAGGGGAGGAAACAACAAAAAGGAAGGTCAATGATAGGGTGGAAGGCAGGAGAGATTAGACACACAAAAGGGATGATGGGCAAAATGAGATGGTAATGGAACAAGTTAAGAAACAAAAGATGAGTCTAGATGGGGTGTGAATGGCAGAATCACCAGCTGCCATGGGAATCATATAAAATTCTGAGGGGATTGGACAGGTTAGATGCAGAAAGAATGTTCCCGATGTTGGGGAAGTCTAGAACCAGGGGTCACAGTCTAAGGATAAGGGGTAAGCCATTTAGGACCGAGATGAGGAGAAACTTCTTCACTCAGAGAGTGGTGAACCTGTGGAATTCTCTACCACAGAAAGTTGTTGAGGCCAGTTCGTTCGATATATTCAAAAAGGGAGTTAGATGTGGCCCTTATAGCTAAAGGGATCGGGGGGTATGGAGAGAAAGCAGGAATGGGGTACTGAAGTTGCATGATCAGCCATCATCATATTGAATGGTGGTGCAGGCTCGAAGGGCCGAATGGCCTGCTCCTGCACCTATTTTCTATGTTTCTATGAAATAGAGAAAACAGGGGGGGGGGCGGGGTGGGGGGTTGTAAAAAAAAAAGGGGGGGAAAAAATATGGGCAGAGATTATGGTCTGAAATTGTTGAACTTGATGTTGAACTCACGCCCTTCATGAGTTTCCATGCCGAGTCTCTTGGCGAGATACTGTCACAGCAGGACATCTTGGACAGCAATTTTCTGCTTTCCACGTTTAACAGCGCACGTGTAGAGGCTGAAAGTCGCCGCCCCATTCATACTGGAACAGCGGTGAGCCTCACCGGTATTTCGACAGCAAGATCCGGCCCGCCCCATTTCTCAAAGACTGCTATTTCATCAGTCAGAGCCGCTTTGGGTCAAAGTTACTGTCAGAGCCCTTTGGTGGGCATAACTCGGCGTCTGACATCATCTCGATGAGCTCAGCCACAGCTGCAGTGCGACATCTCTGCCAGGCTTTACACCGTTTATTAGCAGTAGGATCCAATTCCTCACCAATGTAAACCCAGGCATGTAAATTCTAAACAAATGATCAGCTCGGAGAAAATATTCTCCTGGAATTCGCTGTCTGGAAGCAGATTCAATAGTAACTTTCAAATGGAATTGGATAAATACTTAACGGAGAGAAAATTATCAGGGCCATGGGGAAAGAGTCATGTATGTGACACCAGAGGTTACAACTATCAGTAAAGACTCAACAGGCCGGGGCGCTTCTCTCTAGAAAAAAAAAGACTGAACAGCCTGTGACCTGACTGAGGTCTTTAAAATAATGAAAGGGTAGACATAAAGAAAATGTCTCCACTGGTAGGGGAGTCCAAAACTAGGGGGTCATAAATATAAGATAGTCACTAATACATTTACTAAGGAATTCAGGAGAAACTTCTTTACTCAGAATGTGTTTAAGAATGTGGAACTCGCTACCACGAGGAGTAGTTAAGGCCAATAGCAGAGACTCGCCAAGGCTTCTACAACAGCACCTCCCACACCCGCGACCTCTACCTCCTAGAAGGACAAGGGCAGCAGGCGCACGGGAACACCACCACCTCCACGTTCCCCTCCAAGTCACACACCACCCTGACTTGGAAATATATCGGCCGTTCCTTCATCGTCGCTGGGTCACAATCCTGGAACTCCCTCCCTAACAGCACTGTGGGAGCACCTTCACCACACGGACTGCGGCGGTTCAAGAAGGCAGCTCACCTTCTCGAGGGCAATTAGGGATGGGCAATAATTGTTGAACTTGCAGCAACGTCCACATCCTATTAACAAATGTAATAAAAAAGAAAGGAATAGAAGGATCTGCTGACAGGGTGAGATGAAGTGGGGTGGGAGGAGGCTTGTGTGGAGCACAAACACCAGCAAGGGCCGTTGGGCCAAATGGCCTGTTTCTGTGAAGTACATTCTATGTAATTCTATGCGAGCCTTTTGGATTTTAGACTGCTCTTCATGGTTTCGCTCTACCAATGTTCAATTATAGCTTCTCTTTACAGCTAAAATATAATGAGTAAGAAGAGATCAAGGCTAATTTGGAAAACACTAGCAAATATTTAATGCTTTCTGCAACTCAGCAGCAGTATAACTCTGTTACTCTGTGTCTGTAAAGTGTATAGGGGCCGAAATTGATCACTTCAAAGACTAAGGGACCGATTTTGATCAACTTACTGCCCATGCCTGCATCAACACACAGCTATTCTTTCTGTGCAGTTTGCTGCTTTCCGCTCACTTCAAAGACGAAGGGGCCGATTTTGATCGACTTACCGCCCACTGCTGCCGACATTGCTCGAACTGCCCAGTGCCACTTTCGACGTGGCCTGGAGCAGGCGGGAGGGGAAAGTCACCCGCTGCCGACAGCGGACGGCCAAAGCGCATAAGTAGACTCCCGCCTGCCGCGATGCCAGATTGGTGCAGGCGGGAGTCGGCGGGGGACTGCCGCGTGGAGGCTGCTCTGCCCTCAACGGTAAGTGTCACGGTCCTGTAAAAAAGGTAAGTGGAATGTGTTTAAATTATTTCTTTCCGGGGACTTACCTGGATGGGGTCCCCTGAAGGTCCTCAGATGTTTTTTTGTTGGTGATGATTTTTATTTTTACCCCTTCGACCCTGCGTGGGCCCGACTCCATCCTCGGCGGCACTTGGGCGGCAAGTGCCTCTGCCGCCGAGAATGAGACCTCCCGCCCGCTGCCGCCCAGATTGGCGGCGTCCGTCGTCGATTTGCCGACCGCCGACCTTCGAGGGACCTCGGCCGTGAATATCCCGCCCAAAGTACCGTCCGGTACCTCGATGGCACCTTGGGCGGAGGACTTGACCAAATTCGGCCCCATTGACTCATTCCTCGACTGTGTAGACTTCAGCTTAAGAATCAAAATTGTTATGATTATTTTATCTATTTTACATGAGCACTCACGATTCTGTTACTCAGGTGCTTTGGTATTAGTTCTGCCACTGGCACTGTAACTAATGCGGAATAAAGTGATATATTTTAAACATTTTAGTGTCAGCTGTGGCTCAGTGGGTAGCGCACTCGCCTCTCAGTCAGAATAATTGTGGGTTCAAGTCCCACTCCAGGGACTTGAGCACATAAATCTAGGCTGACACTCCCAGTGCAGTGCTGAGGGAGCGCTGCACTGTCGGAGGTGCCGTCTTTTGAATGAGACATTAAACCGAAGCCCCGCCTGCTCTCTCAGGTAGACGTAATTTATCCCACAGCACTATTTCGAAGAAGAGCAGGGGAGTTATCCCCGGTGTCCTGGGGCCAATTATTTATCCCTCAATCAACATAACAAAAACAGATTATCTGGTCATTATTATAATGCTGTTTGTGGGAGCTGGCTGTGCGCAAATTGGCTGCCTTTTTCCCCACATTACAACAGTGACTGCACTCCAAAAGTACTTCATTGGCTGTGAAGCGCTTTGACGTGTCCAATGGTCATGAAAGACGCTTTATAAATGCAAGTCTTTCATTTTTTTCTCTGGTTCTTTTGCCAATTATATTAAATCTGTGTTCTCTGGTTATCGACTCTCCTGCCAGTGGAAACAGTTTCTCTATTTATTCGATCAAAACCCATCAGGATTTTGAGCACCTCTATTAAATCTCCCGTTAACTTTTTCTGTTCAAAGGAAAACAATCCCAGCTTCTCTAGTCTCTCCAGATAACTGATGGTCCTTTATCAGGTTAGCCTGACATCGGTAATGGGGAAAATTTTGGAATTAATTATTAAAGATGTAATAGCACCGCACTTGGAAAGCAGTGACAGGATTGGTCCAAGTCAGCATGGATTTATGAAAGGGAAATCATGCTTCACAAATCTTCTGGAATTTTTTGAGGATGTAACTAGCAGAGTGGACGAGGGAGAACCAGTGGTTGTGGTGTATTTGGACTTTCAAAAGGCTTAAGTTTGCAAAAGTAAAGCACATGGTATTGGGGGTAATATATTGACGTGGATAGAGAACTGGTTGGCAGACAGGAAGCAAAGAATAAACGGGTCCTTTTCAGAATGGCAGGTAGTGACTAGTGGGGTACCGCAAGGTTCAGTGCTGGGACCCCAGCTATTTACAATATACATTAATGATTTAGACAAAGGAATTGAATGTAATATCTCTTGTAGATGACACTAAGCTGGGTGGTAGTGTGAGCTGTGAGGAGAATGCTAAGAGGCTGCAGGGTGACTTGGACAGGTTGGATGAGTGGGCAAATGCATAGCAGATGCAGTATAATGTGGATAAAATGTGAGGTTATCCATTTTGGTGGCAAAAACAAGATGGCAGAATATTATCTGAATGGTGACAGATTAGGAAAAGAGGAGGTGCAACGAGACCTGGGTGTCATGGTACATCAGTCATTGAAAGTTGGCATGCAGCAATGCAGGCGGTGAAGAAGGCAAATGGCATGTTGGCCTTCATAGCGAGCGGATTTGAGAAGGGAGGTATTACTGCAGTTGTATAGGGCCTTGGTGAGGCCACACCTTGAATATTGTGTGTAGTTTTGGTCTCCTAATCTGAGGAAGGGCATTCTTGATATTGATGGAGTGCAGCGAAGGTTCACCAGACTTATTCCCAGGATGGCAGGACTGACATGTGAAGAAAGACTGGATCGACTAGGCTTATATTCACTGGAATTTAGAAGAATGCGAGGGGATCTCATAGAAACAGATAAAATTCTGACGGGATTGGACAGGTTAGATGCAGGAAGAATGTACCCAATGTTGGGGAAGTCCAGAACCAGGGGTCACAGTCTAAGGATAAGGGGTAAGCCATTTAGGATCGAAAGGAGGAGAAACTTCTTCACTCAGAGAGTTGTGAACCTGTGGAGTTCTCTCCCACAGAAAGTTGTTGAGGCCAGTTCGTTAGATATATTCAAAAGGGAGTTAGATGTGGCCCTTATGGCTAAAGGAATCAAGGGGTATGGAGAGAAAGCAGGAATGGGGTACTGAAGTTGCATGATCAGCCATGATCATATTGAATGGTGGTGCAGGCTCGAAGGGCCGAATAAGCCTACTCCTGCACCTATTTTCGATGTTTCTATGAAAACATTATTTAACAGCTGTTTAGCGATGTTGATTGAGGGATAAATATTAGTCAGGAAACCGGTGATAACTCCTCTGCTCTTCATGCAGAGGGTTGTGGGGGTCTAGAACTCACTGCCTGGAAGGGTGGTGGATGCAGAAACCCTCATCACATTAAAAAGTGCTTGGATGGGCACTTAAAGTGCCGTAACCTGCAGGGTTACGGACCTAGAGCTGGTAAGTGGGATAAGGCTGGATAACCTCTTGCTGGCTGGCGCAGATATGATCGTAAGTACAGCACGGAATCGAATACGGTCAAGGTGATCTCCTGGACTAGTTTCGATTGCCTGGATGGGTCAGAGGAGAATTTTCCCAGATTTTTTTTTCTTGC
Source organism: Pristiophorus japonicus (assembly GCF_044704955.1). Classification (NCBI taxonomy): domain Eukaryota; kingdom Metazoa; phylum Chordata; class Chondrichthyes; family Pristiophoridae; genus Pristiophorus; species Pristiophorus japonicus. The sequence goes on from NC_091977.1 coordinate 530,244,150, forward strand.
AATTGGCCTGGGTTTTTAAGTTGGTTTTTGTCTCTCCGAGGAGATCACCTGGCTGCGGTTGGGGTGGGGTGTAGAATGTTTCGATGCAAGGGGTGTCGCAGTTGTGTGAAGTGGACTGGTTGGGCCGGGTGCTCTTTACCTTTCTGCCATTGTTCATTGTTCATAGGTTTATACGTAACCTTCAGGGCTGCTGACCGAGGGCCGTGCGGCTCTTTGTCGGTTGGTACAGACATGATGGGCTGAAATGGCCTCCTTCTGTGCTGTAAATTTCTATGTTTCTTCAAAATAGTGCCATGGGATCTTTTACAACCACCTGAGAGAGCAGACGGGGCCTTGGTTTAAAGTCTGATCCGACAGTGCAGCACTCCCTCAGCACTGCAATGGAGTGTCAGCCGAGATTTTTGTGCTCATGTCCCTGGAGTGGGACTTGAACCCACAACCTTCTGACTCAGCGGCAAGTGTGTTGCCCACTGAGCCACAGCTGACAGAGAGAGGAGGAGAATTTTTTTTTTATGCAGCGAGTTGTTGTGATCTGGAATGTGCTGCCTGAAAGGATAGTGGAAACAGATTCAATAATAACTTTCAAAAGGGAATTGAATACTTGAGATGGAAAATATTTGGAGGGTGATGTCTAAAGAGCAGAGTGGGGGGGGAGTGGGACTAATTGGATTGATCTTTCAAAGAGCTGGCACAGGCACAATGGGCCGAATGGCCTCCTTCTGTGCTGTACGATTCTACGCACACCGCTTGCTTTAGATAGATTTTTAAGCAATAAGGGAATTAAGGGTTACGGGGAGAGTCCACGACCAGATCAGCTATGATCTTATTGAATGGCGGAGCAGGCTCGAGGGGCTAGATGGCCTACTCCTGTTCCTAATTCTTATGTTCTTATGTTCTTATGTTCTTTGCTTAAAGATGGTTCTTGGGAACCCGACGAAGAATTAAGTATCGGCCAACAAATCGACGACGCAGATAATGTGAACTCACAAGCGGCAAAACCTAGGGGACTGACCCACACAAGTTACATAGACTTTTACAACAAAGTAACAGGCCATTTGGTCCAACAGGACAGCAGAAGTAGCAACCATTTCATCTGGTGAGAAAAGCAAACACTTTAAGGATATGCCCCGCCTTTTACACTGCTCAGTATCATAATAGGCAGTCGCTCAAAATCGATATGAGCCATTTAGCTGTTCAAATGTGTCTATCTGATCATGTGTGTGTTTACAGTACTTCATGGCAGGGGTCGATTTGTGGCAGTGAGGCTTGATTTCAGGACAATGGGTAGCTGGTCATTTAGTCAACAGCAACTGTCTGTTAATTATTTGTAGGTATCATTGACTGGGGGGCGGGGGGGCAGTGCTGTGTGACGAGGACAGGCTGGTGGAGGACCTTTGTTAAGCGTAAGGCCTGTGCTTTCGTATGCCTCAGTGAATACATCGACTGTATCCTGGAGTTCAGCCTCAGGATGTGCGCAGACGCAGGCGTCGTCCGCGTACTGCAGCTCAATGAGAGGTTGGGGTGATCTTGAACCTGGCCTGGAGACGGCGTAGGTTAAACAGCTTCCCACTGGTTCTGTAGTTTTGTTCCAATCCAGCAGGGAGCTTGTTGACTGTGAGGTGGAGCATGGCAACGAGGAAGACCATTGAGACGAGAGTTGGAGCGATGACGCAGCCCGGTCCAGTCATCAAGATTCACGGCGCGGCTCTCGACAACGTGGAACACTTCCCATACCTTGGGAGCCTCTTATCAACAAGGGCAAACATTGATGCGGAGATTCAACATCACCTCCAGTGCGCCAGTGCAACCTTTGGCCGCCTGACGTAAAGAGTGTTCGAAGACCAGGCCATCAAATCTACCACCAAGCTCATGGTCTACAGGGCTATAGTAATACCCATGCCCCGTGTATGGATCAGAGGCATGGACGATGTACAGAAGACACTTCAAGTCGCTGGAGATATATCACCAACGATGTCTCCGCAGGATCCTGCAAATCCCCTGGGAGGACAGGCGCACCAACATCAGTGTCCTCGACCAGGCTAACATCCCCAGCATTGAAGCACTGACCACACTCGATCAACTTCGCTGGGCAGGCCACATAGTTCGCATGCCAGACACGAGACTCCCTCAGCAATTGCTCTATGCGGAGCTCCATCACGGCAAACCAGCCAAAGGTGGGCAGCGGAAACATTACAAGGACACCGTCAAAGCCTCCCTGGTAAAATGCAACATCACCACTGACACCTGGGAGTCCCTGGCCGAAGACCGCCCTAGGTGGAGAAAGTGCATCCGGGAGGGTGTTGAGCTCTTCGCCTCTCAACACCGAGAGTGTGAAGAGGTCAGACGCAGGCAGCGGAAGGAGCGTGCGGCAAATCAGTCTCATCCCCCCTTCCCCCGACGAAGTGTCTGTGGCTCTCGTATTGGACTGTTCAGCCACCAGAGAACTCACTTTAGGAGTGGAAGCAAGTCTTCCTCGATTCCGAAGGACTGCCTATGATGAAGCAGTTAGACGTGATTTCAGGACAATGGTCATTTAAGTCGACATCATCTGTGTTATGTATGTAAACCTGTATTAACCATGTCTAACCACGATAGGTTTAATCCCTGGAGTCCCAAGGGATCCCACAATCCCTTGGGAGCACCTGTATATAAGGAGGCCTCACAGGCTGGAGAGGCACTCTGAGATCTGTAATAAAGGACTGCGGTCACACCTTACTTTGAGCTTGCAGTATCTAGTCTGACTCTTTATTCAAGACATAACAATCTGTATGCTAATTATTTGTATTTACCATTGTACTATGCAAGGAAACGAGAGTTCAAAGGCCTTATTTGGTATATCATATCATCATCATCATCATAGGCAGTCCCTCGAAATCGAGGAAGACTTGCTTCCACTCTAAAAGTGAGTTTTCAGGTGACTAAACAGTCCAATACAGGAATTACAGTCTCTGTCACAGATGGGACAGACAGTGGTTGGAGGGAAAGGGTGGGCGGGGAGTCTGGTTTGCCGCACGCTCCTTCCGCTGCCTGGGCTTGCTTTCTGCATGTTCTCGGCGACGAGACTCGAGGTGCTCAGAATAGATGGGCCACAGAGGTATTGAAACATCTTAGTGGGACCTTATTCCTCGCATGGTTTTTCGCAAGTGCCTTTGCTGGTTTATTCTAGAAATGCAGAGGGTGCCTTTAATTCGAAGAATGACAAAGATCCCACCAGGTAGGTATTACGTACGATTACATAGGATATACAGCAAAGAAACAGGCTATTTTTCGGCCCAACCAGTCCATGCCAGCGTTAATGCTCCACTCGAGCCTCCTCCCGTCTTCCCTCATCTAACTCTATCAGCATAGCCCTCTATTTTCATTTCCCTCATGTTTATCCAGCCTCCCCTTAAATAAATCGATACCATTCGCCTCAATCACTCCCTGTGGTAGCGAGATCCACATTCTCACCACTCTTTCGGTAAAGAGGTGTCTTCTGAATTCCCTATTGGATTTCTTGGTGACTAACTTATATTGATGGCCTCTAGTTTTGCTCTAGCCCTAAAGTGGAAACACTCTGTATCTATTCTATCAGAAGATTTGATAATTTTAAAGACCTCTATTAGGTCACCCGTGAATCTTCTCTTTTCAAGAGGGATCCAGCCTGTTCATCTTTTCCTGATAGCCATACCCCTGATGCCTTGTTGTTCTTGAGCTGACGGATGGCCTTTTCTACCTCATGCAGGGCTGGGGTTTTGCTGAGATGGTGACGGGTATCATGCTGCGGGATGGTGTCGAGGACACTCGAGTCAAAGGCAGAGTCTCAAGTAAGGAGATCTTCGAAGTGCTCCTTCCAGCGGATCCTGACTGTCTCAGTATCCTTGATGAGTGTCTCCCCGTTCTTGGCCAGCAGTGGGGTGGGGCCTTGGGTCATAGGTGGACATGATTGCGGTGAAGAATCCTCACACATCATGGTTTTCGGCCAGCTGCTGAATCTCCTGTGTTTTCTCCACCCACCATTTATTCTTTAGGTCGCTGGTTTTTTGTTGGGCCTCGGCCTGCAGCCGTCTGTAGAGCTGCTTTGCTGTTCCCGAGTTGGGTTGTTGCTTTTGGTTCAGAAATGCCCCGCGCTTGCGGTTTATTAGCTTTTGGATCTCCTGATCATTCTCATCAAACCAGTCCTGGTCTTTCCTGGTTGAATGACCGAGCGTCTCTTTGCAGGCGCTGGTTATGGTGGCCTGGAGGGCAGACCAAGCGCTGTGGGCACTCTGTGTCTTGGGGTCATCGAGGGTTGGCAGTGAGGCGCTGGCTATATAGGGCTCTCTTAGCTGGGTAATTGAGTGCCCTGGCGTTGATTTGTTAACCACGAGGGACTATGGAGCATCCTCCTCCATTTCGGCTGCCCCCAAATGTTTGTCACCATCCTCCGCCTGCTCCACGACGACATGCAAGCCGTAATCCTGACCAATGGAACCACCACAGACCCAATCCACGTACGGACCAGGGTCAAGCAGGGATGTGTCATTGCGCCAACCCTCTTCTCGATCTTCCTCGCTGCAATACTCCACCTCACGCTCAACAAGCTCCCCGCTGGAATGGAACTAAACTATGGAACTAGTGGGAACCTGTTCAACATTCATCGCCTCCAGGCTAGATCCAAGACCGTCCCATCCTCTGTCATCGAACTACAATACGTGGACGACGCTTGCATCTGCGCACATTCAGAGGCTGAACTCCAAGCCATCGTCAACATCTTCACCAAGGCGTACGAAAGCATGGACCTTACACTAAACATCTGTAAGACAAAGGTCCTCCAACAACCTGACCCTGCCACACAGCACTGCTCACCAGTCATCAAAATCTACGGCGCGGCCTTGGACAATGTGGACCTCAGGAGCCTATTATCAGCAAGGGCAGACATAGATGATGAGGTCCAACACCACCTCCGGTGCACCAGCGCAGCCTTCAGTTGACTGAGGAAGAGTGTGTTCGTAGATCAGGCCCTCAAATCTGGCCCAAGCTTATAGTTTACAGGGCTATAGTGATGCCCGTCCTCCTGTATGGCTCAGGGACGTGGACCATATAAGAACATAAGAAATAGGGACAGGAGTAGGTCATACGGCCCCTCGAGCCTGCTCCGCCATTCAATAAGATCATGGCAGATCTGATCATGGACTCAGCTCCACTTCCCCACCCGTTCCCCATAACCCCTTATCGTTTAAGAAACTGTCGATTTCTGTCTTAAATTTATTCAATGTCCCAGCTTCCACAGCTCTCTGAGGCTGCAAATTCCACAGATTTACAACCCTCTGAGAGAAGAAATTTCTCCTCATCTCTGTTTTAAATGGGTGGCCGCTTATTCTAAGATTATGCCCTCTAGTTCTAGGCTCCCCCATCAGTGGAAACATCCTCTCTGCAGCCACCTTGTAAAACCGCCTTATAATCATATATGTTTCGATAAGATCACCGCTCAGTCTTCTGAATTCCAATGAGTAGAGGGCCAACCTACTCAACCTTTCTGTTGAGTCCTTAACTCTTAAACATAATCACACAAGGCACGTACTGCAGACACAGTCACTCTGTGATCTTCACCTTTATTACCTGGACCAAGGAGTCCTGGCCCTGAATCTCCAGGTAAGGAGTGTCTCCCACAAGTACACCCCCTGTGGTCAAGGTGTGCATTTCTAGTAAGTATGTACAGTATGTAGTGGTTACATGAGGGTTACAATTGTATAAGGGTTACAGTAGTATGCTGGTTACATACATGACATCACCTCCCCCCTCACGTATTTTTGACTCAAAGGTGGTTGACGCGCTCTCGTGGAGCGCCGCAGTTGAGGCTCTGGTGGCTGAGCCTTGGCATGCGTTTCTGTCACCTGAGGTAATTCCGGCCTGTTGGGTTGGCCGCAGGGACTGTGCATGCTGGTGATTGTCCTTGTTGCTCGTCTACTGGCAGTGGTGTGGTTGACATCTCATGCTCATCGGTGTCTATGCTGAATCTTTTCTTTACTTGGTTTGCGGCATATCTGCCCATTATTGAGTCTGACCACTATGACCCTGTTTCCCTCTTTACCAATTACGGTGCCCTCCAGCCACTTGGGTCCCAATGCATGGTTAAGTACAAATACCGGAGCATCCATTTCTATACACCTCTCCCTTGAGTTATGATCGTGGCACTCGGTTTGGGACTGGCGCTTGCCCTCAACAATGTCTGCCAGGGTTGGGTGGATGAGGGATAGCCACGTTTTGAGCGTACGTTTCATGAGGAGGCGGAACTCCCGTGAGCAAGTGCAGCCGGGACCTATAGGCCAGCAGGAGGCGCGATAGGCGGTACTGCAGAGAGGGTCCTTGGATGCGGAGCATGCCTTGCTTTATGACTTGGACCGCACGTTCCGCCTGGCCATTGGTAGCCGGCTTGAACGGCGCCGTCCGGACATGTTTGATGCCATTACCCGACATAAACTCCTGGAATTTATGGCTGGTGAAACACGGGCCATTGTCGCTGACCAGAATGTCCGGTAAGCCGTGGGTCGCGAAAACCGTGCGCAGGCTCTCCACGGTGATGGATGTCGTGCACGAGTTTAATATGATGCACTCGATCCATTTCGAGTATGCATCGACAATTATCAAGAACATTTTACCCATGAACGGGCCCGCATAGTCCACGTGAATGCGTGACCAAGGCTTGGTGGGCCAGGGCCATGGGCTGAGCGGGGCCTCCCTAGGGGCGTTGCCCAGCTGGGCACACGTCGTGCACCTGCGAGAACCCAGTGTTCCAGATCTGAGTCAATCCCCAGCCACCATACATGTGATCGGACAATGGCCTTCATTAACATGATGCCAGGGTGCCCGCTGTGGAGTTCCCTGATGAATGCTTCCCTCCCCTTCTGGGGCATGACCACTCGGCTGCCCCATAGCAGAGTCGGCTTGGATGGAGAGCTCATCCATCCGTCTCTGAAATGGTCTGACCTCCTCGGGGCACGCCCCGTGCGTGGGCGCCCAATCCCCCGTCAGGATACATTTCTTTATCATGGCTAGGAGGGGGTCCCTGTTGGTCCAGTTTGATCTGGCGGGCTGTGATGGGGGAGCCTGCGGTGTCAAAAGCCTCAACGGCCATGACCATCTCAGCGCTCTGCTCCGACGCCCTGTTCCGACGCCCCCTCGGTGGTGGCCAGGGGAAGCCTGCTGAGCGCATCAGCGCAGTTTTCGGTGCCGTATGGTGTAGTCATACGCAGCCAGCGTGAGAGTCCATCGCTGTATGCGAGCTGACGCATTTGCATTGACCGCCTTGCTGTCGGACAACAGAGAAGTTAACGGCTTGTGGTCCGTTTCTAACCCGGTCTGCCGAAAAGGTATTGGTTGCATTTTTTTCACACCATAAACGCAAGCGAGTGCTTCCTTTTCGACCATGCCGTGCCCACGCTCTGCCTGGGAGAGCGACCTGGAGGCAAAAGCCACCGGTTGGAGTTGCCCGTCTCCATTACCTTGCTGCAACACACAACCAATCACGTATGATGATGCATCGCATGTTAAAACTAGTTTTTTTTTTTAACAGGGGTCATACAACGTTAACAGTTTGTTAGAACAAAGCAGGTTCCGCCCCTGTTGAAAGCCCGTTCTTAACAGTCCCTCCAAAACCATTCGCAACCCTTACGCAGGAGCACGTGTAACGGCTCCAACAATGTGCTTAAGTTCGGCAGGAAGTTCCCGAAATAGTTCAAAAGTCCCAGGAACGATCGCAACTCCGATGTGTTGCCGGGCCTGGGCGCATGACGGATCGCCTCCGTTTTGGATTCGGTAGGCCGGATCCTGTCTGCAGCAACCCTCCTGCTCAAAAACTCGACCTCTGGGGCCAAAAACACACACTTAGCCTTCTTCAGCCGCAGGCCTACCCGGTCCAGTCAGCGTAGCACCTCCTCCAGGTTGTGGAGGTGTTCCTCGGTGTCTCGACCCGTTATTAGGATGTTGTCCTGGAATACGATTGTGCCGGGTATGGATTTCAGCAAGCTTTCCATGTTTCTCTGAAAGATGGCGGACGCCGAACGGATGCCAAAAGGACACCTGTTGTAGATGAATAAACCCTTGTGCGTCGTGATGGTGGTCAGAAGCTTGGATTCTTCAGCCAGTTCCTGAGTCATGTAGGCTGAAGTGAAGTCCAATTTAGTGAACAACTTGCCACCTGCCAACGTGGCAAAAAGGTCCTCCGCCCTCGGGAGCGGGTATTGGTCCTGCAGGGACACCCGGTTGATGGTGGCTTTGTAGTCACCGCAGATCCAAACTGAGCCGTCCGCTTTAAGGACAGGAACAATGGGACTTGCCCAGTCACTGAATTCAACGGGCAAAATTATGCCCTCTCTGAGCAGCCTGTCCAGTTCACTCTCTATTTTCTCATGTATCATGTATGGCACCGCTCTGGCTTTGTGGTGCACTGGTCTGGCGTCTGGGGTGATGCGTATAACTACTTTTGTGCCCTTGAACGTTCCGACACCGGGTTGAAACAGTGACCCGAATTTTTGAAGTACCTGTGAGCATGAGCTTCACTCCACAGATGAAATAGCGTGCACATCCCCCCATTTCCAGTTCATCTCAACTAGCTAGCTCCTTCCCAAAAGCACGGGGCCATGTCCAAGAACAATCCAGAGTGGCAGCCGGTTCTGTGACCCATTGTGTGTTACCACCACGTTTGCACTTGCCGAGCACGGGATGATCTCTTGGGTGTACGTCCGTAGCTGCATATTAATTCGTTCCAGTTTGGGCCTGCTAGCTCTGTGTGGCCATAGTTTCTCAAATTGTTGTGCACTCATGAGGGACTGGCTAACTCCCGTGTCCAGCTCCATGCGCACCGGGATGCCATTCAATAAAACTTTCATCATCATGGGTGGCATCTTGGTGTATGAGCTGTGGACGTCAGCCACATGAACCCACTGAACCTCAGCATCCATGGCTTTACCCCAGGCATTGTCCTGCACTGCAAGCCCCTTGCCTGATTCCTCTGTTTCAAAGATTAGCCTCGTTACCGGCTGTTTGCAAACCCTAGCCAAATGTCCTCTGGCATTACAATTCCTACAGACGAACTGCTGAAATTTGCAGCTTTTCACATAATGACTGCCCCCACATCTCCAGCATTGGCTGAGATCTTTGTTCACAAAAGGACTGTTAGCAGGCATTCCTCCCTGATTGTTCCCTTGGTTGTTTCTAAACACTCTGATGGTGGGTGTTAATGGTTCCCTTGGTGGCGTGAATTGCCGCTCCCCTCTCCATTGTCCCTGTCGGGGGCCCACCTTGGAGTCGGTTTCAGCTTGGACAGTTGCAAAATGCCTTTGTCTGACTGCTGCAGTTTCAAAATGCCTTTGCCTGACTGCGCGATCTTGAGCCACGTTTATCACGTTAATTCCTTGGTCCGTCGCCACGTTGGACCCAGGACTACTCGCGTAAATTAGCTTGGTCTCTGCTTCCCCCGCTATGAAAGTTTGAGCTATCAATGCTGCTCCTTCTAGAGTTAAGTCCTTGGTCTCTATGAGCTTCCTGAAGATCCCTGCATGGCTAATGCCCTCAATGAGAAAATCCCTTAACATCTCCCCCCTGCAGGCGTCTGAAAACTTAGAGGCTGGCCAAGTGCCGCAAGTCTGCCACAAAGTCCGAGATGTTTTGCCCTTCCCTACGTCGGTGTGTGTAGAACCGGTGCCAGGCCATTTTAATGCTGCTCACCTGTTTTAAGTGTTCGCTGATCAGCTGGCTGAGTTCTTCAAAAGACTTGTCGGCCGGTTTGTGGGGTGCGAGCAGGTCCTTCATCAGCGTGTACGTTTTTGTCCTGCAGCTTGTTAGTAGATGTGTCCTCTGCTTGTCAGCCGCATCCCCTCCCAGCCAGTCCTTCGTGACAAAGGTCTGCTGGAGTCTCTCCACAAAATCGTCCCAGTCTTCACCCGCCCAGTAACGTTCCTCTGAGCTACCGGTGGCCATCCTCTGGGTTCAGTGATTCCCGTTTCCCGTCGCCAGGTGTTGAGTCCTTAAATCTTAAACATAATCACACGAGGCACGTACTGCAGACACAGTCACTCTGTGACCTTCACCTTTATTACCTGGACCAAGGAGTCCTGGCCCTGCGAGGGACCTCCCCTTATATACCTGAATCTCCAGGTAAGGAGTGTCTCCCACAAGTACAACCCCTGTGGTCAAGGTGTACATTTCTAGTAAGTATGTACAGTATGTAGTGGTTACACGAGGGTTACAATTGTATAAGGGTTACAGTAGTATGCTGGTTACATACATGACACTTTCCTCATAAGTCAACCCCCTCATCCCCGAAATCAACTTAGTGAACCTTCTCTGAACTGCCTCCAAAGTATACCCTTTCGTAAATATGGAAACCAAAACTGCACGCAGTATACCAGGTGTGGCCTCACCAATACAGTATATAGCTGTAGTAAGATTTCCCTGCTTTTATACTCCATTCCCTTTGCAATAAAGGCCAAGACACCATTGGCCTTCCTGATCATTTGCTCTACCTGCATACTATCCTTTTGTGTTTCATGCACAAGTACCCCCAGGTTCCGCTGTACTGCGGCAGTTTGCAATCTTTCTCCATTTAAATAATAACTTGCTCTTTGATTTTTTCTGCCACACTTTCCAACATTATATTCCATCTGCCAAATTTTTGCCCATTCATTTAGCCTGTCTATATCCTTTTGCAGATTTTTTGTGTCCTCCTCACACATTGCTTTTCCTCCCATCTTTGTATCATCAGCAAACTTGGCTACGTTACACTCAGTCCCTTCTTCCAAGTCGTTAATATATATTGTAAATAGTTGGGGTCCCAGCATTGATCCCCGCGGCACCCCACTAGTTACTGGTTGCCAACCAGAGAATGAATAATTTATCCCGACTCTCTGTTCTCTGTTAGTTAGCCAGAGACATATACAGTAGACACCTCAAATCGCTGGAGAAATACCACCAACGATGTCTCCGCAAGATCCTGCAAATCCCCTGGGAGGACAGACGCACCAATGTCAGTGTTCTCGATCAGGCCAACATCCCCAGCATCGAAGCGCTGTCCACATATGACCAGCTCCGTTTGACAAGACTCCCAAAGCAAGCGCTCTACTCGGAACTCCTACACAATAGGTGATCGCCAGATGGGCAGAGGAAACGTTTCAAGGACACCCTCAAAGCCTCCTTGATAAAATGCAACATCCCCACCGACACCTGGGGATCCCGAGCCAAAGACCGTCCTACGTGGAGGAAGAGCATCCGGGAGGGCGCTGGGCACCTCGAGTCTCGTCGCTGAGAGCATGCAGAAAACAAGCACAGGCAGCGGAAGGAGAGTGCGGCAAACAGTCCCACCCACCCTTTCCTTCAATTGTCTGTCCCACCTGTGACAGAGACTGTAATTCCCGTATTGGACTGTTCAGCCACCTAAGAACTCATGTTAAGAGTGGAAGCAAGTCTTCCTCGATTTCGAGGGACTGCCTATGATAACCCCGCATTTTTGGTAACTTCTTTAAAGGTAATCTTCCTTGCCCTCACAGTTAAAGAAAGAGAAGGAGCTTGCATTTAGATTACTCCTTTCCCACCTCAGAATGGCCCAAAGTGCTTCACAAGTCACTGAAGTACTTTTGGAGTGTAGTCACTGTTGTGATACAGGAAACACGACAACTATTTGTGCACAGCAAGGTTTCACAAACAGCAATGGGATAAATGATGAGATTTTGAGGTGTTGGTTGGGGGATAACTATTGGCCAGGATACCAGGAGAATTCCCCTGTGTTATGTCTTTAGATGCTCTGATAATGACTCCACGAGGCAAAGTATTGCACTTGAACTGGAGTGACCTTAGTCCATTTAATATCACTCCAGAGTGAGGATGCCACATGGTGGACTCCCTTTTATACCTGGGTTGTGTACAGGTGACCTCTGGGCCTCCACCAGTTGTGCCCTCTGGTGGTGCCAGCATAGTGTATACAGTGTGAACCTTGTTGATGGTACCTCTGGTAAACAAGTCTCCATCTTATGCAACTACACAGTGACTACACAGTGAGTATATCTGTAGTATACATATATAACACCCTGTTCCAATTCGACTGCTTGAATGGGATCGTTTATGTCCATCTGAGAGGGCAGCCAGGGCCTCGGATTAACATTTCACTCGAAAGACGGCACCTCCGACAGTACTGTACTGGGGAGCTTCAACCAAGATTATGCGCTCAGGACTCTGGAGTGGGGACGTGAACCCATAACCTTCTGACTCAGAGCTGGGAGATGCTACTCAACTGAGCCAAGTCAGAATAATTGAATGCGAATTTATGCGGAGTTTCAGTTGAAATTTCTGCACCAATCTGAACGGCTGTGAAACAATTTCTGTGATTAAAAATGTGCCTAACACCAATATAATCCGCTCCCAAAAAACTGTGGCCTCGTATCTGAGATCAAATCTTATCAGACCAAACAGAGAATTTGAGCAGATGTGAGTTAAGCCCAGATTGGAGGGTCATAGCCTGCAGTCAAAATCATCTATATGTCCATTGTCTTCGGATTACCTCATATAAACATTGGAGGAATGTTTTAAAGGAGTGGTTCGAAGTTTGTATTATTCTTCAGCATGCAACATGTATAAGGTATAAAATCATGTCTAACTGGCAACACTGGTATTTATACAAGTCGGAAGGAAAAATCCACTGGTTTGTGAAGGTGTACGATTTTCAGAATTCAATCACATTTTACTCAGTCTACCTTCTAGCTTTTTAAAAAATATATACATCATGATCCCAATACCCTGAAAAACTGCATCAAGACCGATTAAAATTAGTGCCGAATTGACGATTTCAGCCATTGCACATTGAACTTGTATTTATATCGCACCTTTGTCTCAAAGCACTTTACAGCCACTTTTTTGGAGTGCAGTCACTGTTGTAATGTGGGAAATGCGGCAGCCAATTTGAGCACAGTAAGCTCCCACAAGCAGCAATGTGATAATGACCAGATAATCACTGTTTTTTTAGTGATGTTGATTGAGGGATAAATATTGGCCAGGACATGATGGCGAACTCCCCTGCTCTTCTTCGAAATAATGCCATGGGATCTTTTACATCCACCTGAGAGGGCAGATGGGGCCTCGGTTTAACGTCTCATCCGAAAGACGGCACCTCCGACAGTGCAGCACTCCCTCAACACTGCACTGAAGTGTCAGCTTAGGTTTATGTCCACAAGTCTCTGGAATGGGACTTGAACCCACAATCTTCGGACTCAGAGGCTAGTGTGACACAGCTGACACTTTGACACCCATGCCACATAAGGAGATATTAGGGCAGATGACCAAAAGGGTAGGTTTTAAGGAGCGTCTTAAAGGAGGAAAAAGAAGTAGAGAGACAGAGAGGTTTAAAGGAAGACTTGCTTTTCTATAGCACTTTTGACAACCACTGGGCGTCCCAACGTGCTTCACAGCTTTAAGGAGGGAAGTCCAGAGCTTAGGGCCTTGGTAGCTGAAGGCACGTCCACCAATGGTGGATAAACTAAAATCGGGGATGCTGAAGCGGCCTGAATTAGAGAAGCGCAGACATCGCGGAGGGTCGTGGGGCTGGAGGGGATTAGAGAGATAGGGAGGGCTGTGGCCATGGAGGGATTTGAAACAACGGTCGTATGATTCAGAGGAAGATATGATGATGGAATCCACTTGCAGTAAGAATATTTATTGATCTATTATGGAGAGACCTGGGTGAATGCAAAAGGTTCTTCGACCAGAGCACCCTCCAAGTCGGGAAAAGAAAGGAGAGGAAAAAAATCAATACATTATAATGAACAAATGCAGCGAAGGTTCACCAGACTGATTCCCGGGATGGCAGGACTGACATATGAAGAAAGATTGGATCGACTAGGCTTATATTGACTGGAATTTAGCAGAATGAGAGGGGATCTCATGGAAGCATATAAAATTCTGACGGGACTGGACAGGTTAGATGCAGGAAGAATGTTCCCGATGTTGGGGAAGTCCAGAACCAGGGGTCACTGTCTAAGGATAAGGGGTAAGCCATATAGGACCGAGATGAGGAGAAATTTTTTCACCCAGAGAATTGTGAATCTGTGGAATTCTCTACCACAGAAAGTTGTTGAGTCCAGTGCATTGAAAATATTCAAAAAGGAGTTAGATGTGGCCCTTACGGCTAAAGGGATCAAGGGGTTTGGCGAGAAGGCAGGAGTGGGGTACTGAAGTTGCATAATCAGCCATGATCATATTGAACGGTGGTGCAGGCTCGAAGGGCCGAATGGCCTGCTCCTGCACCTATTTTCTATGTTTCTAAGTGTGGATTTTAAATGCCTGCAGATTGAAGGGATGTAGAGTCCCACAGTTTTGGATCTTGGTGAAGAATGAGTTACATCATTAGGCATTACGACGAGTCTTAATTTCAAAACGCTGAGAATGAAGGGCGGTATTTTTAGAGCTTATGAGCAAAGGGAGGAAAGTTCAGAGGGGCGGTAAGCCAATACAGTAACAATAAAGTCAAATCTAAAAATGTTGCAACTGGAAGAAGTCAGAGATGAGAGGAAGATTGTTCGTCAGATCAAAAGCTTTCTTTTATATCCTGTCCAGTGGTGTAACAGCTGTGGCTCAGTGGGTAGCCCACTCGCCGCAGGGGCAGAAGGTTGTGGGTTCAAATCTCACTCCAGGGACTTAAGCACAAAAATCTAGGCTGACACGCCAGTACAGTGCTGAGAGACCGCTACACTGTCGGAGGTGCCGTCTTTTGGATGAGACATTAAAACCGAGGCCCCGTCTGCTCCCTCAAGTGGATGTAAAAGATCCCATGACACTATTTTTGAAGAACGTGACAAAGGTAGCTTATCTGGTTATCACATTGCTGTTTGTGGGAGCTTGCTGTGCGCAAATTGGCTGCCGCGTTTCCAACATTACAACAGTGATTACATTGTACATTCATTGGCTGTAACGCGCTTTGAGACGTCTGGTGGTCGTGAAAGGCGCTCTATAAATGCAAGTCTTTCTTTTTCTTTCTATGGCAATAGTATTCAAGTATTGGGGTAGAGAATGTAGAACTGTTGGGTGGGGGGGGGAGGGGTTAAAGTGTTTGGCTGACAAACAGAAAACAGAGAGTCGGGATAAATGGTTCATTCTCTGGTTGGCAACCAGTAACGAGTGGGTTGCCACAGGGATCAGTGCTGGGACCCCAACTATTTACAATCTATATTAATGACTTGGAAGAGGGGACCAAGTGTAATGTAGCCAAGTTTGCTGATGATACAAAGATGGGAGGAAGGGCAATGTGTGAGGACATAAAGAGGCTGCAGGAAGACATAGACAGGCTAAGTGAGTGGGCAAGAATTTGGCAGATGGAGTATAATGTTGAAAAGTATGAGATCATGCACATTGGCAGAAAAAAATCAAAGAGCAGGTTATTATTTAAATGGAGAAAGATTGCAAAGTGCTACAGTACAGCGGTACCTGGGGGTACTTGTGCATGAAACACAAACGGATAGTATGCAGGTACAGCAAGTGATCAGGAAGGCCAATGGAATCTTGGCCTTTATTGCAAAGGGGATGGAGTATAAAAGCAGGGAAGTCTTGCTACAGCTATACAGGGTATTGGTGAGGCCACACCTGGAATACTATATGCAGTTTTGGTTTCCATATTTACGAAAGGATATACTGGCTGTGGAGGCAGTTCAGAGAAGGTTCATTAGGTTGATCCCGGGGATGAGTGGGTTGACTTATTAGGAAAGGTTGAGTAGATTGGGCCTCGACTCATTGGAATTCAGGAGAATGAGTGGTGATCTTATCGAAACGTGTAAGATTATGAAGAGGCTTGACAAGGTGGATGCAGAGAGGATGTTTCCACTGGTGGGGGAGACGAGAACTAGAGGGCATGATCTCAGAATAAGGGGCCGCCCATTTAGAACTGAGATGAGGAGAAATTTCTTCTCTCAGAGGGTTGTAAATTTGTGGAATTCGCTGCCTCAGATAGCTGTGGAAGCTGGGATATTAAATAAATTTAAGATAGAAATAGACAGTTTCTGAAACGATAAGGGATAAGGGATTATGGGGAGCTGAGTCCATGATCAGATCAGCCATGATCTTATTGAATGGCAGAGCAGGCTTGAGGGGTCAAATGGTCAACTCCTGCTCCTATTTCTTATGTTCTTCTGTTCTTATGTAACGTGGAGAGACTAGAGAAACAGAGGTTGTTCTCCTTAGAGTAGAAGTGGTTAAGGGGAAGATTTGATAGAAATTATCAAATTCTTGAAGGCCTTTGACGAAGTAAATAAGGAGAAACTGTTTCCATTGGCAGAAGGAAAGGTAACCAGAGGACACACATTTAAGGTAATTGGCAAGGCGGCATGAGTAAACATGTTTTACGCCTTAAATTGTTATGATCTGGATGCACCGTCTGAAAGGGTGGTGGAAGCAGATTCAATAATAACTTACAAAAGGAAATTGGATCAATACTTAAAAACATAGAAAGATAGAAATTTACAACGCAGAAGGCGGCCATTTCGGCCCATCGTGTCCACGCTGGCCAACAAAGAGCTGCACGGCCCTCAGTCAGCAGCCCTGAAGGTTACATATAAACCTATGAACAATGGCGGAAAGGTAAAGAGAATCTGGCCCAACCAGGCGAGGGTGGAGACAGGCGATGTTACGGAGGTGGAAATAGGCGGTCTTAATTATGCTGCAGATATGTGGTCGAAAGCTAATTTCAAGGTCAAATATGACACCAAGGTTGCGAACAGTGTGGTTCAGCCTCAGACAGAAGTTGGGGAGAGGGATGGAGTCAGTGGCTGGGGAATGGAGTTTGTGGCGGGGACCGAAAACAATGGCTTTGGTCTTCCCGATATTTAATTGGAGAACATTTCTGCTCATCCAGAACTGGATGTCAGACAAGCAGTCTGACAATTTATAGAGACCGTGGAGGGGTCGAGAGAAGTGGTAGTGAGGTAGAGCTGGGTGTCATCAGTGTACATGTGGAAATTGATGCTGTGTTTTGGATGACGTCGCCAAGGAGTAACATGTAGATGAGAAATTGGAGGCGGCCAAGGATAGATTGGAGGTAACGTTGTGAGATTGGAGAAGGTGCAAAAAAGATTTACGAGAACAATACCAGAACTGAGATATTATACCTATCAGGAAAGATTGAACAGGCTGGATCTCTTATCTCTAGAAAAGAGAAGAGTGAAGGGTGACCCGTTAGAGAATTTCAAGATTATGAATAGGTTTGATAGGGTAGATGTAGAGAAGATGTTTCTGTTGTATATGCAGACTATGGATGTACTGTCTATGTAGTCACTGTGTGGTTGCATAAGATGGAGACTTGTTTACCTGATGTACTGTCAATAAGGTTTACACTGTGAAAATACATGCTGGCAGCACTAGAGGGTGCAACTGGTGGAGACCGGGGGTTTCTTGACCTGGTGGCAGGGCCCAGTATAAAAGGTTGCCCACCTTGCTTGTGCCTCACTCTGGAGTTTTGAATAAAGGACCAAGGTCACTAGAGTTTGAGTACAACATATTGCCTTGTGGAGTCATTCGTAAGCACATTACATAGTTTCCACTTGTGGTGGGAGACCAAAACCAGGGGCCATAAATATAAGAAAGCCACTAATAAATCCAAGAGGGAATTTAGGAGAAATTTCTTTACCCAGAGCGTGATTAGAATGTGGAATTTGCTAACACAAGTAGTTGAGTAGTATAAATCAATTTAAGAGGAAGCTAGATAAACACATGAGGGAGAAAGATATAATGTTATGCTAATAGGTTAGATGAAGAGAGAGGGAGGAGTCTCACATGGAGCATAAACACAGTCACAGACCAGTTAGGCTGAATGGCCTGTTTCTGTGCTGTATATTCTATATATATATAATTATTACCGCTTTCACCAGAATGATACATGGGCTCGCGTGCAAACGAGTCAAAGGCGACCAGAGGAAACGTTACAAGGACACCCTCAAAACCTCTCCGATTAAGTGCAACATCCCCACTGACACCTGGCCAAAGACCGCCCTAAGTGGAGGAAGTGCATCCGGGAGGGTGCTGAACTCCTCGAGTATCGTCGCCGAGAACATGCAGAAATCAAGCGCAGGCAGCGGAAGGAGCATGCTGCAAACTAGGCTCCCTGTCCACCCTTCCCCCTCAGCCACTGTCTGTCCCACCTGTGACAGAGACTGTGGATCTCATATTGGACTGTATAGCCACCTAAGAACTCATGTTAAGAGTGGAAGCAAATCTTCCTCGATTCTGAGGGACTGCCTATGATGATGATGATGATGATATGACGACACGGGCTAAAAGGGCCAAATTATGAGGACAGGTTGCATAGACTAGGCTTGTATTCCTTAGAATATAGGAAATTAAGGAGCAATCTAATTGATTAAAGGAGCTGATAAGTGCAGAGAGAGAGAAACTATCTCCTCTGGTGGGGGAGTCCGGCACAAAGGGGCATAACCTTAAAATTAGAGCTAGGCCGTTCAGGGGTGATGTCAGGAAGGCCTTCTTCACACAAAGGGTAGTGGGAATCTGAAACTCTTGCCCCTCAAAATCTGTTGAGACTGGGATTCAATTGAAAATGTCAAAACTGAGATTGATTGATTTTTGGTAGGCGAGGGTACTAAGGGTTACGGAACCAAGGCCAGTAGATGGAGTTAAGATACAGATAGATCAGCTAATTGAATAGCGCTACAGGCTCGAGGGGCTGAATGGCCTACTCCTGTTGCTATGCTCATGTGCTTCGACTGCTTTCTGACTCCAAGCACAGGTCAGTCTGGAGTACTGCTAATCCTTTTCCCTATATGTGAGTTCTCCGTGGTTCTTCTCCAATGGACTTTTCCACTGCAGTTCATCCCCTGTGGGCCCATCCCAACCTGGTAGAAGTGCAAGATTTTTTTTTGCAGTATAAAACAGGAGATCATACTGCAGGCTACAATTTGCTATATATAAATACTATACTCCTAATACAAGACATCTGCAGAACCATTATGTTTACATCTTTCGCTGGCTGCTAACTCATGTGCAACTAACTGAAACAACATCTCTTCTTTGAAGTCTGCCCGCGAACCAGTCACAAAAGGAATCGGTTTCATTTGGTGGGCAAATTTAGGACGTTATATAAATATAATTTAAAAAAAATATATAAACTTAACCCAAACAATTCTGTAGTATCGTCTCGGGGGGGGTCAAGAAAGGAGAAGTATGCTAGCAATGGCAGATACAATCTATAATGGTCCTTCAGAATCCAGGATAACTGAACTAAAGTATAGTAAGCTACTGAACATTAAGCGACATCATTTCATGGCGAGTGCACTTGCATTGTGCTATCAATACTGAGCTTTTCCCGCAACATTCTCTCCTCAAAGTACTGACTCATAGCCAAGTATGAGAATCCTTGTAGAGCTATCACCTGTAATTGAATGACTGAAAGGCAACATTCTCATGGTACATTTGTAACACAGCAACCTGCCCTGGATCAATACTGAGGCCACGCCTTTTCAGTACATTTTGTTCCAATGCTTTCATGTGACACCACATCAGAGCAAATATGTTTAGGCAATTGCAAGTATGACTCCACAATTAATTTGTAATGCCACTGTTTGTTTTTCTCTCTATCTTTCTCCAGTCCAGAGAAAGAGTTAAAGACAGATAAAGAAAGAGATTTTGGTAGAGAGATAGAGAGGTAAAGAGAGAAAGAGAAAGAAAGAGAAAAAAAGAAAGAGAAAGAGAAAAAGAAATAAAGAGAGAAAGATTTGCATTTCTATAGCTCCTTTCACGACCACTGGATGTCCCAAAACGCTTTGCAGCCAATGAAGTACTGATAGAATATATAGTCACTGTTGTAATGCAGGAAACACGGCAGCCAGTTTGCGCACAGCAAACTCCCACAAACAGCAATGTGATAATGACCAGATAATCTGTTTTATTGATTGAGGGATAAATATTGACCAAGACACCGGGGATAACTCCCCTGCTCTTCTACAAAATAGTGCCATGGGATCTTTTACGGTCACGTGAGAGAGCAGTTGGTGTCTCGGTTTAACGTCTCATCCGAAAGACGGCACCTTTGACAGTGCAGCACTCCCTCAGCACTTCAGTGGGGTCAGCCTAGATTTTTGTGCTCAGGCTCCTGGAGTGGGACTTGAACCCACAACCTCTGACTCAGAGGTGCGAGAGTGCTGCCCACTGAGCCACAGCTATAGGCAATTAGAAGTCACAATTAATTTGTGACGCTTTTGTTTGTACTGGTGGAAACAAGGACACAATCTGATGGTGAGCCACTTGGCACGAATTTTTTTAGCAAGTGTATTTCCTGCAAATCTTTACTCTAACATTGAAGAAAATTGTTTTTTTTTTAATTTAAAATTATCTCATGTCTCATCTAATCTGTACTTAGATCTGGCAGTTCCAATATTCTGTGATACAGTCCACTGGTCAGAGAGAGATAATCCTTTAATTTTGTAAAAGCAGCATTGTTTAAATAAGGACATCAACTTTATGTTATTTCCACACTATCAATCGTGTTTGAGATGATGGCATGTGCTAGATTTTCCTCTGTTCAGTAATTTTAGTGACAAATAAATGTGAGGCTTAGAAACATAGAAAATAGGTGCAGTAGGCCATTCGGCCCTTCGAGCCTGCACCGCCATTCAATGAGTTCATGGCTGAACATGCAACTTCAGTACCCCATTCCTGCTTTCTCGCCATACCCCTTAATTCCCCTAATAGTAAGGACTACATCTAAGTCCTTTTTGACTATATTCAGTGAATTGGCCTCAACAACTTTCTGAGGTAGAGAATTCCATAGGTTCACCACTCTCTGGGTGAAGAAGTTTCTCCTCATCTCAGTCCTAAATGGCTTACCCCTTATCCTTAGACTGTGACCCCTGGTTCTGGACTTCCCCAACATTGGGAACATTCTTCCTGCATCTAACCTGTCTAAACCCGTCAGAATTTTAAACGTTTCTATGAGATCCCCTCTCATTCTTCTGAACTCCAGTGAATACAAGCCCAGTTGAGTCTTTCTTGATATGTCAGTCCCGCCATCCCGGGAATCAGTTTATGCTCAGGATTACTTCTTTTGCTGGAATTAGCAATCAAAAGAAAACCTTTATGATGTTAAAATGTTTAGTGGAAAATACATCAAACTGTAACTGTAAGAATGAAAAGGCTGGATCCCCAACATATGGGTGGGACAGGATGGCGGGGGAAATGTGGGATCACATCAAGCTTGCAAATTTGGATACTTAGGGAAGAAAGCCCGATCACCTTTGAGGAGTTGAGGTCCAGCCGTCGTTGAGAGGAGGAGATCAGCCGTCATCACTGAAGAGGAGAGGCCCAGTCGTCGTCGCTAGAGGAGTCCCGATCGCCGCTGGAGGGGCCCTGTCGTCGCTGGAGGGGGCCCGATTGCCGCTGGAGGCTCACCTGGCTCGCTGGACTTCGTCAAGGATCGGGGATCGGGTGGGGCAGATAGTGATTGACAGACAGATTTAGATATTGAAGATATTTGTTCTGCAGTGCACAGATAATCAACTGCAGCATGAACTCTCACTGACCGTCAACAATGTGGACTTTTACCTGAGTTATCAGAAGAGGGCACAGCAGCCACGACACGGGCTTGACAGAACTAGGTCTTGGTCCAGTGGCAAGGATTACCCAAGACGACTGGAGACCTGCTTTGTTGCTCGGACCCAGCACGCACGCATATCGCAGTGTGGGCTGGCCTGTGCTGCCCTTGGGCCCTGGCCTCTTCTGGGCCCCGTACCCTCATCTGTCGCATCTCCGCCACAATCACTTGCCGCTCATCCGCCCCAACCTTCCCACTCCTCTGTGCCTCGGCTCTGCCGATGTTCCTGCCCACGCTCCAAAACGCCGACCAGGGTTTTGATGACATCACCCAGTCGCCTATCTCAAAATCCTTGGAGTAGCTCGCGCTGGAGGTAGAAGTGGTATGCCGTTCCAGCTCTTTCATAGCCCGACCTGCAGAGCTGTTCTCTCGCAGATCGGGGGCTCCTTTAACAGTTCCGCAGGTCAGGCTATAAAAGAGCTGGAGCGGCGGGCCCAGGACATCGTGGCCCCCCGACCTGCGAGAGAACCAAAGGTAAAGATGCAGGGGTGGGAAGAGAAGCCATTAAAAAAATTCACGCACAGGCATCTTGCACCCCCTCATAACAGGGCATTCTGGCTCGTCTACCCCAATGCTCCTTGATAAAGTGACAGCAGCATTTTAATAAAAATCAGGATTCTCTTAGGAACCACTATGATGTGTGGTTAGTATTCATTGAGGCATATGAAAGCATGGGCCTTACGCTTAACATCCGTAAGACAAGGGTCCTCCAGCGCCTGTCCTCGCCACACAGCACTGCCCCCCAGTCATCAAGATTCACGGCGCGGCCCTGGACAACGTGGACCATTTCCCATACCTTGGGAGCCTCTTGTCAACAAAGGCAAACATTGACGCGGAAATCCAACACCGCCTCCAGTGTGCCAGTGCAGCCTTTGGCCGCCTGAGGAAAAGAGTGCTCGAAGACCAAGCCCTCAAACCTACCACCAAGCTCATGGTAATATCCGTTCTCCTGTTTGGATGACTTACAGAAGACGCATCAAGTCGCTGGAGATATATCACCAACGATGTCTCCACAAGATCCTGCAAATCCCCTGGGAGGACAGACGCACCAACATCAGTGTCCTCGCCCAGGCTAACATCTCCAGCATTGAAGCACTGACCACACTCGATCAGCTTCGCTGGGCAGGCCACTTAGTTCGCATGCCAGACACAAGACTCCCGAAGCAACTTCTCTATGCGGAGCTCCTTCATGGTAAACGAGCCAAAGGTGGGCAGCGGTAACATTTCAAGGACACCCTCAAAGCCTCCCTGGTGAAGTGCGACATCACCACTGGCACCTGGGAGTCCCTGGCCCAAGACCGCCCTAGGTGGAGAAAGTGCATCCGGGAGGGCGATGAGCTCTTCGAATATCAACGCTGCGAGCATGAAGAGATCAGTCGCAGGTAGCGGAAGGAACGTGCGGCAAATCATTGCCACACCCTCCTTTCCCCGACGAATGTCTGTCCCACCTGTGACAGGGTCTGTGGCTCTCCTGTTGGACTGTTCAGCCACCAAAGAACTCACTTTGGGAGTGGAAGCAAGTCTTCCTCGATTCCGAGGGACTGCCTATGATGGGATACTTAGGAAAAATAGGAACAGGAGTACGCCATTCAGTCCCTCGAGCCTGTTCCGCCATTCAATTAGATCCTGGCTGATCTGCATCTCAACTCCATCTACCTGTCTTGGTTCCCTAACCATACCCTTTCCTAACAGAAATGTAGCTCTGCTTTGACATTTTTAATTTACGCCCCACACCCCCCTCACCAGCTTTTTTTTTGGGGGGGGGGGTGAGTTCTAGATTTCCTTTGAGTGAAGAAGTGCTTCCTGAAATTTCCCCTGGATGGCCTAGCTCCAACATTAAAGTTATGCCCCCTTGTTCAGCCATGAACTCATTGAATGCAGTGCAGGCTCGAAGGGCCGAATGGCCTACTCCTGCACCGATTTTCTATGTTTCGATGTTTGTTCTCCCTTGCCCGAGAAAATAATTGTTCTCTATCTACCCACCCTATCAACTCTTTTAATCGTCTAAAACACCTCAATTAGATCACCCCTTAATCTTCTATACTCAAGGGAAGACATGCGAGTCCATACAACCTTTCCTCATAATGTAACCCTTTTAGCCCCAGGATAATTCGAGGAAATCTGCACTCCCTCCAAGGGCAATATTTTCTTCCTGTGGAGCGATGCCCAGAACTGAATGCAGGACTCTAAATAGGGTCCAACCAGAGCTTTACATAACCTCCTGGAAGTTAAATATTCCTTTTCTCTGGTGAGAGAGCACTGCACTGTTGGAGGTGCCGTCTTTTGGGTGAGCAGTGAAACCGAGGCCCCGTCTGCTCTCTCAGGTGGACACGGCACTACTTCGAAGAAGAGCAGGGGAGTTCTCCCCAGTGACCTGGCCAATATTTATCCCTCAACCAACATCACTGTACAGATTATATCTGGTCATTATCACATTGCTGTTTGTTGACTCCCAAAGCAAGCGCTCTACTCAGAACTCCTACACGGCAAGCGAGCAAGAGGAAACGTTTCAAGGGCACCCTCAAAGCTTCCTTGATAAAATGCAACATCTCCACCGGCACCTGGGAGTCCCTGGCCAAAGACCGCCCTAAGTGGAGGAAGAGCATCCGGGAGGGCGCCGAGTACTTCGAGTCTCGTCGCGAGAGCATGCAGAAAACAAGCGCAGGCAGCGGAAGGAGTGTGTGGCAAACCAGGCTCCCCACTCACCCTTTCCTTCAAAGACTGTCTGTCCCACCTGCGACAGAGACTGTAATTCCTGTATTGGACTGTTCAGTCACCTGAGAACTCACTTTTGGAGAGGAAGCACGTCTTTCTCGATTTCGAGGGACTGCCTGAGATGATGATCTTAGCACATGGGATTGGGGGTAGTGTGCTGACATGGATTGAGAACTGGTTGTCAGACAGGAAGCAAAGAGGAGTAAATGGGTACTTTTCAGAATGGCAGGCAGTGACTAGTGGGGTACCGCAAGGTTCTGTGCTGGGGCCCCAGCTGTTTACACTGTACATTAATGATTTAGATGAGGGGATTAAATGTAGTATCTCCAAATTTGCGGATGACACTAAGTTGGGTGGCAGTGTGAGCTGCGAGGAGGATGCTATGAGGCTGCAGAGTGACTTGGATAGGTTAGGTGAGTGGGCAAATGCATGGCACTTGAAGTATAATGTGGATAAATGTGAGGTTATCCACTTTGGTGGTAAAAACAGAGACTATTATCTGAATGGTGACAGATTAGGAAAAGGGGAGGTGCAACGAGACCTGGGTGTCATGGTACATCAGTCATTGAAGGTTGGCATGCAGGTACAGCAGGTGGTTAAGAAAGCAAATGGCATATTGGCCTTCATAGCGAGGGGATTTGCGTACAGGGGCAGGGAGGTGTTGCTACAGTTGTACAGGGCCTTGGTGAGGCCACAGCTGGAGTATTGTGTACAGTTTTGATCTCCTAACTTGAGGAAGGACATTCTTGCTATTGAGGGAGTGCAGCGAAGGTTCACCAGACTGATTCCCGGGATGGCGGGACTGACCTATCAAGAAAGACTGGATCAACTGGGCTTGTATTCACTGGAGTTCAGGAGAATGAGAGGGGACCTCATAGAAACGTTTAAAATTCTGATGTGTTCAGACAGGTTAGATACAGGAAGAATGTTCCCAATGTTGGGGAAGTCCAGAACCAGGGGTCACAGTCTAAGGATAAGGGGTAAGCCATTTAGGACCGAGATGAGGAGAAACTTCTTCACCCAGAGAGTGGTGAACCTGTGGAATTCTCTACCACAGGAAGTTGTTGAGGCCAATTCACTAAATATATTCAAAAAGGAGTTAGATGAAGTTCTTACTACTCGGGGGATCAAGGGGTATGGCGAGAAAGCAGGAATGGGGTACAGAAGTTGCATGTTCAGCCATGAACTCATTGAATGGCGGTGCAGGCTAGAAGGGCCGAATGGCCTACTCCTGCACCTATTTTCTATGTTTCTATGATGATGGCTGTTTGATGACCATGTGCCGCAAATTGGCTGCAGCGTTTCCTACATTAGGACAGTGACATTACTTCAAAAGTATATCATTGGCTGCACAGTGTTTTAGGACATCCTGAAGTTGTGAAAGATGCTATAGAAATATAAGTTGTTCTTTCTCTTTGAAACCAGCGATCCTTCTCTTGCTTTATGCAAGTATGTGTGCAACAGCAGAAGATATTTCTACCTGCATTGTTTTGATAACTTGGAAAAAGGTCATCACAGAAAGCGGCGCTAACAGGAAATTGGTCACAAGACCGTGTCCTTATCTTGTAGTGCTAAGTATTATCAAAAACAAATGCAACATATTCTATTGTTAGAGACAATCTCCAACCTTAGAAGCGGTAACAGAAAATTGTCGACAGACCAGAAAATACCAAGGACATCTGTACTTATATAGGATGATTCCATGAGAAGTTCCATTGCCAAACTTCTGACACATCTTCAGTGGCTATAATAAACTAGCTGACTTCACATCCAACATGTTAGGAAACAATATGAAATGAACCTTGGTAGATGTTGTGCAAATATTGTTATTTAGACGCAGATTATTTAAAAAAAAATCAAAAGCAGATATTGGAAGCACATGCTTTAAGGAGATGCGTTCAAGGGAGCTGACAGTTTCAAAGTATAGCAGTACTCAAACCTCGTTGGATTTCTGCCATAAATCGGTCAGAGTCACGTCAGACTGCCATCAATGACATGGCAATTGGAAGAACGCCTAGATGCCTCCACCACCGAATACGCTCATTAAATCTGCAGATTGGATTCCTCTTGGTATTCACCTGACCATAACAAAGCTGAATTAGTCTAAGGTATCTTGGTCTTTTCCTTTGAAGAGGGGCAGAATGATTTATTTTTTTGTATGTGTCCGTGTGCACACAACGCATACTGAACCTAGATTTATATATCCTGTTGTGAACATCTGCGTTGTTTCATCTGCCCTTTTGCAAAGTCCAGTACTGTCCTGCATCTGTTAACTTTTATGATTTGGCTCATTTTCCTGTCCATTCTTTCCGAAGGCTTTCTGCGACTTGTACACTGATTCTATTTGTACACGTTGCAATGATATTTATGCTTAAAGTCTTTCCAATTGCGAACGATGTCTTGCTGTTTCATGATCCAGCTTGGAGTTGTTATCGTGCTTACTCATGCCATCTACCATTTACATGTCAGAGGGGGGAAATCTTACATCTGTGAACCTATGTGCCAAGGGGCTAAACAGGGCTGCATATATTGAAACTGCTATTCCCAGCCAGAAAGGAGATGACTAGGTAGTTCCACCGTCAATCACGCCTGGAGTTCGCACTGCTGAAAGTGACTGGGATTGATTTTATGCACAAGATTTGTATTATCTAACTATTCTCCACTCACTGCATGTTGCGGGAGATATCACCCTGCTTTTATCGGGAAGAGTTGCTATAGTTTTGGTTATGAGTTCCGTTTGCTATAGTTTGTAGAGATTCTTTTTAAATAGACTCTGTAGACTGTTTGCTGTAGTGCACTGTATAAATAAACCATTGCTGTAAAATAGACCATTTGCTCAGAGTCCTGCCATAGAAACATAGAAAATAGGTGCAGCAGCAGGCCATTTGGCTCTTCGAGCCTGCACCACCATTCAATATGATCATGGCTGATCGTGTAACGTCAGGACCCCATTCCTGCTTTGTCTCCATACCCCTTGATCCCTTTAGCTGCACGGGCCACATCTAACTCCCTTTTGAATATATCTAACAAACTGGCCTCAACAACTTTCTATGGTAGAGAATTCCACAGGTTCACAATTCTCTGAGTGAAGAAGTTTCTCCTCATCTCGGTCCTAAATGGCTTACCCCTTATCCTTAGACTGTGACCCCTGGTCCTGGACTTCCCCAACATCGGGAACATTCTTCCTGCATCTAACCTGTCCAGTCCCGTCAGAATTTTATGTTTCTATGAGGTCCCCTCTCATTCTTGCCATATGTCCAGCTCTGCCTCCAATTCATTGGCTGACACAAAGGTGTCAATAGACACTCTGACAAAAAAAGGAAAATACTCCACCTACCATTAGGTGGTGCAGTCTTGTGAGCCACCTTCCACAACCACCGGGAATGCTAACTGTCGAGTACAAAAGCAAGGAAGTTATACTAAATCTTTATAAATGACTGGTTAGGTCTCAGCTAGAGCATGCCCAATTCTGCGCACCACACTTCAAGAAGGATGTCAAAACCTTGTCTGATCATGGACTCAGCTCCACTTCCCTGCCCACTCCCCATAACCCTTCACTCCCTTATCGCTCAAAAATCTGTCGATCTCCGCCTTAAATATATTCAATTACCCAGCCTCCACAGCTCTCTGGGACAGAGAGTTCCATGATCAGATCAGCCACAATCTTATTGAATGGCACCATTCCTGCTCCTATTTCTTATGTTCAGAGAGCAGTTAAGAGTCAACAACATTGCTGTGGGTCTGGAGTCACATATTTCCTTCCCCAAAGGACATTAGTGAGCCAGATGGGTTTTTATGACAATCTGGTAGTTATCTGGTCACCATTACCCATACTAGCTTTTTAATTCTAGATTTATTTTAACTGAATTTAAATTCCCCAGCTGCTAAGGTGGGATTTGAACTCTTGTCTCTGGATTATTAGTCCAGGCCTACTGGATTACTAGTCCAGTAACATTACGCTATTCTACCATTCCCGTGCAACATGTTGCAGTTTCCGAGAGTTTCATTCGTGACTTTGGAGACTGTTAACGTTTCCAGTTGGAATATAGGAACAGGAGCAGGCGTGTGATGGTCTGAGACACTTTCTGACATCCCAGAGACACCATATTGTGTCTTACCATTTCACGCCACAGGGTGGTGGTCCTTCGGATCCAGGAGAACAGAGTGAAGAAACCAGCCAGAAGCACGGCAGTCAGACATTTTGCTGAGAAAGTTTAACTTGTTAGTTCGGAATTAGACCTCTGTTAATGTGACCCCTCCAGAACCACAGTTAAGTTAATAATTTCTCTTTGTTGCTGCTTTATCGGATTATTTTTGGAGTATTGTATTGTTCCCTTTGATGTACTGCAAGAAATCTAGAGTGTGTTCCTTGTTTGTATTCCTACAGCTCACCGCACGTAATAAAGGATTTGAATTCTGAAGCTCTGGTCTGTGGCCGTATTTCTTGGTGTTGTGGTTGACGCCAGCTGGCGATATTAGAGTTACCTCTTGCTTCAAGCTACATTCTTAGAGCAGCCAATACAAGGACATTCAACCGACATCTTTACCCAAAGAGTGGTGAGAATATGAAACGCGCTGCCACAGGGAGTGTTCGAAGCGAATCGTATAGATGCATTTAAGGGGAGACTAGACAACCATATGAGGGAGAAGGGAATAGTGGGTTATGCTGGAGCAAAATGTTGTGGATGCTGGAATCTGGGACAAAAACAAAATGCTGGAAATCTCAGCGGGTCAGGCAGCATCTGTGGAGAGGAAGCAGAGTTAACGTTTCGGGTCGATGACCCTTCATCAGAACTGGGGAGTGTTCGGAAAGACAGATTCTTAACACGCACTGAAAGGGGGAGGGGAGGAAAGAGGGGAGGGTTGGAAGACAGGAGAGATTAGAGAGACAAAAGGGATGATGGCCCAAATTCAAATGGTAATGCCAGGAGTTAGAAAAACATTAGTCAAGATAGGGCGTGAATGGCGGGATAATGACCAACTGCCATTAGAGACAAGGAGAGAAAAAGAAACAGGCTCTGAGGGGGGGGCGGGGAAAGGGAGCCAAAGATTGGCAGTGGTTACGCTCTGAAATTGTTGAGCTCGATGTTGAGTCCAGAAGGCTGTAAAGTGTCTAAATGAAAGATGAGGTGCTGTTCCTCAAGCTTACGTTGAGCTTCGTTGGAACAGTGTAGGAGGACAGAGAGGTCAGAATGGGAATGGAGCAGAGAATTAAAGTGACAGGCGACCGGAAGCTCAGGGTCACACTTGTGGACTGAATGGAGGTGCTCCGCAAAGTGGTCAACCAATCTGATGGATCACCCAATTATGCAGATAAGATTTAGATGAGGAAAGACGGGAGGAGGCTTGAGTGGAGCATAAACGCTAGCATGGACTGGTTGGGCCAAATGGCCTGTTTCTGAGCCATATATCCCATGTAACCAGCTGAGCTCCAGACTATGGATTATCTGTAACACCACAGGAGCTGGCAGACAGAGAAGTAGGTGAGAGTATATCGCAGGGCTGACAACTGCAGTCAATTTGTACAACTTAGCAAAGATTTTGAAGCTTATCTGGTACAGTTTCTCACTTCTTCACCTCCTTTGTTTTACGTCAATCGTGGATCTTTCATCTGACTCTTTGTCTAACATATTAACATGCAAGATTCTTCTTTAATAATTGGTTGTTTACATGTCGAACTATTACGCAAAATAAAATAGCACCATGCAATCCTGACTTTAAAATTTATTCTCCTTAAATATTTT
Source organism: Pristiophorus japonicus (assembly GCF_044704955.1). Taxonomy (NCBI): domain Eukaryota; kingdom Metazoa; phylum Chordata; class Chondrichthyes; family Pristiophoridae; genus Pristiophorus; species Pristiophorus japonicus. Next base: position 530,274,198 of record NC_091977.1, read on the forward strand.
CAGTTATATTAACAATTCTTTTGCTGAAGCATTAGAGAATAATAAAATCTCGTTAATGACAGCACTTAACAAAATGGCCTCACTGCTCCAGGGCACCCAAGTCTATCAGCATTAGTGGCCACACCCCTTTCTTTAAACACAGTATTTACATAGTTGATTTACCGACAGTCATTATTGAGAAAGGCGAATTAATTAAATTACGTAAACAAACTGACCCGGATCACATTTGCTTTAATTAAAGGTTCTTAAGAAAGGTTTGCGCTGCACTTAACCGATGCTAGCCAAGGGCCGAATGTCAAGCTATTTCATCAGAAAAAGGTCAGCATTTTCATCACTTTAATAAAAAAAATTAGGTTAGGCACTGCGGCTCATTTATGATTAGTGAAATCCCTTTCGCAGTGCCTTGTTTTTCACCATAGAAAACTTGCTCACAAAAACACTTCCATAGTGGTGATCAACCAAGTATTGGTAAGTCTTGGTCCGGGTGGCAGGAGGATCAGCAACAACTACTTGAGAAGCCAGCGCCACGGCCACGCTGCTGGGAATGATGTAATGTGATGTTCTTGTGACATAGTCCACCAGTCGATCATACTGCTGTTCAGAAAGTCTCTCTCGGATGCCATCTCCCTAAACAAGAGACAAAGAACCATGTCAGCATTAAGGAATAAGAAATAGGAGCAGGAGTAGGCCATTCTACCCCTCGAGCCTGCTCCCTTATTCAATAAGATCACGGTTGATCTTCTATCTCAACTCCACCTTCCCGCACTATCCCCATATCTCTCAATTCTCTCCGTGTCCAAAAATCTATCGATCTCAGTCTTAAATATACTCAACGACTGAGCAGCCACAGACCTCTGGGATAGAGAATTCCAAAGGTTCACAACCCTTCGAGTGAGGAAATTTCTCCTCATTTCAGTCCCAAATGGCTGACCCCTTATCCTGAGACTGTCCAGTACAACGGGAATGCCAGGATCGCTTTCAATGCTACCTCTTAATCTTTCTTACAACTTATCTTTATATGGAATTACATAGTATTTACAGCACAGAAACAAGCCACTTAGCTGTGTAGTATCCTGCCCCCTAGTCATCAAGATCCACGGCTCAGCCCTGGACACCGTGGACCACTTCCCTTATCTTGGGAGCTTCCTATCAACAAGAGCAGGCATTGACGACGAGATCCAACACCGCCTCCAGTGTGCCAGTGCAGCCTTCGACCGCCTGAGGAAAAGAGTGCTTGACGACCAGGCCCTCAAAACTGTCACCAAGCTTGGTTCCGTAACTCTTAACAAAAATCTATCTCAGTTTTGAAATTTTCAATTGGCCCTCCCAGCCTCAATAGCATTTTGGTGGAGTTCCAGATTTCCACTACCCTTTGAGTGAAGAAGTGCTTCTTGACATCACTCTGAAACGACCTAGCTCTAATTTTAAGGTTCTGCCCCCTTGTTCTGTACTCCTTCACCAGAGGAAATAGTTTCTCTCTATCTACCCTATCAACTCTTTTAATCGTCTCAATTAGATCACACCTTAATCTTCTATATTCAAGGGTATACATCTTAGTCTATCCAACCTTCCTCACTTGCACTTTCTGCATCACCAACAGCTAGTCTTGGAGCCTAGGGAAACTCAGGTCCCGGGTGCTATTGAAGGCACACCATCATCATCATCATCATAGCAGTCCCTCGGAATCGAGGAGGACTTGCTTCCACTCTTAGCACGAGTTCTTAGGTGGCTGTACAGTCCAGTATGAGAACCACAGTCTCTGTCACAGGTGGGACAAATAGTGGTTGAAGGGAAGGGTGGGTGGGGAGCCTGGTTTGCCGCACGCTCCTTCCGCTGCCTGCACTTGATTTTTGCATGCTCTCGGCGACAATACTCGAGGAGCTCAGCGCCCTCCAGGATGTACTTCCTCCACTTAGGGCTTTGGCCAGGGACTCCCAGGTGTCAATGGGGATGTCGTACTTTATCAGGGAGGCTTTGAGGATGTCCTTGTAACGTTTCCGCTGCCCACCTTTGCTGCGGACGAGTTCAGAGTAGAGTGCTTACTTTGGGAGTCTCGTATCTGGCATGCGAACTATGTGGCCTGCCCAGCGGAGCTGATCAAGTGTGGTCAGTGCTTCAATGCTGGGGATATTGGCCTGGACAAGGACACAAACCAGTTGTCAATGGCATACTATCAATATAAAATCACCGTAAAGATTTGCAGTTAGTACTACAGGGAGCACTATCACTATAATATCTCTATTCAGCTTCCCAATAGCTGCTAAAACAATTACTCTTCCGAGTTCGTTATTGTCACCCGTTTAACTGACGATGTATCACATAAAATTATATCGCACAGAATCAGGCTATTCGCCCCAACTGCATTATGCCGGTGTTTATGCTCCACAAGAGCCTCCTCCCATCCCTCTTCACCTCACCCGATCAGCATGTCCTTCTATTCCTTTCTCCCTCATGTGTTTATCTCACTTCGCCTTCAATGCATCTACGCTATTCATCCCAACTATTCCTTGTGGTAGCAAGTTCCACCTTCTCACCACCCTCTGAGTAAAGGAGTTTCTCTTGAATTCCCTATTGGATTTATTAGTGCCTTTCTTAACATAAGAACACAAGAATTAGGAGCCGGAGTCGGCCATAAAGCCCCTCGAGCCTGCTCTGCCATTCAATAAGTTCGTGGCTAACCTCTACATCAAATTCACTTTCCCGACCGACCTTCATTTCCCTTGATTTCCCTAAAGTCCAAAAATTTATTGATCTCAGCCTTGAATATACTCAGCGATTCAGCATCCACAATCCTCTGGGGTAGAGAATTCCAAAGATTCACAACCCTCTCAGAGAAGAAATTCCTCCTCATCTCAGTTTTAAATGGCCCACCCCTTATCCTGAGACTGTGCCCCCTAGTTCGAGACTCTCCAGCCCAGGGGAAACAGCCTCTCTGCAATCTACCCTGTGAATCCCCCTCAGTATCTTAAACGTTTCAATGAAATCACCTCTCATTCTTCTAAACTCCGGAGAGTATCGGCCCAACCTACACAATTATATATTGATATGAAATCTTATATTTATATGAAATCCTTAAATCTACCTTAAGTTGCACCAAGTTAATAATACCTTCTCTTGTTAAAGTAACCATGGTATAAATTGATATCATTAGCATGGATAACATTCATTTTTATGCCACAATTAGTGGAATCGTCAGATTGAAAGCAGTGGGAGTGGCACAATTATAATATATTAATGATAACCACTTAAAGCCATTGTAGGCTTAATATGGGACTCAACAGATATAGGAAGTTATGCTGGTTCATCGGAGGTGCTGTCTTTCGGGGCCCCGTCTGCTCTCTCAGGTTGACGTAAAAGATCCCATGGCACTATTTCGAAGAACAGCAGGGGAGTTATCCCCGGTGTCCTGGCCAATATTTATCCCTCAATCAACATAACAAAAACAGTTTATCTGGTCATTATCACATTGCTGTTTGTGGGAGCTTGCTGTGCGCAAGTTGGCTGCCATGTTTCCTACATTACAACAGTGACTACACTCCACTTGAAGCACTTTGACACGTCTGGTGGTCATGAAAGTAGCTATACAAGTCTTTCTTTTTTCTTTTAGTCAGTTCATTTGGAGAGTCGCTTTAAGATGCAGATTCAGGAGTCAACTGTTGATGACTCAATTTAATAAAGGGACAGACAGGTTGTTATAGTCTTGAAAGCACATTGGTTAGTTTCGAGATTAAATGTAATATTACAACAACTTCCCCTCTAATAACTGCTAATAACTTGTTAGCCTACATCAGAAGAAATCTGGTAGGAAACAAAAGCTTAAAAATTACACTTCATGGGTTCATGAGACACGTCTGTAATTTTAGTTTAAACTGATGAAATGGTGGTGAAAGCAATGTCATCTGAACAAGAGTGTGCATATAAAATGTTAACGTAAAGAACTGCTTTAGTTTTCAATATATGGGACAGACAAAGTCATTTAAAAAAAATTTGTACTGGCTGACACCAGGGATATGGGTCACCAACGATGTCTCCGCAAGATCCTACAAATCCCCTGGGAGGACAGACGCACCAACATTAGCGTCCTCGACCAGGCCAACATCCCCAGCATTGAAGCACTGACCACACTTGATCAGCTCCGCTGGGCAGGCCACATTGTCCACATGCCAGACACGAGACTCCCAAAGCAAACGCTCTACTCAGAACTCCTTCACGGCAAACGAGCCAAAGGTTGGCAGTAAAACATTACAAGGACACCCTGATAAATTGAAACATCCCCACCGACACTTGGGAATCCCTGGCCAACGACCGCCCGAAGTGGAGGAAGTCCTTGAGTATCGTCGCCGAGAGCATGCAGAAATCAAGCACAGGCAGCGGAAAGAGCGTGCGGCAAACCTGTCCCACCCTCCCTTACCCCCAACGACTGTCTGTCCCACCTGTGACAGAGTCTGTGGTTCTCGTATTGGACTGTTCAGCCACCTAAGGACTCATTTTAAGAGTGGAAGCAAGTCGATTCCTATGATGATGGGGTGTTAACAAAGAGGATATCCTGCGTTAATGTGAATGAAATTGGAAATTTAAATGAAATAAAAAAGGAATTGGATAAATATGAGAGAGAAAAAATTTACAGGGATATGGGGGAAGAGTGGGGGTGTGGGACTAACTGGATTGCTCTTCGAAAGAGCCGGTGCCGACTCGATGGGCCGAATGGCTTCCTTCTGTGCCGTACTATTCTATGAAAGACTTGTCCGTATTTTCAACTGCAGAAATACAGAGATTTGTGATTTAAAAGTCATGGCTGTTTGGAAATGTTGCTCGAAGGATGCGTTTAAATCGGGTCCAAAACTGCCCGTTTCCTAGGGGACAGTTCCAACTCAGTCGCAGAAAGGGTCGCGACTTGCCTCTGCGTCGTACGATACCCTCTGCTGCTTGAGCACGACTTGGAGCAAGTTGTCTTTCTTTGGGTCCAGGCAGCACTCGATCTCCGTGACTGGGAAGGCCTGCTGCTGTGTGTCCTCGCTGACACTGACCACAAACAGCACCTCGGAGGTGAGCAGCAAGCACCCTTCGTACTCCTGGCCAGAGTTGCTCACGATGACCACGCCCAAGGCCATAAAGACTTCAGGCCGGCCCAAAGACTGCAGCATTTTCCTGTCAGGACACAAAATGTTGAACAGATACCATTTAAAAAAAATTTGTTTTAATTTTTTTTTATTTAAAATTCCAGAACTGAAACATTTCATCTAAGAAACAAACTGTTCCAAGATAAATGACCTGTTAGTTTGATACAAAGCCAGAGCAATGTAATGAATAATGCCATCGTAAAAATGACTGACTGCCAGCATATTCTTACCAGACATATTTGAGGTGGCTGTTTGGGGCCTGGTCAGCATGCTGCTCAGTCGGGTGAAACCTCTGCTTGGGAAGTTGACATAGTCCAGCTCCATGCAAAATACCTAGAGCAATAAAGACAAGATTCTTACGTCTACTTAACCAAGGCGGCAACGTGGTGCTGAAATGATGTAATGTGTTTGGAACAGACTGATAGGAATATTCATCTTTTTAACCGCAATGACGTAAAAGGCAGAGCTCTTGAACGGTGACAAAAATTAAAATATATAAAGCTCGTCTCATAAGCGCTAAGTGAAGGCAATTGTACTCCTGCAAGTGGGGGGGGGGGGGAGAATTTTCTAAATAACAATATAAACACGATCGCTTAAAGCTAAAGCAGTAACAATTGTTAATTTCTATATACTATGACAACTACATTAGCTCAACATTCAAGTATGATAATTTCCCTTGGATAGTATTTCTGAGCAGCATCGTTACGAGAAAAGATCTCTCTTCCCAAATATATCCATTACTTATTATGGTCGCAGACTAATCTTTAAACTAAATCAACAGAATTGCACCATTAAAACAAATAAAAAACATAAGTTTAGTATTCAAAACACATGTGAGGTTTGAGTCGAATGGATAAAGCGAGTTTTTTGCCTCCAGCATCTCACAGGCTCAGGGTTGCATCAGCTTGTGAGTGAACACTGCAGATCTGTATTATTGTCTTCTGATTGTTAATGCTTTACAAATTGCAATTGCAAATTGCAAGAGGGCATACATAATCTTAGAATAAGGGGCTGCCCATTTAAAACAGAGATGAGGAGAAATTTCTTCTCTCAGAGGGTTGTAAATCTGTGGAATTTGCTGCCTCAGAGAGCTGTGGAAGCTGGGTCACTGAATAAATTTAAGACAGAAATAGACAGTTTCTTAACTGATAAGGGAATAAGGGGTTATGGGGAGCAGGTGGAGAAGTGGAGCCGAGTCCATGATCAGATCAGCCATGATCATATTAAATGGCGGAGCAGGCTCGAGGGGCCATATGGCCTACTCTTGCTCCTATTTCTTATGTTCTTATTAATCGCTTCAACAACCCAGCACACCTTTCTACAGTTTCAGGTATCAACTTAGGGCGTCTCCCTGTCAAATAATGCCTCAATAGGACATCTCATGTAACTGGCACAGTGAGTCAGGATTTCAAATATGAAATTTTAAAATGACTAACAAAAATAACTATAGGAAGGATTAATATCATATCAGCAAGAGAAACAGTGTTCCATTGTTTACTCTCCTCCCCTCCTGCTGTCGTCATCATCATCATAGGCAGTCCCTCGAAATCGAGGAAGACTTGCTTCCACTCTACAAGTGAGTTCTTAGGTGACTGAACAATCCAATATGGGAATTACAGTCGCTGTCACAGTTGGGACAGACAGCCTCCTGGGGTATGGTTCCTCAGACACCAGTTGCTCTCCAGTGCCTTCATCAGCCGGCCATATCCCATGGCTCGGTGGGTAGCACTCTCAACTCCGAGTCAAAAGGCTGTGGGTCCAAGTCCCACTCCAGAGACTGGAGCACAAAATCTAGGCAGTAACTCCAGAGCAGTAGCGAGGGAGTGCTGCACTGTCGGAGATGCCGCTTTTCGGATGAGACGTTAAACCGAGGCCCCGCCTGCTCTCTCAGGTGGATATAAAAGAACCCATGGCGCTATTTTGAAGAAAAGCAGGTGAGTTATCCCCAGTGTCGTGGCCAATATTTATCCTTCAACCAACAGCAATAAAAAAAAAAATGATCTGGTCATTATCTCGTTTGCTGTTTGTGGGACCTTGCTGTGCGCAAATTTGCTGCCGCGTTTCCTACATTACAACACTGGCTACACTTCAAAGGTACTTCACAGAACTGTAAAGCACTTTGGGATGTCCTGAGGTCGTGAAAGCTGTTTGTCTGCTTTGTTTATTCATATGAGCTTTAACAGTGTTGAGTCTATGAGGGAGAGGAGGAAGGGGAAAGAGATCACACAGGTTTGCTTCCAAGCACGATCCTCAAACTAACAGGAGTAGAAGTCCAAGAAGACTTCCTTCTTGCTGATAGTGGTGCTGAGGTTGATTGCTGTGCCCCAGTTAAGTTCTACCAAGTTCGCAGAGACCGGGAATCAAGTGTGGCAGATTAGGAAAAGGGGAGCTGCAACGAGACCTGGGTGTCATGGTACATCAGTCATTGAAGGTTGGCATGCAGGTACAGCAGGCGGTGAAGGCGGCAAATGGCTTGTTGGCCTTCATAGTGAGAGGATTTGAGTATAGGAGCAGGGAGGTCTTACTACAGTTGTGCAAGGCCTTGGTGAGGCCACACCTTGAATATTGTGTGCACTTTTGGTCTCCTAATCTGAGGAAGGACATTCTTGCTATTGAGGGAGTGCAGCGAAGGTTCACCAAGCTGATTCCGGGGATGGCAGGACTGACATATGAAGAAAGACTGGATCGACTTGGCTTATATTCAATGGAATTTAGAAGAATGAGAGGGGATCGCATAGAAACATATAAAATTCTGACGGGATTGAACAGGTTAGATGCAGGAAGAATGTTCCCAATGTTGGGGAAGTCCAGAACTATGGGTCACAGTCTAAGGATAAGGGGTAAGCTATTTAGGACCGAGATGAGGAGAAACTTCTTCACTCAAAGAATTGTGAACCTGTGGAATTCTCTACACAGAAAGTTGTTGAGGCCAGTTCATTAGATATATTCAAAAAGGAGTTAGATGTGGCCCTTATGGCTAAAGGGATCAAGGGATATGGCGAGAAAGCAGGAATGGGATACTGAAGTTGCATGATGAGCCATGATCATATTGAATGGTGGTGCAGGCTCGAAGGGCCGAATGGCCTACACCTGCACCTATTTTCTATGGGCCCAAGTTTCGAGCCGCGCCTAGAACGGCGCAGTCCCGATCTGGACGCCCGTTTTTCGCGCCACAAAGTGCGCCTAAAAAGACCCTCCAGATTCTCCACCACCCTGCAGGTCCTCTGGCCCTCGACGCAGCGCAGCAGGAGCTGTAGGGGGCGGAGCCAGGTCCCTGCGCTGAAAACAGTGCCGGGACCTCTGCACATAGCGCGCATGTTCAGTAGCTCCAGGCGCCCAAAACTGTGTGGGAGGGGCCTGCAGCACGCAGCCCCTAGCCCTGGCCGAATGGCCTCACTGGGGCTGTGTGAATAAGGCTCCTCCCACGGCCAGCTCCTGCTTCCTCCCGACCCGACTCGACAACCGCTTCCCGCCTCCGGACCGGACCCGACACCAACTCCGCTCCCCCCCGCCCGACACCGACCCGACTCCCGCTCCCCCCCCTGGACCGGACCCAACACGATTCCCGCTCTCCCCCCCTGCCCTCGGACCGGACCCAACCCGACTCCCGCCTCCCCCCCCACCCCCCTGACTCCCGCGCTCCCCCCACCCCCCAGACCCGACCCGACTCCCGCTCCCCCCCGCCCCGGACCTGACACCCGCTCCCCGGACCCGACACCCGCTCCCCCACTCCCCCACCGCCTCCGGATCCAACTCCCGCTTCCTCCCCCCCACCCCCCCGGACTGGATCCGACCTGACCTCCCTCCCCCCGACCCGAACCGAACCGACCTCCCTCCCACCACTCCCCCGACCCAACGCCACCTACCTGTAAATCTGGTGCTGGGAACGGGCCCTGCCCGAAGTCTCGGGCCCGGCCCGTTCAGCCTCCCTCCCCCTTCCCCCCCACCTCCCCCAATCTCCTTCCCCCCCCCTATTCAGCCTCCCTCTCCCTTCTCTTTCCCCCACCAATCTCCTTCCCCCCGCCCCAACTCCTTTCCTCCCTTCTCCCCCACTCTCCCTTCTCCCCCATCCCATCCTTCCCCCTTCTCCCCCATCCCTCCCCCTTCCCTCCCTCTGCTCCCCCCCTCTCTCCCTCTACCCCCCTCCTCCCCCTCCCCTCGCTGTCAGAAACACAGACACTGACAGACAGACAGAGAGATAGAGATACTGACAGAGACACACTGAGGGGGGCATCCCAGCACGCTGTTGGAGGGCTCCCGGTGCTGCAGTCGGTAAGTAGAAAATGTTTTATTTATTCATTTAAAAAAATATATATTTCTTATTAATTTTTTTTGATTGATTTATTAATTGATTTATTGATGTATTTATCATTTATTATTGATGATGGCTCTTTATTTGTAAAACTGAAGTGTTTAATGTTTGTAAACTTCCCTTTAAACACCCCCCCACCATTCCCTACGCCTGATTTGTAACCTACGCCTGATTTTCTAAAGTGTAGACAAGGTTTTTTCGAGCGTACAAAGATCTTCACTTACTCCATTCTAAGTTAATTTGGAGTAAGTTTTCACGAAACGGCGTAAGTGGCCGGACACACCCCCTTTTGAAAAAAAAATTCTGTTCCAAAGTGAAACTGTTCTAACTGACTAGAACTGGAGCAAACTAAATGACGAGAATTCCGATTTCTAAGATACTCTGTTCTACACCAGTTGCTCCTAAAAATCAGGAGCAAATCATGTGGAAACTTGGGGCCTATGTTTCTACATTTCTCCCGGTCTACTGAGCTATTTGGGGAGGAAAGCAACAAATAAATGTCTATGCATTTTCTTCACATTTACTGAATTTGAGAGTTATGCTGAGAGGGTCAGATGAAGAGCGGCGGGGGAGGGCTCGTGTGGAGCATGAACATTGCCATAGAGCTGTTGGGACAAATAGCCTGTTTTTGTGCTGGACATGTTACATAAAGCTATGTTATTAGAGAGGTAATATTCCATGGACTAATTAAGCTTGGTTTAAAAGATTTGATTTCTTCATGCAAATCACAGTATCACAAGAAGTCAGGAAGCACTTCTTCACACAAAGGCTTCATGGGAATCTGGAACTTTCACCCTCAAAACGCTGTTGAGGATGGGGGTCAATTTAAAAATTCAAACGGAGATAGATTTTTTTTAAGATAAGGGTATTAATGGATATGAAGCCAAGGTAAGTGAGCGGAGTTGAGGTACAGATCAGCCATGATCTCGTGGAATGGTGGAACAGGCTTGAGGGGCCCAAGACTAAAATATCATTGCAATTGTCAAGGATTAGGAATACTGCCATCACGCACGTGAAATATTTACTAACGGTATGTCACTGAGCCTTACAGGGATGGAAGATTCCATATTCCGTCTCTGGTCTGTTTGGCAATCAGCATCTAACTTTTAATAAGCTTAAAAATATATATATAGAAAGTGATATTTGACGTATAGTCCTTGTAAAATAAGTAACTTGATCAAATAATACCAACCTACCCTACAAATGGTGCAATCAGATTAAGTAATTGAAAACCCGGGGCACTACAGATTCAAAGAAAAGATCAAACTGGGAATTGCTTTTGTGGTGGAAGCCTAGGCAAACAGGGAAATACTGCTTTTATTGAACAAACTTGGGAGGATATTACATAGAATTTTACAGCACAGAAACAGGCCATTCGGTCCATGCCAGTATTGAGGCTCCACATCAGCCCCCTCCCATCCTACTTCATTTCACTCGATCAACATATCCCTCTATTCCTTTCTCCCTCATGCACTTACCTAGTAATACTCTGTGCTACTCACCTCAACTACTCCCTGTGGTAACACATTCCCCATTCACGCCACTCTCTGGGTAAAGAAGTTTCTCCTGAATTCCCTACCAGATTTATCAGCGATTATCTTATTTTTATTTGCTGCTTTTCTAGGTCACTAAATGTGAAAAAGTGAAGGTTTAAATTATTGACATCATTGACGCGGGGGGGGGGGGGGGGGGGGGCGGGGGAGGGCGGGCAGAGCTGTTAACAGAGTATTAGTGAGGCCACACTTGGAATACTGCGTGCAGTTTTGGTTTCCATATTTACGAAAGGATATACTTGCTTTGGAGGCAGTTCAGAGAAGGTTCACGAGGTTGATTCCGGGGATGAGAGGGTTGACTTATGAGGAAAGGTTGAGTAGGTTGGGCCTCTACTCTTTGGAATTCAGAAGAATGAGAGGTGATCTTATCGAAACGTGTAAGATTATGAGGAGGGTTGATAAGGTGGATGCAGAGAGGATGTTTACACTGATAGGGGAGACTAGAACTAGAGGGCATAATCTTAGAATAAGGGCCACCCATTTAAAATTGAGATGAGGAGAAATTTCTTCTCTCAGATGGTCATAGATCTGTGGAATTCGCTGCCTCAGAGAGCTGTGGGTGCTGGGACATTGAATAAATTTAAGACAGAAATAGACAGTTTCTTAAACAATAATGGAATAAGGGGTTATGGAGAGCAGGCAGGGAAGTGGACCCGAGTCCATGATCGGATCAGCCATGATCGTATTAAATGGCGGAGCAGGCTCGAGGGGCCGTATGGTCTATTCCTGCTCCTATTTCTTATGTGCGTGACTACACGTGTGTTTCTTTGTGTAAAGAGGTGGTGTGTTCTGGAAAACATTTGATGAAACACAGAATCTTCTATACTTGCCATAACCGGTTTGTGAGACGAGCTCAGCGGCCCCTCCAATTGGTTTGGTGAAAACCCCCACAATGCCTTTGCCCACGCCAGAGATGACATCCTTGGCTTTGCGCCCAGCTGAAACTTCCGACGTCCTCTGGAAATTCTGCATTGGCTGATCGACAATGCCAGCAATGGCACCTGGGAATATCAAGCAGAACTGATAAAGGATCCAATACCGCCTTTTCTACTGGTAAGCAGTTTTCACTCTCTCTCACCTAAGTCGGCCGGAGAATAAAGGCATTGGATTGGCTGTCTGTTTTACACCTCACCTCATTTTAGTTTGCATTGAGTTCAAAGAGCAAATCAGGCGGAGGGTGAACGGGGGGGGCGGGCGTGAATCGGGGGGAGCGTGAACCGGGGGGCGGGGCGAGCGTGAATCGGGGGGGAGGGGGGGGGGGGAGCGTGAATCGGGGGGCGGGGCGAGCGTGAATCGGGTGGGGGGAAGAGCGTGAATCGGGTGGGGGGAAGAGCGTGAATCGGGTGGGGGGAAGAGCGTGAATCGGGTGGGGGGAAGAGCGTGAATCGGGGGGGGGGGAAGAGCGTGAATCGGGGGGGGGAAGAGCGTGAATCGGGTGGGGGGGGGGGGAAGAGCGTGAATCGGGTGGGGGGGGGGGGAGAGCGTGAATCGGGTGGGGGGGGGGGGAGAGCGTGAATCGGGTGGGGGGAAGAGCGTGAATCGGGTGGGGGGGGGGGGAGAGCGTGAATCGGGTGGGGGAGAAGAGCGTGAATCGGGTGGGGGGGGAAGAGCGTGAATCGGGGGGGGGGGGAAGAGCGTGAATCGGGTGGGGGGAAGAGCGTGAATCGGGTGGGGGGGAAGAGCGTGAATCGGGTGGGGGGAAGAGCGTGAATCGGGTGGGGGGAAGAGCGTGAATCGGGTGGGGGGAAGAGCGTGAATCGGGTGGGGGGGGGGAAGAGCGTGAATCGGGGGGGGGGGGAAGAGCGTGAATCGGGTGGGGGGAAGAGCGTGAATCGGGTGGGGGGGGGGGAAGAGCGTGAATCGGGTGGGGGGGGGGGAAGAGCGTGAATCGGGTGGGGGGGGGGGAAGAGCGTGAATCGGGTGGGGGGGGGGGAAGAGCGTGAATCGGGGGGGGGGGAAGAGCGTGAATCGGGTGGGGGGGGGGGAAGAGCGTGAATCGGGGGGGGGAGAAAAGCGTGAATCGGGTGGGGGGGGGGAAGAGCGTGAATCGGGGGGGGGGGAAGAGCGTGAATCGGGTGGGGGGGGGGGGTGCGTGAATCGGGTGAGGGGGGGGGTGGGGCGTGAATTGGGGACGACGACGACGACCGTGAATCGGGTGGCCATTCAGATCCTGCCAGTTTCCTCTCAAGCAAGTTAAGTTAAAATTACTCCTATAAAATGGCAACTAATTTACACCAATGCACCCTGGGCCAATTATCCCCTGGACCTCCAACCCTGCTTGAACTGAACACTGTACTTGGTCTCGACTCCCCGCGTGTATCGCCACAAGAGGTCGACTATTATATAGAACAATCTATAACAGGTCTAAGGAGAAAATAGTAATTTAAAAAAACAGTTCAGAAGATGAAAATTCGAGTTTATTCCACCATCACGTTACGATATGAGAAAATCTGTGATAACAAACTATTGCCCTTCTTAATATAAGTTATTCGTCTACCCTATTTATCCATTTAATTACTATATTAAAATACAAGATTTCCAATTGCTGTAGAATCATATTTGGTGCACATTCCGTTCAGCTGTGTAATTTTGCAGTCCTCATTCTCATTTTCGGCTTGGCGCACATCAGTCTGTTCAACTATTCGGGATATTTTAATCCATCACTTTTTAATATCTACTAGTCTAGACGGTTTAATAGCATAGTGAGTTCTTGGAGCAACCCTGAACTGCCCCATTATCAAAATAAAATCATTTTTTGGTACAATACCATTCTGTCCATGCAATGACCGTGCCTGAAGAACATTGTGGCAATCAGCTCTACATGTGATCACCACAATGACAACGGGGAAAACGTGTCCAAAAACCCGCCTCCAAAATTCGAATCACATAAAGGGCTGCGGAAAGGAGGGCCTTTACAAAATGGATTTTCGACGCAAAAGATTTTTCATATGAAATGAACACAATAGGATAACTTTCCCAGATAAATTCTCATGTGCCTGCACCAAACATGTCACACAGCGCAGCATGCCACAGACATGTAAATCTGCGCTGAAAACAAGGCAAGAGCAGAGATCTGAAATATCTTATTGAGATTAATATTTCCCTGGAGCGAGCGGAATCGTTTCGGGGCAGGCGGGGGTCTGGGTTCCTTCATTATGAACTGATTTTCTTCAACGTTTACAGAAAACTTAAAACCGCATAAACAAAGCTGAAGTACTTCAACGTAAACGGTCGACACATCGTGGACACATTTACAGTCATCAATAACGCAACCTACATTAAAGAGCCATCACTGGAACATGGTCTGTTTTATAGTACACGGTCTTCAGTGATGGGGTTATTGGCTTTCTAACGCTGTACAGATTTCAAAAAGGCAACAGGCTAGCGGGTTTGGAGAGTCCATCTTCAGAATTTACTCTGATGAGCTCTCGAGGTACGCTTAAGGTTTTAGATTTATTGTCAGGCTGGTCAATATTGCCGTACCCAGCAGGCTGATTCCCAGCCGGGACAACCCCTGCCGCAGACCTTCCCCCAGGCTGTCTGGAAGCTGTCTCCGCCATTCCTCCTGCCGGTTGTAGTGCTCTTCATCCAGAGAGAGCCGATCCATGTTGCGGGCCAAACTTGTTGCCAGATTAGTGATCGATGTCAGAGTGCCTGAACAGGAAGGCACAAAACACTGAATCAATATGACAAATGCATTTGTACAAAGTATATATTTAAAAGAAAGACTTCCATTTATGTAGCGCCTTTCACAACCTCCGGACGTCCCAAAGCGCCTTACAGCCAATGAAGTACTTTTGGAGTGTCACTGTCATCATAGGCAGTCCCTCGGAATCGCCCCAACCCTCTTCTCAATCTTCTTCGCTGCCATGTTAGGTGAGTGGGCAAATACATGGCAGATGCGGTGTAATGTGGATAAATGTGAGGTTATCCACTTTGGTGGTATAAACAGGAGGGCTGATTATTATCTGAATGGCGACAGATTAGTAATGGGGGAGGTGCAACGAGACCTGGGTGTCATGGTACATCGGTCATTGAAAGTTGGCATGCAGGTGCAGGAAGAATGTTCCCGATGTTGGGGAAGTCCAGAACCAGGGATCAAAGTCTAAGGATAAGGGGTAAGCCATTTAGGACCGCGATGAGGAGAAACTTCTTCACTCAGAGAATTATGAACCTGTGGAATTCTCTACCACAGAAAGTTGTTGAGGCTAGTTCGTTAGATATATTCAAAAGGGAGTTAGATGTGGCCTTCATGGCTAAAGGGATCAAGGGATTTGGAGAGAAAGCAGGAATAGGGTACTGAAATGCATGTTCAGCCATGATCATGTTGAATGGTGGTGCAGGCTCGAAGAGCCGAATGGCCTGCTGCTGCACCTATTTTCTATGTTTCTATGCTCCACCTCACAGTCGACAAGCTCCCCGCTGGAGTGAAACTAAACTACAGAACCAGTGGGAACCTGTTCAACCTTCGCCGTCTCCAGGCCAGGTCCAAGATCACCCCAACCTCTGTCGTCGAGCTACAATACGCGGATGACGCCTGCGTCTGCGCACATACAGAGGCTGAACTCCAGGACATAGTCAACGTATTTACTGAGGCGTATGAAAGCATGGGCCTTAGGCTAAACATCAGTAAGACAAAGGTCCTCCATCAGCCTGTCCTCGCCGCACAGCACTGCCCCCCAGTCATCAAGATCCACGGCGCGGCCCTGGACAACGTGGACCACTTCCCTTATCTTTCGGAGTGTAGTCACTGTTGTAATGTAGGAAAACGCGGCAGCCAATTTGCGCACAGCAAACTCCCACAAACCGCAAGGTGATAATGACCAGATAATCTGTTTTTGTTACGTTAATTGAGGGATAAATATTGGCCAGGGCACCGAGGTAACTCCCCTGCTCTTCGAAATAGTGCCCTGGGATCTTTTACATCTACCTGAGAGCAGACGTCAGTTTAATGTCTCATCCGAAAGAACAATATCACGCCGATAATCAGATAAGAAATCAATCCTGCTCCTTCCTACATTGACTACACTTCAAAAGTACTTACCTGGCTGTAAAGAGCTTTGGGAAATCCGGAGGTCGTGAAAGGCGCTATATAAATACAAGTCTTTCATTCCTTTCGCTTTTTACTTCACGCCCAAACACAAATGGAAACTCATTTGGACAAACTAGATAGAGTGAAGAGGGAGGACCTATTTCTCTTAGCAGAGAGGTCAATAACCAGGGGGCATAGATTTAAAGTAATCGGTAGAAGAATTAGAGAGAAGTTGAGGAGAAATGTTTTCACCCAGAGGGTGGTGGGGGTCTGGAACTCACTGTCTGAAAGGGTGGGAGAGGCGGGAACCCTAATCGCATTTAAAAAGTACTTGGATGTGCACTTGAAGTTTCCTAGCCTGCAAGGCTATTGCTCAAGAGCTAGAAAGTGGGATTAAGTTGGATAGCTCTTTTTTGGCCGGCACAGACACGATGAGCTGAATGGCCTCCTTCTGTGCCGTAAATTTCTGAGATTCTATTCTACGATTTGAAATATATGAAAAGGTTATACGCACAATAATAAAAATATAACAAAGCTTGGAGAAAGAGCAAGTAAATTAAATCTGCCCCATCTAACAAACCAAGTTCAATTCTGGATGCAATCTGTCCAATTTATTTGAACAGGTTGAGTGACCAGAGATAAAACATGCAGTCACTAAAAATTCACCCTCCAACTGTGAAGGTAATCAAGTGAAGATTCCAGGGTATTTAACCCCATTATTATTATTATAATAACCGTTATCAGTTCCATTCTGTTATGATTAAGATAGTCCAGACAGAACATTTATACAACGCCTTTAATGTAATAAAACATCCCAAGGCGCTTTGCAGGAGTGTTATAAAACAAAATTTAACACCAGGCCACATACGGAGAAATTAGGGCAGATGACGAAAAGCCTGGTCAAAGAGGTAAGTTTTAAGGAGTGTCTTAAAGGAGAAAAGGGAGGTAGAGAGGCGGTGAGGTTTCGGGAGGGAATTCCAGAGCTTAGGGCCTTGGCAGCTGAATGCACAGCCACCAATAGTTGTGAACTAGAACCATGCTGTTTAAAGGAGTGTTTGATCGCCCAACATGTCCATCCTCGTAGCACCCTGCTTTCCCATACCAATTGGAAAGCAAATAGACTTGCCATTACCTAATTCCTAAGTGTTGATCAAACATCTTTTTCTCCCATCTCAGATAGTTTTATAACTAATAACCGAAGTGTTCAGAGTTTTTTTTTTAAAAACACAATTTTTTTTACTGCCGCTATGATTTTTTTCCTCCGGGGTTGCTCACAGCAGTGTCCTGGAGACTCCAGCTCAATCTTGGAGGGTGAGCAACTGTTATGTCTGTAATGCACTTATGAAAGACTCCGCGAGGCAATATGTTGTACTCAAACTGTAGTGACCTTGGTCCTTTATTCGTAACTCCAGAGTGAGGCACAAGCATGGTGGGCAGCCTTTGAGACTGGGCTCTGCAAACCTATGTAGGTGACCCTCAGGTCTCCCACCGCAGTGCCCTCTGGTGGACAGCCTCTGCCACAGGGGCAGGAAACCCCGGTCTCCACTAGTTGCATCCTCTGGTGGTGCCAGCATAGTATATACACAGCGTAAACCTTATTGATAGTACATCAGGTAACAAGTCTCCATCTTATGCAACTATACAGTGACTACACAAAGAGTATATCTATAGCCTGCATATATAACAGCAACCCTGTCATAGTTACATAGAAACATAGAAAATAGGTGCAGGAGCAGGCCATTCAGCCCTTCTAGCCTGCACCGCCATTCAATGAGTTCATGGCTGAACATGAAACTTCAGTACCCACTTCCTGCTTTCTCGCCATAACCCTTGATCCCCCGAGTAGTAAGGACTTCATCTAACTCCCTTTTGAATATATTTAGTGAATTGGCCTCAACTACTTTCTGTGGTAGAGAATTCCACAGGTTCACCACTCTCTGGGTGAAGAAGTTTCTCCTCATCTCGGTCCTAAATGGCTTACCCCTTATCCTCAGACTGTGACCCCTGGGTCTGGACTTCCCCAACATTGGGAACATTCTTCCTGCATCTAACCTGTCTAAACCCGTCAGAATTTTAAACGTTTTTATGAGGTCTCCTGTCATTCTTCTGAACTCCAGTGAATACAAGCCCAGTTGATCCAGTCTTTCTTGATAGGTCAGTCCCGCCATCCCGGGAATCAGTCTGGTGAATCTTCGCTGCACTCCCTCAATAGCAAGAATGTCCTTCCTCAAGTTAGGAGACCAAAATTGTACACAATACTCCAGGTGTGGCCTCACCAAGGCCCTGTACAACTGTAGCAACACCTCCCTGCCTCTGTATTCAAATCCCCTCGCTATGAAGGCCAACATGCCATTTGCTTTCTTAACCGCCTGCTGTACCTGCATGCTAACCTTCAATGACTGATGTACCATGACACCCAGGTCTCGTTGCACCTTCCCTTTTCCTAATCTGTCACCATTCAGATAATAGTCTGTCTCTCTGTTTTTACCACCAAAGTGGATAACCTCACATTTATCCACATTATACTTCATCTGCCATGCATTTGCCCACTCACCTAACCTATCCAAGTCACTCTGCAGCCTAATAGCATCCTCCTCGCAGCTCACACTGCCACCCAACTTAGTGTCATCCGCAAATTTGGAGATACTGCATTTAATCCCCTCGTCTAAATCATTAATGTACAATGTAAACAGCTGGGGCCCCAGCACAGAACCTTGCGGCACCCCACTAGTCACTGCCTGCCATTCTGAAAAGTACCCGTTTACTCCTACTCTTTGCTTCTTGTCTGACAACCAGTTCTCAATCCACGTCAGCACACTACCCCCAATCCCATGTGCTTTAACTTTGCACATTAATCTCTTGTGTGGGACCTTGTCGAAAGCCTTCTGAAAGTCCACATCAACTGGTTCTCCTTTGTCCACTTTACTGGAAACATCCTCAAAAAATTCCAGAAGATTTGTCAAGCATGATTTCCCTTTCACAAATCCATGCTGACTTGGACCTATCATGTCACCATTTTCCAGATGCACTGCTATGACATCCTTAATAATTGATTCCATCATTTTACCCACTACTGAGGTCAGACTGACCGGTCTATAATTCCCTGTTTTCTCTCTCCCTCCTTTTTTAAAAAGTGGGGTAACATTGGCTACCCTCCACTCCATAGGAACTGATCCAGAGTCAATGGAATGTTGGAAAATGACTGTCAATGCATCCGCTATTTCCAAGGCCACCTCCTTAAGTACTCTGGGATGCAGTCCATCAGGCCCTGGGGATTTATCGGCCTTCAATCCCATCAATTTCCCCAACACAATTTCCCGACTAATAAAGATTTCCCTCAGTTCCCCCTCCTTACTAGACCCTCTGACCCCTTTTATATCCGGAAGGTTGTTTGTATCCTCCTTAGTGAATACCGAACCAAAGTACTTGTTCAATTGGTCTGCCATTTCTTTGTTCCCCGTTATGACTTCCCCTGATTCTGACTGCAGGGGACCTACGTTTGTCTTTACTAACCTTTTTCTCTTTACATACCTACAGAAACTTTTGCAATCCACCTTAATGTTCCCTGCAAGCTTCTTCTCGTACTCCATTTTCCCTGTCCTAATCAAACCCTTTGTCCTTCTCTGCTGAGTTCTAAATTTCTCCCAGTCCCCAGGTTCGCTGCTATTTCTGGCCAATTTGTATGCCACTTCCTTGGCTTTAATACTATCCCTGATTTCCCTAGATAGCCACGGTTGAGCCACCTTCCCTTTTTTATTTTTACGCCAGACAGGAATGTACAATTGTTGTAATTCATCCATGCGGTCTCTAAATGTCTGCCATTGCCCATCCACAGTCAACCCCCTCATCTCAATTTTAAAGGGGCGACCCCTTATTCTAAGATCATGCCCTCTAGTTCAAGTCTCCCCCATCAGTGGAAACATCCTCTCTGCATCCACCTTGTCAAGCCCCCTCATAATCTTATACGTTTCAATAAGATCACCTCTCATTCTTCTGAATTCCAATGAGTAGAGGCCCAACCTACTCAACCTTTCCTCATAAGTCAACACCCTCATCTCCGGAATCAACCTAATGAACCTTCTCTGAACTGCCTCCAAAGCAAATATATCCTGTCGTAAATATGGAAACAAAACTGCACGTAGTATTCCAGGTGTGGCCTCATCAATACCTTATATAGCTGTAGCAAGACTTCCCTGCTTTTATACTCCATCCCCTTTGCAATAAAGGCCAAGGTTCCATTGGCTTTCCTGATCACTTGCTGTACCTGCATACTATCCTTTTGTGTTTCATACACAAGTACCTCCAGGTCCCGCTGTATTGCAGCACTTTGCAATCTTTCTCCATTTAAATCTATTTCCTCTGATGGGGGGAGTCTAGAACAAGGGGACATGAGCTTAAAATTAAAGCTCTCAAGACAGTTTAGCAGAAAGAAAATCTTCTTTACATCATTGTCTGCTGTAAAAAAAATATAAATACCAATAATAAAAATTCCCCACCTATTTTGAACTGAGCACGATGCTTTCTTTCTGTGCCCTGTTTCATTTTCACCTTATGAACATAAGAACCTTAGAAATAGGAGCAGGAGTAGGCCATTTGGCCCCTCGAGCCTGCTCCGCCATTCAATAAGATCATGACTGATCTGATCATGGACTCAGCTCCACTTCCCTTCTCGCTACCCATAACCCTTTACTCCCTTATCGTTCAAAAATGTGTTTATCTCCGCCTTAAATATATTCAATGACCCAGCCTCCACAGCTCTCTGGGGCAGAGAATTCCATAGGTTTACAACCCTCTGGGAGAAGAAATTTCTCCTTATCTCAGTTTTAAATGGGCGGCCCCTTATTCTGAGACTATGTCCCTTAGTTTTAGTTTCCTCTCTGCATCTACCTTGTCGAGCCCTCTCATAATCTTATACGTTTCAATAAGATCACCTCTCATTCTTCTGAACTCCAAAGTGTATAGGCCCACTTATACCTATCCTCATAAGTTAACCCCTTCATCTCCAGAATCAACCTAGTGAACCTTCTCTGAGCAGCCTCCAATGCAAGTATATCCTTCCTTAAATACGCAGTACTCTAGGTGTTGTAACATATGTTGCTGAAAATTATTCTTCACATGTGTTGAACGAAACTTTGCCCATATTCAAAGGTCTAGGTGTAGAATGTACTCCCTACCTCCACAATACGCCCTGATTTTCTATCATTTAATAAGGTTGTAAGTATGGACAATTTCAATGTGAGGAAATGTGTAACATTTTTCGATAAATATCTGAACTTCAGATCCTCTTTCTAATCTCCTTCCGCCTCACAACCCCACGAGATGTCTGTGCTCCTCAAATTCTACCCTCTTGAGCGGTCCTGATTATAACTGCTCAACCATTGGTGGCCGTGCCTTCTGTTGCCTCGGCCCCAAGCTCTGGAACTCCCTCCCTAAACCTCTCCGCCTCTCTATCTCTCTATCCGCCTTTAAGAC
The DNA here is from genome assembly GCF_044704955.1 of Pristiophorus japonicus. Taxonomy (NCBI): domain Eukaryota; kingdom Metazoa; phylum Chordata; class Chondrichthyes; family Pristiophoridae; genus Pristiophorus; species Pristiophorus japonicus. Next base: position 530,295,687 of record NC_091977.1, read on the forward strand.
ACTCCTTAAACCTACCTCTTTCACCAAGCTTTTGGTCACTTGTGCTAATTTGTACTATGTGGCTCGGTGTCAAATTTATTTGTTTTGCCTTATAACACTGCTGTGAAGCGCCTTGGGACATTTCACTACGTTAAAGGCGCTATATAAACACAAGTTGTTGTTGTATGGTCATGCTGTGAGGAATGGTCAGGTATTTATCAGATGTTAAAGATTTTGATGATTAGATCTGATAAAATGAAATGCAAATGAGTAAACTACTTTTAAACAGTGTTTTTGGTATCTGTGTGCATTGGGAAGAACATTTACTGTTTTCTGCACTCAAACAAATTACCTATCTTTATCATTTCTGAATAATAAACCAAAATATGCATGAAACAATTAAATTATAATATAGATTGTAATCTACATCTCAGCCACCAGGCCTCAAAAGGACATTTGTATCCTACAAATGAAGGACATACTAATGAATATATGTGACTATGTAAGTTAATAAGAACATATTAAGAATTGATGAATAAAAACTGACTGCAAAAGCTTCTATAAATATGTGAAGAGAAAAAGATTAGTGAAGACAAACATAGGTCCCTTGCAGTCGGATTCAGGTGAATTTATAATGGGGAACAAAGAAATGGCAGACCAATTGAACAAATACTTCGGTTCTGTCTTCACGAAGGAAGACACAAATAACCTTCCGGAGGTACTAGGGGGCCGAGGGTCTAGTGAGGAGGAGGAACTGAAGGATATCCTCATTAGGCGGGAAATTGTGTTAGGAAAATTGATGGGATTGAAGGCCGATAAAATCTAGGCTGACTCTCCAGTGCAGTGCTGAGAGAGTGCTGCACTGTCTGAGGTACTGTCTTTCGGTTGAGATGTTAAACTGAAGTGGACATAAAAGATCCCGCGTCTTGGTGTCAAATTTTGTTTGATAACGCTCCTTGGGACATTTTACTTTGTTAAAGGTGACAAAGAAGAAAAGCAGGGGAGTTACCCTTGGTGTCCTGGCTAATATTTACCCCTCAGTCAAATCACTAAAACAGATTATCTGGCCATTATCACATTGCTGTTTGTAGGACCGTGCTGTGTGCAAGTTGGCTGCCGCATTTCCTACATTACAACCGTGACGACACTTCAAAAACTTGGGTTGTAAAGTACTTTGGGACATCCATTGACGTTCTGAGGTCATGAAAGGTGCTAACTAAATGCAAGTCTTTCTTTTATATACATATAACTTCTTGTTATTTTTCGAAACTGCCTCACAGAAGTTTCCAGCTTCTCATTTTCTCGTGGATTATTACAGGACGACGAAATAATACTATGCGTCACTTATTCTGAGAGAGAACATGGACTTTTAACTATCGTGAGAAAAAAAACATTTACCTTTGGAAATATGTTTCACAAATGAAGTTGTTCCCCTGGAGACTCCACTGACAAAGGCGCCCGGACCGCGAGTCAGTCCCTCATACGGGAGTCTGAAGAAGTCCGCTATCCCGTTACCGATACTGCGCACCAAATTCGCTGGACTTCCAAGAATCTCCAGAGAGCCAACAACCCAGCCTGCAGGGAACATGAACCAAAAAAAGTCAATGACCAAACTACTACACCAATGAGAACCTTTTGTCTAGAGTAAATCAAAATTCATAATTCTGTTGTTTAGTTAAACTTTAGAAATGGTTGTGTTTATTTTTTTGCATCTTAACGAGATTCCTCTCGGAGAGCAGAGTGCAAAGTAGCGGAAGAATTTGCAGGCGGATGAACAGGCCACGACGGGAACACTCCTTCCATGGCCGGAACCATCATCACAACCAACCGATTGGATAGTTAGTGTTCTGTGGTGGGAGGGTTTTATGGGCTCACACAACCTATACGATGACGAGGGGCCCAAACACATCCAGCAGGCGTAAATATCGCCGCAGGATGACAACCCAGAATTTGGTCTCCACTCGCTGCGCAGTACCTGGGGCAGGGTTCGAACCCTGCACCCGTTAACTCGGAGGTGGGAATGACAACATCGAGCCAAAAGCTTGTTCCTTTACAAATGGCCGTTAACATGCATCTCATAGTATGTCAGTGTAGAACACAAGAAACAGAAGCAGGAGTAGTCCATACGGCCCCTCGAGCCTGCTCCGCCATTCAATAAGATCATGGCTAATCTTCTACCTCAACTCCGCTTTCCCACCCTATCCCTTGGTTTCCTTCGAGCGGGGTGGTCTGTATTAACCCCCTACCTTTATATGGAGTCGCTGGTCTGAACTATGAGCCATTTGGGGGTTCAAGGACTAGGGGGCATAGTCTAAAAATTAGAACCAGACCTTTCAGGAGTGAAATTATGAAACATTTCTACACACAAAGGGAGGTAGAAGTTTGGAACTCTCTCCTGCTAATGGCAATTGATGCTCGATCAATTGTTAATTTTAAATCTGAGATTGACAGATTTTTCTCAACCAAAGGTATTAAGGGATATGGGGCAAAGTTGGCTATATGGAGTTAGATCGCTGATCAGCCATGATCACAGTGAATGGCGGAACAGGCTCGAGGGGCTAAATGGCCCACTCATGTTCCAATGTTCCATTTGAGGAGATAACATGGATTGCCATATTTTCACAAGAGTTCTGATAGCAAAATTAAATACGGGGGTGGAATTGCCGAACCGTGGATTCCAATGGCTCCATCCACCCAGCAGCACACTCCACTCCACCGGGATTCATCGTCATTATTTAAATGAGGTGGCTGACCCCTGTTGACTCTGCAATGGGGGGTCACTGTTAGAGGTCATTTGAGTTGGGTCTGCTCCAATGTTCAAGAGTGCGGAGGGCAACTGAACAACCTCAAATGCTGCTCCCCCTGGATGAGAAAAGCTAATTCTTCACACACCAGCATTTTGATCTCCTTCTGGTATTTAAAAAAATGTATTTTTTTTTTTAGGAAGAGTACGTAGCAATCTGTATCCGTGAGAAAATGCAGAAGATTAATAAGAGCTTTTTTAATAGCCGGAATATACACAGAGCTTTGGGGAGATACACAGAGCTTTGGGAAGGGGGTAAAATGGGCAAAATCAGACCAGGCCTTTCAGGAGTGAAGTTAGGAAACGCTTCTAGAAACATAGAAACATAGAAAATAGGTGCAGGAGTAGGCCATTCGGCCCTTCTAGCCTGCACCGCCATTCAATGAGTTCATGGCTGAACATGCAACTTCAGTACCCCATTCCTGCTTTCTCACCATACCCCTTGATTCCCCTAGTAGTAAGGACTTCATCTAACTCCTTTTTGAATATATTCAGTGAACTGGCCTCAACAACTTTCTGTGGTAGAGAATTCCACAGGTTCACCACTCTCTGGGTGAAGAAATTCCTCCTCATCTCGGTCCTAAATGGCTTACCCCTTATCCTTAGACTGTGTCCCCTGGTTCTGGACTTCCCCAACATTGGGAACATTCTTCCTGCATCTAACCTGTCTAACCCCATCAGAATTTTAAACGTTTTTATGAGGTCTCCTGTCATTCTTCTGAACTCCAGTGAATACAGCCTAGTTGATCCAGTCTTTCTTGATAGGTCAGTCCCGCCATCCCGGGAATCAGTCTGGTGAACCTTCGCTGCACTCCCTCAATAGCAAGAATGTCCTTCCTCAGGTTAGGAGACCAAAACTGTACACAATACTCCAGGTGTGGCCTCACCAAGGCCCTGTACAACTGTAGCAACACCTCAAATCCCCTCGCTATGAAGGCCAACATGCCATTTGCTTTCTTAACCGCCTGCTGTACCTGCATGCCAACCTTCAATGACTGATGTACCATGACACCCAGGTCTCTTTGCACCTCCCCTTTTCCTAATCTGTCACCATTCAGATAATAGTCTGTTTCTCTATTTTTACCACCAAAGTGGATAACCTCACATTTATCCACATTATACTTCATCTGCCATGCATTTGCCCACTCACCTAACCTATCCAAGTCACTCTGCAGCCTCATAGCATCTTCCTCGAAGCTCACACTGCCACCCAACTTAGTGTCATCCGCAAATTTGGAGATACTACATTTAATCCTCTCATCTCAATCATTAATGTACAGTGTAAACAGCTAGGCCCCAGCACAGAACCTTGCGGTACCCCACTAGTCACTGCCTGCCATTCTGAAAAGTCCCCATTTACTCCTACTCTTTGCTTCCTGTCTGACAACCAGTTCTCAATCCATGTCAGCACACTACCCCCAATCCCATGTGCTTTAACTTTGCACATTAATCTCTTGTGTGGGACCTTGTTGAAAGCCTTCAGAAAGTCCAAATATACCACATCAACTGGTTCTCCCTTGTCCACTCTACTGGAAACATCCTCAAAAAATTCCAGAAGATTTGTCAAGCATGATTTCCCTTTCACAAATCCATGCTGACTTGGACCCATCATATCACCTCTTTCCAAATGCACTGCTATGACATCCTTAATAATTGATTCCATCATTTTACCCACTACCGATGTCAGGCTGACCGGTCTATAATTCCCTGTTTTCTCTCTCCCTCCTTTTTTAAAAAGTGGGGTTACATTGGCTACCCTCCACTCCATAGGAACTGATCCAGAGTCAATGGAATGTTGGAAAATGACTGTCAATGCATCCACTATTTCCAAGGCCACTTCCTTAAGTACTCTGGGATGCAGTCCATCAGGCCCTGGGGATTTATCGGCCTTCAATTCCATCAGTTTCCCCAATACAATTTCCCGACTAATAAGGATTTCCCTCAGTTCCTCCTCCTTACTAGACCCTCCGACCCCTTTTATATCCGGAAGGTTGTTTGTGTCCTCCTCAGTGAATACCGAACCAAAGTACTTGTTCAATTGGTCCGCCATTTCTTTGTTCCCCGTTATGACTTCCCCTGATTCTGACTGCAGGGGACCTACGTTTGTCTTTACTAACCTTTTTCTCTTTACATATCTATCGAATCTTTTGCAATCCGTCTTAATGTTTCCTGCAAGCTTCTTCTCGTACTCCATTTTCCCTGCCCTAATCAAACCCTTTGTCCTCCTCTGCTGAGTTCTAAATTTCTCCCAGTCCCCGGGTTCGCTGCTATTTCTGGCCAATTTGTATGCCACTTCCTTGGCTTTAATACTATCCATGATTTCCCTTGATAGCCACGGTTGAGCCACCTTCCCTTTTTTATTTTTACGCCAGACAGGAATGTACAATTGTTGTAGTTCATCCATGCGGTCTCTAAATGTCTGCCATTGCCCATCCACAGTCAACCCCTTCAGTATCATTCGCCAATCTATCCTAGCCAATTCACGCCTCATACCTTCAAAGTTACCCTTCTTTAAGTTCTGGACCATGGTCTCTGAATTAACTGTTTCATTCTCCATCCTAATGCAGAATTCCACCATATTATGGTCACTCTTCCCCAAGGGGCCTCGCACAACGAGATTGCTAATTAATCCTCTCTCATTACACAACACCCAGTCTAAGATGGCCTCCCCCCTAGTTGGTTCCTCGACATATTGGTCTAAAAAACCATCCCTTATGCACTCCAGGAAATCCTCCTCCACCGTATTGCTTCCAGTTTCGTTAACCCAATCGATGTGCATATTAAAGTCACCCATTATAACTGCTGCACCTTTATTGCACGCACCCCTAATTTCATGTTTGATGCCCTCCCCAACATCCAAAGGGTGGTAGAAGTTTAGAACTCTCTTCCACAAACAGCAGCTGATGCTATATCAATTGTTAATTTTAAATCAGAGATTGATAGATTTTTGTTGACCAAAGGTAATAAGGGATATGGAGCAACGGCGGATATATGGAGTTAGGTCACAGATCAGCCATTGGCAGACCAGGCTCAAGGGTCACCACATTACAGGAAAGATGTGATTGCACTGGAGAGGGTACAGAAGGGATTTACGAGGATGTTGCCTGGACTGGAGAGTATTAGCAATGAGGAAAGACTGGATAGGCTATGTAAGTTTTCTTTGGAACAGAGGAGGCTGAAGGTAGGCCTTTCTGAGGTGTATAAAATTATGAGGGGCCGAGATAGAGTCGATAGGAAAGACCTTAGCAGAGTGGTCAACAACCAGGGGGCACAGATTTAAAGTAATTGATAGGAGGTTTAGAGGGGATTTGAGGGGAAATTTCTTCACTCAGAGGGTGGTGGGGATCTGGAACTCACTGCCTAAAAGGGTGGTAGAGACAGAAACCCTCACCACATTAAAAAAGTACTTGGATGTGCACCTAAAGTGCCGTAACCTACAGCGCTACGGAGAAAGAGCTGGAAAATGGGATTAGGCTGGATAGCTCTTTGTCGGCCGGTGCGGACACAATGGCCTGCCATGCTGTAAATTTCTATGATTCAATGAATGGCCTGCTTCTGTTCCTATGAGGTGTGTAATGGGCGGCCGATGCAATATCGCCCATTTTCATGGCCACCAGTCGACCTTGAATAGGAATGTCAAAATCATAATGGCTGTACTAACCTGCTCGAAATAATGCTCCTGCAGCATAGTGCATGGCAAGCGCGTGGATAAGCTGCCTGGGAGTCGTGTAGATGGGCCCTCGCTCAAAGAGAGAGAATGAAAGAGGAGCGTGATCTGACGCAATGTACAACTTTATTGAAGCGTGGACACTGACAAGCAAGCTCACGGATCGAATGGTCAACCGTTGCAGCTTGATCGGTTTCACGAGCGCTTGCGTTGCATTGACCACTTGCTCAGGCACGGGGAGGTCAGCTGCTGAACAGGAAGATGTTCTCGCTTGCTTACGGTACAGTCCAGTGTCTGGGATGTACGTGTTGAACAGAGTCTTTATGTAATACACAAAAGTGTCTTCCACATAGAGTCTCGCCGGCTTCAACTCGAAGTCGATCTCATTCATGGTGAACACAAAACTCCGCTCCCTCAAGTGGATGCGGGCTTGAAGAAAGCATTTGCTTTTGTAGTCGTCGAGGTCCCTGGCCGAGAACGTCAAGCTGGAGCCATTTCTCCACTGCAGGCTTTCTGGTTTCTGCTCTTGGCAAAGTAGGGCGGGGAAGTGGAAGCTCGCCTTGTGGTAAAGCTGGTTGTCAATCTGCAGGTCCCCGACGCATACCTCGAGCATGTAGAGTTCCGAGAAGCCATCGCTGGGCTCGGCTCGGAACTCCCGTGATGGGGGCCTGGAGTGGTTCACCACTGGCGCCAGGTTCAGCAGGACCTTGTCCAGTGTCAGCCTCAGCAGCTCGGAGGACTTGCAGTGATTGGTGACATCGTCGTTTACAGTCAGGCTTGCTTGAGTAATCAGCACTCTCATCGCAACGGCCTGTTTCAACATCCTGTGCACACATAAAAGAGAAAAACGCACGCTGTTAAAGGTTATCTACGCTTCAGCAACCCAACAGGCAAGAAGCATTTTTTAGTGTCTCAAAAGACGAAGGATACGCAATGCATTTGTCACTGTACGATCCTTAAACATTTGAGGGAATTCTCCCGAGCATGAATGGGAAATGTTAAGTTCAGCTTTCTCAAACACTGTGTACAAAGCTCTTTGAACTATTGCTCATGGGTCTACTAATAAGGATCAGACCAGCTATTCATAAAGATTGTCATCTTTCTGGATTTTAACCATTTTCAGCCTAGCAGCCACAAACTATTTTTTTTGTTAAATCTTGAATGCCAAAAGCCCCTAAGCTGCTTTGTATGTTTCGAGCAAAACCAGATGATCATTGGGTGGCTGAATGGCTCTGATGTCCCAGTGTCGTGAATTGTGTTTGGGATGGGTTATGTTGTCCCTGGCCGAGCCACAAGGTGAAGGATCCTTGCATCAGCTGAGGAAAATACAGTATTGGTATCTTTGTTACCTCTCGACTTCACTATTCCAATGCTCCCCTGGCCGCCCTCCCACTTCTGTTATCCATAAATATTTTCTAAATGGCGAGAGGTTTGGAAGCTATGGAGCAGCAAAGGGATATGCATGTCCACGTACACATATCACTGAAAGCTAGCTCACAGATACAAAAATTAATCAAAAAGGCTAATGGGTTGTTGGTCTTTGAGTCACAGTGTCAGCTGCGGCTCAGTGGGTAGCACACCCGCCTCTGGGTCAGAAGGTAGTGGGTTCAAGTCCCACTCCAGGGGCTTAAGCACAAAGAATCTAGGCTGACACACCAGTGCACTGCTGAGGGAGTGCTGCACTGTCGGTGGTGCTGTCTTTCAGATGAAATGCCCTCTCAGGTGGATGTAAAAGATCTCGTGGCACCATTTTGAAGCAGAGCAAGGGAGTCATTCCCGGTGTCCTGGCCAATATTTATCCCTCAATCAACATCACTAAAACAGATTATCTGGTCATTATCACATTGCTTTTTGTGGGAGTTTGCCATGCGCAAGTTGGCTGCCGCATTTCCCACAATACAACAGTGGCTGCACTCCAAAAAGTACTTCAGTGGCTGTAAAGCACTTTGAGATGTCTAGGGGTCGTGAAAGGCACTATATAAATGCAAGTCTTTCTTTTAATGTATTTGCTTCATGGGTTCTTGCTTAAGAATTCATAGCAACATATTGCTATTAAGAACTAGTTGGTTTATTAACAAAGGTTTAACAATCACACTACAATTACCAGTTCATCCACTAGGTTCACAAACTGTATACCTCATCATGGATGATGTAGACTCAACTGACTGGGGTTTTATTGAGATCTGTGAACATCTTGTGACTGGCTAAGCCACTCGTAATGCAACAGCTCGACAAACCTGTGAGCATACTCACAGTATGTGCATACATTACAGTCACGATTACAGATACTTATTCCAGATTTATTTGATTAACTGAATTTAAATTCCCCAGCTGCCATGGTGGGATTTGAACTCAAGTCCCTGGATCATTAGATCAGGCCTCTCGATTAATAGTCTAGTAACATATTCACTATGCTACCATACCGCCAGGTATTATCCCCCTTTGTGTGAAGGAGTTCTTCCTGATATTTTATTTTCAATCATTTTTATTTATTCCCTCTGCCCCTGACTTCCTATAAAGTAATCCTTCAGGTATTCATTATCTATACACCATTTAATATTTCATATGTTTAATGGGGCTCCCTGCTTAACCAGCTTTCCTTGAGACTGCAAAGCTTGAGCTTCTCTAATCATACCTCTGAGTTCATCCACTTGGAATCTGTCCTGTTACCCTCAACATGGAGGTACAATTAGGAAGGCAAATGGTATGCTTGGCTTTATTGCAAGTGATTAAGAGTGTAAGAGTAAGGAAGTCTTGCTACAATTATATAGAACTTTGATGAGACCAAACCTGGAGTATTGTGTAGTTTATGTCTCCTTACCCAAGGAAGGATATACTTGCCTTAGAGGGGTGCATAAAGATTCACTAGATTGAGGAAGGACATTCTTGCTATTGAGGGAGTGCAGCGAAGGTTCACCAGACTGATTCCCGGGATGGCAGGACTGACATATGAGGAGAGACTGGATCGTCTGGGCCTGTATTCACTGGAGTTTAGAAGGATGAGAGGGGATCTCATAGAAACATATAAAATTCTGACGGGATTGGACAGGTTAGATTCAGGAAGAATGTTCCCGATGTTGGGGAAGTCCAGAACCAGGGGACACAGTCTAAGGATAAGGGGTAAGCCATTTCGGACTGAGATGAGGAGAAACTTCTTCACTCAAGAGTGTTGTTAACCTGTGGAATTCTCTACCGCAGAGAGTTGTTGATGCCAGTTCATTGGATATATTCAAGGGGGAGTTAGATATGGCCCTTACGACTAAAGGGATCAAGGGGTATGGAGAGAAAGCAGGAAAGGGGTACTGAGGTGAATGATCAGCCATGATCTTATTGAATGGTGGTGCAGGCTCGAAGGGCCGAATGGCCTACTCCTGCACCTATTTTCTATGTTTCTATGTCCTCTCAGGAGAGATTGAGTAGAATGGAACATAGGAACAGGAGTAGGCCATTGAGCCCCTCGAGTCTGTTCCACCACTGAATAAGATCATGTCTGATCTGCGACCTAAATCCATTTATATCTGCCTTTGCCCCATATCCCTTAGTACCTTTGGTTAACAAAAAGCTATCAATCTCAGATGTAAAATTAACAATTGATCGAGCATCAATTGCCACTTGTGGAAGAGTTCCAAACTTCTACCACCCTTTGTGTGTAGAAGTGTTGCCTAATTTCACTCCTGAAAGGTCTGGTTCTAATTTTTAGACTATGCCTCCAAGTCCTAGACTCCCGAACCAGCAGAAATGGCTTCTCTCTATTCACTCTATCTGTTTCCCTTAATATCTTGAAAACTTTGATCAGGTCACCCCTTAATCTTCTAAATTCTAGGGCTTACAACCCTAATTTGTGTAAACTCGTAATTTAACCCTTGGAGTCCAGGTATCATTCTGGTAAACCTACGTTGCACTCCCTTTAAGGCCAATATATCGTTTCTAAGGTGCGGTGCCCAGAATTGCTCACAGTATTCCAGGTGTGGTCTAACCAGGGTTTTGTATAGCTGCAGCTTCTGACCCCTTGTATTCTAGTCCTCTAGACATAAAGGACAGCATTCCATTAGCCTTTTTGATTATTTGCTGTACCTGTTCATGACATTTTAATGACTTATGTATCTGGACCCGCCAAGTCTTTTTGGACCTCCACTGTTTTTAGCTTTTCACCATTTAGAAAGTACCCTGTTCTATCCTTTTAAGGTCCAAAGTGGATAACCTCACATTTGCCTACATTGAAATCCATTTGTCACAGTTTTGGCCATTTACTTAATCTATTAATATCCCTTTGTAATTTTATGCTTTCATCCATACTGTCTACAATGCCGCCTATCTTTGTGTCATCGGCAAATATAAATATGTGGCTTTCGAGGCTATCCAAGTCGTGAATAAATACTATAAATAGTTGAGGCCCCAACACTTATCCCTGCGGGACACCACTAGTCACATCCTGACAATTAGATTACCTGCCCATTAACCCTACTTATCTGTCTCCTGCCGCTCAGCCAATTTCCTAACCAGGTCAGTAATTTGCCTTCAATTCCATGGGCTTCTACCTTAGTTAAAAGTCTCTTATGTTGGACTTTATCAAATGTCTTCTGGAAGTCCAGATAAATAATATCCATAGGCATTCCCCCTGTCCACCAATTTAGTCACCTCCTCAAAAAATTCAATCAGGTTTGTCAGGCATGACCTACATTTCACAAATCCATGCTGGCTCTCATTGATCAACTGAAATTTTCGAGGTGTTCAGTCACCGTCTCCTTAACTATAGGCTAGTCATTTCCCGACAACAGAAGTTAGGCTAACTGGTCTTTAATTCCCTGGTTTCCCTCTTCCGCCATTCTTAAATAGCAGAGTGACATGCACAATTTTCCAATCTAAAGGAACAGTTCCTGAATCAAGAGAACTTTGGAAGATTATAGTTCAGGCGTCTACAATGTGCTCTCCTACTTCCTTTAAACCCCTGGGATGGAAACCATCTGGCCCTGGGGATTTGTCACTCTTTGGTGCTATTATTTTCTTCATTATTGTTATTTTACTTACATTAATTTTATTGAGTCCCTGTCAATATTAGTTTCTTTGAATTTCAGGCATGTAATCTTCTTCTATTGTAAATACTGACGCAAAGTAATTATTCAACATCTTCACCATTTCCTTACTATCACCAATATCAGTTTTTAAGGGGCCAACATTGTTCCTGACTACCCTCTTTTTCCTAAAATAATTGTAAAAAAAACTTATGCTGATTTTGATATCCATTGCAAGTTTCTTTTCATACTTCCTTTGTATAGTTCTTACTATCTGTGACCCTTTGTTGTTCTTTGTATCTTTCCCATTCGCCAGGATCTATACTATTTTTTGCATTTTTGTATGCTTTTTCTTTAGTTTTATGCTGTCCTTCACCTCTTTAGTCGTCCATGGCTGTTTTTTTTGGCAAGTAGAGCTCTTGTCCCTCAGGCGGATAAACCGGTTCTGTATCACATTAAATTGCTTTTTTGAACATCTCCCACTAATCTTCTGTCGTTTTACCCATTCACAGATTTGCCCAGTTCACTGCGGACAGTCTCTGTCTCATCCCGTTGAAGTTGGCCTTACCTAAATCTAGAATCTTAGTAGCTGTTTCATGCTTCTCCCTTTCAAACAATACGTTGAACTCGATCATGTTATACTCGCTATTGGATAAATGTTCAAGCACCCTTCGGCTGTTAACTAAATCTGGCTCATTACTCATTACTAAATCTAATATGGCATGTCCCCTTGTTGCCTCAAGGACATATTGTTGTAAAAAACTATCTGGGATACGCTCAAGAAATTCACTATCTTTTTGAGAGGTGCAAGTCCGCTTATCCCAATTTATATGAAAGTCAAAATCCCTCATTAAAATCACTCTGCCTTTACTACATGCTTGTCTAATCTCTGCATTTATACAACCTAGCACTTCACAGCTGCGATCAGGGGGCCTATTTTCCGTACCTCGGTATGGACCATTTTTCATACCTCAAGAGCCTACTGTCAGCAAGAGCAGACATTGACAACGAGGTCCAACACCACCTTCAGTACGGCAGCGCAGCCTTCAGTTGCCTGAGGAAGAGAGTGTTTGAAGACCAGGACCTCAAATCTGGCAACAAGCTCATGGTCTACAGGGCAGTAGTGATACCCACCCTCCTATATGGCTCAGAGACATAGACTATATACCTCAAAATGCTGGAGAAGTACCACCAGTGCCGCCTCCACAAGATCCTGCAGATCCATTGGCAGGATAGACGCACCAACGTCAGTGTTCTTGATCAGGCCAACATCCCCAGCATCGAAGCACTGACCACACTCGATCAGCTCCATTGGACGGGCCACATTGTCCGCATGCCCGACACGAGACTCCCAAAGCAAGCGCTCTACGTGGAGCTTCGACATGGCAAGTGAGCCCAGGTGGGCAGAGAAAACGCTTCAAGGACACCCTCAAAGCCTCCTTGATCAAGTGAAACATCCCCACTGACTCCTGGGAATCCCTGACCCACAGCCACCCAAAATGGAGGAAGAGCATGCGGGAGGGTGCCGAGTACCTCGAGTCCCATCGCCGAGAACAAGCAGAAACCATGCTGAGACAGCGAAAGGAGCATGCGTCAACCTAGGCTCCCCGCCCACCCTTTCCTTCAACCACCGCCTGCCCCACCTGTGACAGAGACTGTAGGTCCCACATTGGACTCCTCAGTCACCTGAGAACTCACTTTTAGAGTGGAAGCAAGTCATCCTCGACTCAGAGGGAATGCGTATGATATACACAACTCCCACTATAGTCTTAAATCCTTTCCTATTCCTTAATTCTACTCAAAGTCTCCACTGCCTACTTGCCTCTCGTTATATCCTTTCTTAACATTGAAGTGATTTCATCCTTAATCACTAAGGCTACTTCTTTCCCTCTACCATTTTCCTGTAGACCGTATAACCCGGTATATTTAGTTCCCAGTCCTGACTGTCTTGTAGCCATGTTCAGTTATGGCTACCATTCATACCCTCCAATTTGAATTCACGCCTACAGTTCTTTCAATTTATTGCTTATACTCCATGCCTTTGTATAAAGAATGCTTATTTGGGCCACATACCCTAGCCTGTCCTTCAGCTATAATGTTTAACTCACAACTTTCAGATTTCTCTCTCCTGGTTTAATCGCATAACATCATTTAGTTTTTCCCTTTACCTGTAGTACCTAATGCCCAATTTCTGACTGGGCCTATATTCTCTGAAGGTTAGAAGAATGAGGGGTGATCTCATTGAAATACATAAAATTCCTAGAGGGCTTGACAGGTTAGATGCTGAAAGGCTGTTTCCCTGGCTGGAGAGGCTAGAACTAGGGGTCATAGTTTCAGAAGAAGGGATCGATCATTTAGGACTGAGATGAGGAGACATTTTTTCCATACTGAGGGTTGTGAATCTTTGGAATTCTCTACCCCAGAGGGCTGCGGATGCTCAGTCAATGAGTATTTTTGGCCATCTGAGGAAAATAGTGTTTGAAAACTGCCACCAAACTCATGGTCTACAGGGCTGTAGTAATACCCACCCTCCTGTATGCCTCAGAAACATGGACCATGTACAGTAGACACCTCAAATCGCTGGAGAAATACCACCAACGATGTCTCCGCAAGATCCCACAAATCCCCTGGGAGGACAGACGCACCAACATCAGTGTCCTCGACCAGGCCAACATCCCCAGCATCGAAGCACTGACCACACGTGATCAGCTCCATTGAGCAGGCCACATAGTTCGCATGCCAGACACGAGACTCCCAAAGCAAGCGCGCTACTCGGAACTCCTTCACGGCAAAAGAGCCAAAAGGTGGGCAGAGGAAACGTTTCAAGGACACCCTCAAAGCCTCCCTGATAAAGTGCACCATCCCCACTGACACCTGGGAGACCCTGGCCAAAGACCGCCCAAAGTGGAGGAAGCGCATCCGGGAGGGCGCTGAGCACCTCGAATCTCATCGCCGAGAGCATGCAGAAACCAAGCGCAGGCAGCGGAAAGAGCGTGTGGCAAACCAGTCCCACCCACTCTTTCCCTCAATGACTATGTGCCCCACCTGTGACAGAGATTGTGGTTCTCGTATTGGACTGTTCAGCCACCTGAGAACTCATGTTAAGAGTGGAAGCAAGTCTTCCTCGATTCCGAGAGACTGCCTGTGATATTCAAGGCTGAGATTGATACATTTTTCGACACTAAGGGAATCAAGGGCTATGGGGATAGGGCAGGAAAGTGGAGTTGAGGTGGAAGATCAGCCATGATACTATTCAATGGCAGAGCAGGCTTGAGGGGCCGTGTGGTCGACTCTTGCTCCTATATCTTATCTTCTTACGTAATGCACATGTATCTTTTTGTGGTATGGTGAGCAGTGAAGAACACCATAACCGGAGGTGGTGCAAAAGCCACAGCAAAATTGCCGATGTTTAAATTGCTTGAGAAGTTTTGGAGATATGTGGTACTGCGCAGGGAAGGCAAGTTTTGCTGTGAGCAGTAGTTGGCAGCTTTACATAAGAACATAAGGAATAGGAATAGGAGTCGGCCATATGGCCCCTCGAGCCTGCTCCGCCATTCAATAAGATCATGGTTGATCTGATCATGGACTCAGCTCCACTTCCCTGCCTGCTCCCCATAACCCCTTGTCCCCTTATCGTTTAAGAAACTGTCTATTTCTGTCTTAAATTTATTCAATGTCCCAGCTTCCACAGCTCTCTGAGGCAGCGAATTCCACAGATTTACAACCCTTAGAGAAGAAATTTCTCCTCATCTCTGTTTTAAATGGGCGGCCCCTTATTCTAAGATCATGCCCTCTAGTTCTAGTCTCCCCCATCGGTGGAAACATCCTCTCTGCATCCACCTTGTCAAGCCCCCTCATCTGATATAAGATCACCTCTCATTCTTCTGAATTCCAATGAATAGAAGCCCAACCTACTCAACCTTTCCTCATAAATCAACCCCCTCATCCCCGAAATCAACCTAGTGAACCTTCACTGAACTGCCTCCAAAGCAAGTATATCCTTTCGTAAATATGGAAACCAAAACTGCACACAGTATTCCAGGTGTGGCCTCACCAATACCTTATATAGCTGTAGCAAGACTTTCTTGCTTTTATATTCCATCCCCTTTGCAATAAAGGCCAAGATACCATTGGCCTTCCTGATCACTTGCTGTACCTGCATACTATCCTTTTGTGTTTCATGCACAGGTACCCCCAGGTCCCGCTGTACTGCGGCACTTTGCAATCTTTCTCTGTTTAAATAATAACTTGCTCTTTGATTTTTTTCTGCCAAAGTGCATGACCTCACACTATATGACATTTCCGACATTATACTCCATCTGCCAAATTTTTGTCCACTCACTTAGCCTGTCAATGTCCTTTTGCAGGCTTTTTGTGTACTTCTCACATATTGCTTTTCCTCCCATTTTTGTATCATCAACAAACTTGGCTACATTACACTCAGTCCCTTCTTCCATGTCGTTAATATAGATTGTAAATTGTTGGGGTCCCAGCACTGATCCCTGCGGTACCCCTCGAGTTACTGGTTGCCAACCAGAGAATGAACCATTTATCCCGACTCTCTGTTCTCTGTTAGTTAGCCAATCCTCTATCCATGCTAATATATTACCCCCAACCACGTGCATTTTTATCTTGTGCAGTAACCTTTTATGTGGCACCTTGTCAAATGCCTTCTGGAAGTCCAAATACACCACATCCATTTTTGCATCTGTATATTTCAAATGTGCAAGCGTTTAACTGTTTATCGTAGCTCTTAATATTATCTAATTATTGCTGGAGTGTTGCACTGAGTTATTGGATTACAAACTGATTTTTCTTTGTATTTTTTCCCTGTTCCAAAATCTTTTTTAACACTAGAATCAATGGCAAACATTATTAAAAAAATAGTTTGAACAAAACGTGGTCCACATCTCCAACTGTCGATCTTCATTAGCTTAGGGTCTATTCTGACTTGATGAGGTAAACGTTTGCTATATATATTTTTTTACACAATAACTGTAGGATAGAGCTGTATACAACACTAGTTAGGCTAGAGTACTGCGTATAGCTCTGGTCACATCACAGGAAAGATGTGATTGCACTGGAGAGGGTACAGAGGAGACTTATAAGAAATAGGAGCAGGAGTAGGCCATTTGGCCCCTCGACCCTGCTCCGCTATTCAATAAGATATTGGCTGATCTGATCCTGGCCTCAACTCCACTTCCCCGCCCGCTCCCCATAACCTTGACTCCCTTATCATTCAAAAATCGGACCATCTCCACCTTAAATATATTCAATGACCCAGCCTCCACAGCTCTCTGGGGTAGAGAATTCCAAAGATTCACGACCTTCAGAGAAGAAATTCCTCCTCATTTCTGTTTTAACTGGATGACCCCTTATTCTAAAACGATACCCTCTATTTACAACGATGTTGCCAGGACTGGAGAATTTTAGCTATGAGGACAGATTGGATAGGCTGTCGTTGTTTCCTGTGGAACTGAGGAGACCTTATTGAGGTGTATAAAATTATGAGAAGCCCAGATAAAGTGGATAGGAAGGACCTATTTCCTCTGGCAAAGAGGTCAATGACCAGGGGGCATAGAGTTAAAGTAATTGGTAGAAGGATTAGAAAGGAGTTGGGGAGAACTTTTTTCATCCAGAGGGTGGTGGGGGTCTGGAACACACCACAGAAACCCTCATGGCATTTAAAACGTACCTGGATATGCACCTGAAGTGCGGTAACCTACAGAGCTATGGACCAAGAGCTGGAAAGTGGAATTAGGCTGGGTAGCTCTATTTCGGCCAACACAGACACGATGGGCCGTATGGCCACTTTCTGTGCCATACCTTTCTATCATTCTGTGAATCTGTCCGATATTATTATTATAATATGGTACCAAGTTTATTGCATTAAGGGTCCTTCATAAGTTATGTGATTAGCACGTCTGTTTCTCGTGGGGAAAAAAATGGGGATCCCATAATTTTAATTCACCACACAGATCTCACGGCAGAGTACAAATGGGGTATGTTCTGTTGACTTTGAAACATAGAAACATAGAAAATAGGTGCAGGAGTAGGCCATTCGGCCCTTCGAGCCTACACCACCATTCAAAAAGATCATGGCTGATCATTCCCTCAGTACCCCTTTCCTGCTTTCTCTCCATACACCTTGATCCCCTTAGGGCCATAAGGGCCATATCTAACTCCCTCTTGAATATATCCAATGAACTGGCATCAACAACTCTCTGCGGCAGGGAATTCCACAGGTTAACAACTCTCTGAGGGAAGAAGTTTCTCCTAATCTCAGTCCTAAATGGCATACCCCTTATCCTAAGACTGTGTCCCCTGTTCTGGACTTCCCCAACATCAGGAACATTCTACCCGCATCTAACCTGTCCCGTCCCGTCAGAATCTTACATGTTTCTATGAGATCCCCTCTCATTCTTCTAAACTCCAATGTATAAAGGCCCAGTTGATCCAGTCTCTCCTCATATGTCAGTCCAGCCATCCCGGGAATCAGTCTGGTGAACCTTCGCTGCACTCCCTCAATAGCAAGAACGTCCTTCCTCAGATTAGGTGACCAAAACTGAACACAATATTCCAGGTGAGGCCTCACCAAAGCCCTGTACAACTGCAGTGAGACCTCCCTGCTCCTATACTCAAATCCCCGAGCTATGAAGGCCAACATACCATTTGCCTTCTTCACTGCTTGCTATACCTGTATGCCAACTTTCAATGACTGATGAACCATGACACTCAGGACTCGTTGCACCTCCCGTTTTCCGAATCTGCCGCCATTCAGATAATATTCTGTCTTTGCGTTTTTGCCCCCAAAGTGGATAACCTCACATTTATCAACATTATACTGCATCTGCCATGCATTTTCCCACTCACCTAACCTGTCCAAGTCACCCTGCAGCCTCTTAGCGTCCTCCTCACAGCTCACACCGCCACCCAGTTTAGTGTCATCTGCAAACTTGAAAATACTACACTCAATTCCTTCATCTAAATCATTGATGTATATTGTAAAGAGCTGGGGTCCCAACAATGAGCCCTGCGGCACTCCACTAGTTACTGCCTGCCATTCTGAAAAGGACCTGTTTATCCCGACTCTCTGCTTCCTGTCTGCCAACCACGTCAGTACATTACCCCCAATACCATGTGCTTTGATTTTGCACACCAATCTCTTGTGTGGGACCTTGTCTTAAACTGGAGTCTAAGGGGAAGATGGAATAAATAACAATCAAAATTGAGGCGTAAAGGAGTTTTAACTGTTTAACTGAGGTCCAGGTTCACTGTTTCCACTGGCAGATGATTAAGTAACCAGAGGGCACCGAGTTAAGGTAATTAGCAACAAATCCAGCGAGGAAATGAAGACATTTTTTTACGCAGCGAGTTGTAATGATCTGGAATGCCCTGCCTGAAAGGGCAGTGGGAGCAGCTTCAATAGCAACTTTCAAAATGGAATCGGATAAATACTTGAGAAGGAAAAAAAAATAGTAGGGCCACGGGGAAAAAGCAGGGAGAGCAGGAACTAACTGAATAGGTCGTTCAAAGAGCCGGCACAGGCACGATGGGCTAAATGGCCTCCTTCTGCGCAGCGCGACTCTATCAGCCGTATTTCACAGCTCACAATATTGAATCTGCAATCTATGCACATAGGTAATTACCCATGAAGGCTGGTCAGAACCGGGCCAGCTCTCCCCTCTGGAGCCAGGGTCACAGTCATGGTGCTGGAGTGATGAACGATATCCACGTACACACAGCCGTAACCGGGCAGAAACACCACCTGAGTAGAGAAAAGGAGGGGTGGGGGGGAGGGGGAAAAACACAGTTCAATAAAAAATAGTTTATTTATTTTTAAGCTAAACCCTCCAGCAGTCAGCTAATCTGTTTTGCATGCTGAAAGATCGAGTTCGATAGTTTGTTTGTCTAAACATTATTTGCAGACATTATAAAGCGGTGCAAAATCTTTCACTATTTTTCATGGATAGCATTTACAGTGTAAAATCACGCTGATTCTAAACCGTATTGCTGTTAAGCTATATGTTTCGGTCAGCGGAAACGTGTGTCATCTTGGGTGAAGGATTAGGTGAAAAAAAAAGTTTTTTTTTAAAGAAAGGTTAATCTGTTCTGTTGTTCAAGCAGGAAGCAGAGATTTCAAACAGAAATGTCTCAAATAGAAGGTCCCTTAAGAGCACTGTGGAGTCTGGTATTGAGCCGTTATTGGCCAACAGAGGTCCAGGGCTGATCCATGGTCTGTGTTGAATTATCTAACCTCAGCTTGCGCAAGGTAGACTTTTATACTTGGCTTCAGTGTTCCCATGTTAGTACATAAGAATATAAGAATTAGTAGCACAAGTAGGCCATTTGGCCCATTCAATACGATCACGGCTGATCTTCTACCTCAACTCCACTTTCCTGCAATATCCCCATAATCCCTTAATATCCCAAAATCTATCGATCTCTGCCTTAAATATAGTCAAAGACTGAGCCTCCACAGTCCTGTGGGGTAGAGAATTTCAAAGATTCACCAGCCTCCGAGTGAAGAAGTTTCTCCTCATCTCAGTCCTAAATAGCCGACTCCTTATTCTGAGACTGTGACCCCTGGTTCTAGACTCCCCAGCCAGGGGAAACATCCTCCCTGCATGTACCGTCAAGCCCTCTCAGAATCTTATATGTTTCAATTAGATCACCTCTCATTCTTCTAGAATATAGGCCCAGTCTACTCAATCTAGTGAGGTGTAATGTGGAGGGAGGTGTCAAGAAGCAGGGGGGGGGATTGGGGAAATCAGCTGTGGTTCCTCTTCTCAATCATCAACCAGTGACCCTGGCTGGAAAGTGTGATCAGCCTCAGCTCTGACACTCAGTCACAAGAAGCTGATAATCACGCTGCTCATATTGTACAGGGCTTTGGTGAGACCACACCTGGAGTACTGTGTACAGTTTTGATCTCCGTACCTGTGGAAGGATATAGGCCCAGAAAGTCCGGCCTCCCGGGGCCGTACAGACCCGGGAATGCATCACAATGCGCAAGCGCTGAAAACCGGCTTTTCCGATCTGTCAAGCTCTAGCTTGACAGATCCTCCATATCCCCACAGCCAGGACATTCGCATGGGCAAGATTGCGGTATTTACCCATATCTTGCCCAGCGGATGTCCTGAAAACTCTTGCGCCTGATAAAAGCAGGCTCGTAGCTTACTTTTACAGGCGCAAGAGTTTTAAAATACACAAAAACATTATAAAATAAAATTTAAAAAAATTTTATTGTTTAAAAACCCTCCCCGGTAAGTTTATTTTAAACCTAATTAAAAAACTTTAAAAAAAAAATCAGAAAAATATATATTTTTAATAATACATAAATAACTAATTTAAATTTTAAAAATATGTGCATTTTTTCTATTTTTTATTAGAGTTGTATGTGTTTTGACAGAGGGTTCTCATTCATAATAATAGGAACTCCAACTTATTATGAATGAGAACATACTTTACCTGATTGGCCGCCCAGAGCCATGTGACTACAGCTCCAGCTCTGCGCACGTCCTGATGTGCATGTGCTGCGATGCGCAGTCAGTGGAGGCCTCAGGACCGGGAACTCACGTGGGCGCAGCAGGAACAGGTAAGTGCGCATCTTTTTAAACTTTTTCCCTCGATCGCCCACGGGAAGCAGCTGACCGTGATTTCTGGGCCACAGTTGCTTTAGAGGTGGTGCGACAATGGTTCACCAGATTGATTCCTGGGATGGGGGGGGGGGTGGTTGCCCTATGAGGAGAGATTGAGCAGATGAGGCCTATATTCTCTGAAGTTTAGAAGAATGAGAAGTGATCTAATTGAAACATATAAGATTCTGAGAGGGCTTGACAGGGTAGATGCTGAGAGGTTGTTTCCCCTGGCTGGAGAGTCTAGAACTAGCAGTCATAGTCTCAGGATAAGCCGTGTAGGACTGAGATGAGGAGAAATTTCTTCACTCAGCGGGTAGTGAATCTTTGGAATTTTCTACCCCGGAGGGCTGTGGATGCTCAGTCGTTGAGTATATTCAAGGCTGAGACCGATAGCTTTTTGGTCTTTAAGGGAATCAAGGCATATTGGGATATGGCGGGAAAGTGGAGTTGAGGTAGAAGATCAGCCATGATATTGAATTGTGGAGCAGGCTCGAAGAACCATATGGCCCACTCCTGCTCCTATTTATAATGTTGATTTACGAAAAATGGCAATTTGGACAAAGTATCACAAGGCTGCTGCCATCTATGGAATCATTTCCCATAATAAATCACTGCTTTCAGTATAAAAAGGAAGTTGAAGTGCAAAAACTGGGGAAAAAAATCCCTGTGTTATTTTATTAGTCATTCAATTTTATTTGAAAAACTTAACTCTGTGCCTAGACTTCCCAGACATGTGCTCCAGGCATGCCGAATCTGGATGATCTAGGATTCTCTCATTGGATACCCCAGGCATCCTCATTATTCCCAGAGGCCATACTCCAGATTTTCCTGACTGATATGCAAAGGCTTCTCTTTTGTTGTCACTTCACACATCCTTAGACACTCTATCAGGCCGATTAAACAATTCCAACTGAAAAGCTGTCAGCATCAACTCTGGAGGACTAAAACCTACAACTAACAGAATGATGTGCTGGCTTGTGATGCTTGCTCCTGGATAATCATTTAAACATGCTCCCAATCAAACGTGAACCTTGTGAAAGAAAGAAAAGAGACACATAGAAACATAGAAAATAGGTGCAGGAGCAAACCATTCGGCCCTTCAAGACTGCACCACCATTCAATATGATCATGGCTGATCATGCAACTTCAGTACCCCATTCCTGTTTTCTCTCCATACCCCTTGATCCCTTTAGCCGTAAGGACCACATCTAACTCCCTTTTGAATATATCTAACGAACTGGCCTCAAAAATTTTCTGTGGTAGAGAATTCCATAGGTTCACCACTCTCTGGGTGAAAAAGTTTCTCCTCATCTCGGTCCTAAATGGCTTACCCCTTATCCTTAGACTGTGACCCCTGGTTCTGGACTTCCTCAACATCGGGAACATTCTTCCTGCATCTAACATGTCCAATCCTGTCAGAATTTTATATGTTTCTATGAGATCCCCTCTCATTCTTCTAAATTCCAGTGAATATAAGCCTAGTCGATCCAGTCTTTCTTCATATGTCAGTCCTGCCATCCCGGGAATCAGTCTGGTGAACCTTCTCTGCACTCCCTCAATAGCAAGAATGTCCTTCCTCAGATTAGGAGACCAAAACTGCACACAATACTCAAGGTGTGGTCTCACCAAGGCCCTGTACAACTGCAGCAAGACCTCCCTGCTCCTATACTCAAATCCTCTCGCTATGAAGGCCAATATGCCACTTGCTTTCTTTACTGCCTGCTGTACTTGCATGCCAACTTTCAATGACTGATGAACCATGACACCCAGGTCTCGTTGCACCTCCCCTTTTACTAATCTGTCACCATTCAGATAATAATCTGCCTTCCTGTTTTTGCCACCAAAGTGGATAACCTCGCACTTATCCACATTATACTGCATCTGCCATTCATTTGCCCACTCACCTAACCTGTCCAAGTCACCCTGCATTTCTGTAGTGCCTTTCATGACCACCGGACGTCTCAAAGCGCTTTACAGCCAATGAAGTACTTTTAGAGTGTAGTCTCTGTTGTAATGTGGGAAATGCGGCAGCCAATTTGTGCACAGCAAGCTCCCACAAACAGCAATGTGATATTGACCAGGTCACCTGTTTTTGTTATGTTGACTGAAGGATAAATGTTGGCCAGGACACTGGGGATAACTTCCTTGCTCTTCTTCGAAATAGTGCCGTGGGATCGGTTACGTCCACTTGAGAGGGCAGACTGCGCCTCGGTTTAAAGTCTCATCCGAAAGACGGCACTTCCGACAGTGCAGCACTCCCTCAGCACCACACTGGAGTGTCAGCCTGGATTATGTGCTCAGGTCCCTGGAGTGGGACGTGAACCCACAACGTTCTGACTCAGAGGCGAGCGTGCTGCCCACTGAGCCACAGCTGACACTTGGGCCGTTAAGTGTAATGAAAAAAGCCCTTCAGAATGTTGGGCACATGGCATTCTTAAAGGGCTGCTGCTTAAAGTTCAAAGGATGCGGCACTTCACAGTAATATATGGCGTTAAAAGCATTACAGCCCTTGAAAGGCTCAAGAATAGCTCGCACAAGTTTTCAATATTTCCAAAGGCTGTATTAGGGATGGTGGAGGGGGAGTGGGAGAGATGGATAAAGTGATGAAATGTCAAAACCAAAGGTCAAACAACCACAAAATGGAGTCAGTGTGCAAATGGCAGAGCGGCCCATTTTCCAACCTCTTGTTTGATGTGTACGAGGTGAGTGCAAGGGGGCTTGCCTTTTCTTTTGGCTCTCCAAAGCACCTTGCTCTGGGTCACCATGCTTGCTGGAGGCAGCAGCCATCAGATCCAACACTGTTGTCAGAACCTGGAAACAGATGCTCGAGAAGGTGGGATCCTTTATCAAATCAGACTTAACCTACAGTACAATGTGCTGCCTGTCAACTTGATGCACATTTACCATGTCCCTATTCCAAACCTCCGTTCAACCGTACAACTCTTTCACTCCACTGCTTGCATACCTTAGCAGCACATACAGACAAGGTGCAAAGCACAGTTGAAAGCTTGGTCAGACTCACATCTTCCAAGGGTTTCAGGCATCGAGCATTGTGACGCAAACACAGTCACTTAATGACTTTCAAGGTGGGCTTCAGATCAGGCACATTCAAGCCACCAGCGACTCCCTGTACTTTTGCAAATGCACCATTGCAATGACAATGGGAACCATGTCATGCTAATCAATGGGAAAGGAGATGAAAGTATTGGTCATGATGGCTGACAAATCAGTCGCCTGTTTGATCCATGATCCCAATGGGGAATTCAGGAGAAACTTCTTTATCCACAGGGTGGTGAGAATGTGGAACGTGCTACCACAAGGAGTAGTTGAGGTGAATAGCATAGATGCATTTAAGGGGAAGTTAGATAAGCACATGAGTGAGAAAGTTATGCTGATGGGATGATATGAAGAAGGGTGGGAAGAGGTCCATTTGGAGCATAAACACCGGTTGATGTTGGACAGAACGTTCTGTTTCTGTGCAAAATGTAACTCGACGTGTGGTCAAGAAAACTGGTCCACAATTATCCAACTCATTTCAAATCGGACTTCACAATTGGATTCAAATCCAGATAAAAGGGCATAATGTGTAATGCATCCAATGGCGAAACAGAATATCTTTTAAATGGTGAGAAACTTTTAAATGTTGGTGTTCAGAGAGATTTGGGTGTCCTCGTGCAAGAAACAGAAAGCTAGCATGCAGGTACAGCAAGCAATAAGGAAGGCAAATGACATGTTGTCCTTTATTGCAAAGGGGGCTTGAGCATAAGAGTAAGGAAGTCTTGCTACAATTGCACAGGGCCTTGGTGAGACCACACCTGGAGTACTGTGCAGATTTGGTCTCCTTATCTAAGGAAGGATATACTTGCCTTGGAGGCGGTGCAACAAAGGTTCACTAGATTGATTCCTGGGATGAGTGGGCTGTCTTATGATGAGAGATTGTATAGAATGGGCCTCTGAAGTTTCGAAGAATAAGAGGTGATCTCATTGAAACATACAAGATTCTGAAGTGGATTGACAAGGTAGATGCTGAGAGGTTGTTTCCCCTGGCTGGAGAGTCTAGAAGTAGGGGGTCACAGTCTCACAATAAGGGATCTCCAGTTGTCTTGGATCCCCTTGCCACTGGAGCAAGACCTTACTCCGTCAAGCCCGTGTGGTGGCTGGTGAGCAACGGCCACCACACATTAACAGAACTCACGCACAGGCATCTTCCACCGTTTAAAATGAGTTCATCAGTCACCTGAGTACTCATTTTTAGTGTGGGAGCAAGTCACCCTCGTCCCCGAGGGACTGCCTATGATGATGAAGGGGTCGGCCATTGAAGGCAGAGATGAGGAGGAATTTCTTCAATCAGAGGGTTGTGAATCTTTGGAATTCTCTGCCCCAGAGGGCTGTGGATGCTGAGTCTCTGAGTATATTCAAGGCTGAGATAGATTTCTGGGCTCCAGGGGAATCAAGGGATATGGGGCTCGGGCGGGCAAGTGGAGTTCAGGTCGATGATCAGCCCACATGATCTTACTGAATGGCGGAGCAGGCTCGAGGGGCCGTATGGTCTACTCCTGCTCCCATTTCTTATATTCTTATGAATCCAACAGACGAGCATTTAAAGCTTTTTTTACACACCCCCTATCCCCAATAAATGAGCATACTGAAACAAAACAGTTATACAGCAGATGAACACACAACGCTGATAAAACAAAGCTGCAACATCTCACCTGAGTCCCAGGGCTATTAAGATCAATGACATCGCTCCATTCCTCAGAGAGCTCAGATGAAGATATCATGTTGAGCTGGACACTGGGCAGGTGGTCCTCAGTTTTGCAGTCAGGGAAATTCCAAACTTGATGATAAAGCTCATGGTGAACTGAAGACTCACCGGGGATTTTTCGACAATAAACTGCACATTTTGGGGCATCTAAATTAACACAAAAAAAAGTTCCGATTAAAATATAGACAAATATGCTATGCATTAAAGGGTCTGCTATATAAGTTCATGAGGAAGGAATGGAAGAACTTAGCTGTTACTGTGCAGCAATTTCTATGCAATTCTATATATGTAAATCTAATTCATACAAAACATTGCAAAATTAAGGATAGTCAAACAGTATAGTGAAAAAACATATCTCCATTGTCCCAATTCATGACTGATAAAATTGCTGGAACAGCACAATGGAGTTCCTAACCCTTACAGTGAAAATCTAAACGTTTAATAATGCATAGTTTATGCCCATGAGCAACCACTGAAAATACCTCATAGATCAGTGGAAACAAGAGAGCACAGCTGAAAATTATTAAATCAATCCATACAAGGACTGATTTTATTCCAGAATAGGCACTTATAATTCAATAGAATTGCACAGAATTTTACAGCACAGAAACAGGCCATACGGCCCAACAGGGCAATGCCAGTGTTTACGCTACACCCCAACCTCCTCTCACTGTGCTTCATCACACCCCATCGACATATCCTTCTAACCCTTTCTCCCTCATGTACTTATTGAGCTCCCCTTAAATGCATCTAAGAACATAAGCAATAGGAGCAGGAGCAGGCCATTTGGCCTCTCGAGCCTGCTCTGCTATTCAATAAGATCATGGCTGATCCGATCATGGACTCAGCCAAAGTGGATAATCCCACATTTTCCCACGTTATACTCCATCTGCCAAATTTTTGTCCACTCACTTAGCCTGTCTATATCCCTTTGCAGATTTGTTTGTGTCCTCCTCGCAATTTGCCTTCCCACCGATCTTTGTACCATCAACAAACTTGGCTACACTACACTTGGTCCCTTCATCCAAGTCATTAATATAGATTGTAAATAGTTGAGGACCCAGCACCGATCCCTGTGGCATCCCACCAGTCACTGCTTACCAACCGCAAAATGACCCATTTATCCCAACACTGTTTTCTGTTAGTTAACCAATCCTCTGTCCATAGAAACATATAGAAACATAGAAAATAGGTGCAGGAGTAGGCCATTCGGCCCTTCTAGCCTGCACCGCCATTCAATGAGTTCATGGCTGAACATTCAACTTCAGTACCCCATTCCTGCTTTCTCGCCATACCCCTTGATCCCCCTAGCCGTAAGGACCTCATCTAACTCCTTTTTGAATATATTTAGTGAATTGGCCTCAACAACTTTCTGTGGTAGAGAATTCCACAGGTTCACCACTCTCTGGGTGAAGAAGTTCCTCCGCATCTCGGTCCTAAATGGCTTACCCCTTATCCTCAGACTGTGACCCCTGGTTCTGGACTTCCCCAACATTGGGAACATTCTTCCTGCATCTAACCTGTCTAACCCCGTCAGAATTTTATATGTTTCTATGAGGTCCCCTCTCATTCTTCTGAACTCCAGTGAATACAAGCCCAGTTGATCCAGTCTTTCTTGATAGGTCAGTCCCGCCATCCCGGGAATCAGTCTGGTGAACCTTCGCTGCACTCCCTCAATAGCAAGAATGTCCTTCCTCAGGTTAGGAGACCAAAACTGTACACAATACTCCAGGTGTGGCCTCACCAAGGCCCTGTACATCTGTAGTAACACCTGTGGTATATTACCCCCAACTCCGTAAGCTTTTATCTTGTGCAGTAACCTCGTATGAGGCATCTGTGCTATTCACCTCAATCACTCCAAGTAGGATTATAGGAACAGGAGTAGGCCATTTAGCCCTTCGAACCTGTTCCGCCATTTAATGAGATCCTGGCTGATCTGCGACCTAACTCCATATGTGATAGTGTGTTCCACATTCTAACCCCTCTTTGGGTAAAGACGTTGCTCTTGAATTCCTTATTGAATTTATTTGCGGCTATTGTATATTTATGCTTTGGGTCTCCCCTGCAATCACTATACTTTTTTCTTGTATTGAAGTTAAACTGGTTATCTCAAAGAATCAAAGCGCAAAGCTTAAACAAACAGTAACCACAGTTCAGAGATATTAAATCAGATTTCTACCTTTGATATTTTCTTTCATCATGATTGTGATAGGGCATCTGTTGTGGATGACAGTGCGAGGACTGCAATCCTCACTGACAGTTATGTAGGTGACACCAAGGTACTCCTGATAAGTCACCACTACAGCTCTGAAACAAAGAAGATGGAAGAGGATTTGCAGTTAACAATCAGCCTTTACTGGGTGTGCCGTCAAACAATGTAAATGGTTTGAAATAAAAGCAAAATAGCAAAACTCAGAAGGTGGCGGGGGGGAGGGGGGTCAGCTTACAAACAAGGAGTAAAAGTTAATGATTGGGGTGCATCATTTCATGAAAACTAACCAGAACACTAATGTCAGAAAGTCATGGGTTCAAGCCCCACTCGAAAGACTCGAGTACAAAATCCAGGCCAACACTCCCAGTGCAGTACTGAGGGAGTGCTACACTGCCGTCTTTTGGATGAGATGTTAAACTCTGCCCGCTCAGGATGTAATATGTCGAAGAGGAGCAGGGGAGCTCTCAGCGCTGTCCTGGCCAATATTGATCCCTCAACCAAGATCACTAAAAGAACCAATTATCTGGTCATTATCACATTGCTGTTTGTGGGACCCTGCTGCTCCATGTCCTACATTACAACAGTGACTACACTTCAAAAGTGCTTCATTAGCTGTAAAGCGCTTTACGACGGTCTGAAGCCACGAAAGGCACTATATAAATGTAAGTCTTTCTATATCTTTCCCTCTCGGCTGATGTGCAGTTCCAACAATTTATGTGTCTGTTTCAGACAGGCAGCATCCACAATTATTCTTCTGATCTTAAGGAGCAACTTTCCTTTTGAAAGCCAAAATCAAAATGCTTCACATAAAGATATCAATGGACTAGCCAGGTGGGCAGACAAGTGGCAAATGGAATTCAATCCGGACAAATGTGAGGTAATGCATTTATGGAGGGCTAACAAGACCTTGTGGGGGCCCTGTGTTCATCTGGACCACAAAGGAAAGTTTTAACCCTCCCCTTCCCATGCTCCTGCCTGACATTGCGTTCCTGCTTGTCTACCAGCCCACCAATTCCGGGCGTTTAATTGGGCGGGTTCATGCAGGCGAGACCTGGGAGTTAAAATCTCCTGGGCCTCATGCCGTTGAGGTCAGAGCGGTTTGGTGCCTGCCTTGGCCCCTCTGCTCGTGCGATTCCCACCCAGAGTTAAAATCAGGGCATACTTATTAGTGATAAACTGTGCACACTTGACCAGCTCGCTGGGCGGGCCACATAGTTCGCATGCCAGCCACTAGACTCCCAAAGCAAGCGGTCTACTCAGAACTCCTTCACGACAAACGAGCCAAAGTTGGGCAGCGGAAACGTTACAAGGACTTCCTCAAAGCCTCCCTGATAAAGTGCAACATCCCCACGGACACCCTAGCCAAAGATCGACCTAAGTGGAGGAAGCACCTCGAGTCTCGTCGCCGAGAGCATACTGCAGAAAGCAAGCACAGGCAGCGGAAAGAGTGTGCGGCAAACCAGTCCCACCCACCTGTTCCCTCAACGACAGTCTGTCCCACCTGTGGCAGAGACTGTGGCTCTCGTATTGGACTGTTCAGCCACCTAAGAACTCAGTTTAAGAGTGGAAGCAAGTCTTCCTCGATTCCGAGGGACTGCCTATGATGATGAAACTGTGCAGAGCTGGAGCACAACCTATAAAGTCAATATTGTATGCATCTTCAGGTCACATATAGAAAGTAGATGCAGCATTAATTCAGTTGTTTGCCTTCAGCTTTAGTGCATGTATGGCACCCTCTGCGACTTAAGCTCATCCAAAACACTGTTACCTTTTACCCGAACTTGTACCAAATCCTGTGCTCACTGACATGCTCCCGGATTTTGCTCCCGGACAATGCCTGGATTTTAAAATTCTTATCCTTGTTTGCAAATCCCTCCATGGCCTCGCCCCTCTATATCTCTGTAACCTCCTGCAGCCCTACAGCACCCCGAGGTCTCTGCACTCCACCAATTCTGGCCTCTTGCGCATTCCCAATTTCCCCCCACCCCCCCACCATTGGTGGCCGTATCTTCAAAAGCCTCGGCCATAAGCTCTGGAATTCCCTCCCTGAACCTTTCTGCCGCTCTCTCCTCTTTTAAGAACATAAGAAATAGGAGCAGAAGTAGGCTATTTGTCCCCTCAAGCCTGCTCCGCCATTCAATAAGATTATGGCTGATCTGATCATGGACTCAGCTCCACTTCCCTGCCCGCTCCCCATAACCCTTTACTCCCTTATCGCTCAAAAATCTGTTTATCTTCGCCTTAAATATATTCAATGACCCAGCCTCCACAGCTCTCTGGGGCAGACAATTCCACAGAGTTACAACCCTCTGAGAAGAAATTTCTCTTCATCTCAGTTTTAAATGGGCAGCCCCTTAGTTTTAGTTTCCCCTATGAGTGGAAATATCTTCTCTGCATCCACCTTGTCAAGCCCCCTCATTATCTTATGTTTCAATAAGATCACCTCTCATTCTTCTGAACTCCAATGTGCAGAGGCCCAACCTACTCAACCTATCCTCATAAGTCAACACCCCCATCTCCGGAATCAACCTAGTGAACCTTCTCTGAACAGCCTGCAATGCAAGTTTATCCTTCCTTAAATACGAAGACCAAAACTGTACACAATACTCTCGGTGTGGCCTCACCAATACCTTATACAGTTGTAGCAGGACTTCTCTGCTTTTATACTCCATCCCCCTTGCAATAAAGGCCAACATTCCATTTGCCTTCCTGATTACTTGCTGTACCTGCATACTAACTTTTTGTATTTCATGCACAAGGACCCCCAGGTCCCGCTGTACTGCAGCACTTTGCAATTTTTCTCCATTTAAATTATAATTTGCTTTTCTCTTATTTCTGCCAAAGCCGCTCTTTAAAACCTACCTCTTTGACCAAGTTTTTGGACATCTGCCCTAATATCTCTTTGTGTGGCTCAGTGTCAAATTCTGTCCGGTAACATTCCTGCGGAGCGCCTTGAGACGTTTTACTACAATAAAAGCACTATATAAATGCAAGTTGCTGCTGTTTGGGATAAGGCAAGTTATCTGAGCAGAGGGCCAGGTGACTGGACTGCGTCAGACTGGGTTGAACTTACCGACACAACGAACAACATCGAATTTACAACCATTCGGCCCAACAGGTGCATGCTGGAGCTGATGCTCCACGCGCGCCTCCTCCCACCTTACTTCATCTCACAATGAACTCAGATTTGAAGCTGGAAAGGAGATTGGCCGTTCTTTAAAGAACAGCATGGAGGATCAGAGGGCAAGTTAGCCTGTAGTGCTCTTGGGGACCAGAAAGTGGATCATTTTCACAGGTACGCGGGCAGAGATCTGTCAGTAACTTCTCACATACAAACGAGGATGAAGTGGGAGAGAGTGGGTGGGAAAAAAAGAATTGGGCTGGGTCAACAAATCTTAAAACTTAAAAAAGTTAAACATACTTTTCATATTTTGTGCTCTTAGTGGGTCAGAAGCTCTTGCATCCTGGCTGCGTGGATAAGTGGTTAATGACGGGCAATTTCTGGCCTCTGCAAACATCGGTGTGCAGTCAGCAGCAGGTACTAAAATACGCCAGATGCAGAAACCTTGCTCAAACCAAACTTCCCCTCTTTGCTGCCACTCAGCACTGCAGCAGATGAACAGGCTGAAATCAGTAACTAGCTGTCAGAGGAGTTTGGGATTCACAGCCAGATTTTCCCAGTCAGTGGAACGGCACCAACAACCTCAGTCACCTCCCATACTGTTCCAAGATTTATGTACTTTATGATTAAAAAATATATATTAAAAATTTTTAACGGCTGCTCCCTCCCTAAAAGAAGATCTTAAGGCTTCATTAAAAACAGATGTATGATAAGGATAGGATAAATGTGGTGTTTGTCTCAATGCCAAATGTGTGATCCAACCTGATATGGTTAGTTTGAGCAAACCCTGATACTATTATAAAATACTATACTGGGAAAAAACAGTTTATGGAAATCTGCTTGACCTGCAGATGTCCTTATAGCGTCCAATGTAGAAGATACAATGAGATGTAAGTAAGTCATTTGCATTAAGACGACTTCATAAAATCAATTGGTTTCTACAAATTGTCATCCACTGCCTTAATTTGGAACAGTCGAGTTTGGATGACAATTTAATTACCCCCAGGGTTCATTATAAAGTCAAACAGTACAGAAGGAGGCCATTTGGTCGATCTTTGCCGGCCCTCAGAGTGGGCAACAAATTAGTCCCACTTCCCTGCTCGTTCCCCAAAGCCCTGCAATTTTTTTCCTTTTCAAATGCTTATCCAATTCCATTTGAAAGTTACTATTGAATCTGCCTCCACCACCCTTTCACCGCGCTAATCTGAGGAAACACGTTCTTGCTATTGAGGGAGTGCAACGAAGGTTTACCAGACTGATTCCCGGGATGGCTGGACTGACATATGAGGAGAGACTGGATCAACTGGAGTTGAGAAGGATGAGAGGGGTTTACATAGAAACATATAAAATTCTGACGGGACTGGACAGGTTAGATGCAGGAAGAATGTTCCCAATGTTGGGGAAGTCCAGAACCAGGGGACACAGTCTTAGGATAAGGGGTAGGTCATTTAGGACTGAGATGAGGAGAAACTTCTTCACTCAGAGAGTTGTTAACCTGTGGAATTCCCTGCCGCAGAGAGTTGTTGATGCCAGTTCATTGGATATATTCAAGAGGGAGTTAGATATGGCCCTTACGGCTAAGGGGATCAAGGGGTATGGAGAGAAAGCAGGAAAGGGGTACTGAGGGAATGATCAACCATGATCTTCTTGAATGGTGGTGCAGGCTCGAAGGGCCGAATGGCCTACTCCTGCACCTATTTTTCTATGATTTCTATGTTTCAGGCAGTGCTTTCCAGATCATCACAACTCGCTGAAATTAAAAAATTCTCTTCAGTTCCCCTGTGATTCTTTTGCCAATTGCCCTAAATCTGTGCCCTCTGGTTGCTGACCCTCCTAAGATTAATTTTCTGATACAGTGAGGGGAAAGAAGTCGCATATAGTTGACCCTGTGGCATGCTCTACTATATAGGTCATGCACATTGGTCAAGTACAGGTGTGTTTACAGATGTTTACAAAATGTTAGTGGGAGTTGTGTACAGACCTCCAAACAGTAGTAATGTTGGGGAGGGCATCAAACAGGAAATTAGGGGTGTATGCAATAAGGGTGCAGCAGTTATAATGGGTGACTTTAATATGCACATAGATTGGGCTAGCCAAACTGGAAGCAATACGGTGGAGGAGGATTTCCTGGAGTGCATAAGGGATGGTTTTCTAGACCAAGATGTCGAGGAACCAACTAGGGGGGAGGCCATCTTAGACTGGGTGTTGTGTAATGAGAGAGGATTAATTAGCAATCTCGTTGTGCGAGGCCTCTTGGGGAAGAGTGACCATAATATGTTGGAATTCCGCATTAGGATGGAGAATGAAACAGTTAATTCAGAGACCATGGTCCAGAACTTAAAGAAGAGTAACTTTGAAGGTATGAGGCGTGAATTGGCTAGGATAGATTGGCGAATGATACTTAAGGGGTTGACTGTGGATGGGCAATGGCAGACATTTAGAGACCGCATGGATGAACGACAACAATTGTACATTCCTGTCTGGCGTAAAAATAAAAAAGGGAAGGTGGCTCAACCGTGGCTATCAAGGGAAATCAGGCATAATATTAAAGCCAAGGAAGTGGCATACAAATTGGCCAGAAATAGCAGCGAACCCGGAGACTGGGAGAAATTTAGAACTCAGCAGAGGAGGACAAAGGGTTTGATTAGGGCAGGGAAAATGGAGTACGAGAAGAAGCTTGCAGGGAACATTAAGACGGATTGCAAAAGTTTCTATAGATATGTAAAGAGAAAAAGGTTAGTAAAGACAAACGTAAGTCCCCTGCAGTCAGAATCAGAGGAAGTCATAACAAGGAACAAAGAAATGGCAGACCAATTGAACAAGTACTTTGGTTCGGTATTCACTAAGGAGGACACTAACAACCTTCCGGATATAAAAGGGGTCAGAGGGTTTAGTAAAGGGGA
Organism: Pristiophorus japonicus; assembly: GCF_044704955.1. Lineage (NCBI taxonomy): Eukaryota > Metazoa > Chordata > Chondrichthyes > Pristiophoridae > Pristiophorus > Pristiophorus japonicus. The sequence goes on from NC_091977.1 coordinate 530,329,790, forward strand.
GGAACTGAGGGAAATTCTTATTAGTCGGTAAAATTGTGTTGGGGAAATTGATGGGATTGAAAGCCGATAAATCCCCAGGGCCTGATGGACTGCATCCCAGAGTACTTAAGGAGGTGGCCTTGGAAATAGCGGATGCATTGACAATCATTTTCCAACATTCCACTGACTCTGAATCAGTTCCTATCGAGTGGAGGGTAGCCAATGTAACCCCACTTTTTAAAAAAGGAGGGAGAGAGAAAACAGGGAATTATAGACCGGTCAGCCTGACATCGGTAGTGGGCAAAATGATGGAATCAATTATTAAGGATGTCATAGCAGCGCATTTGGAAAGAGGTGACATGATAGGTCCAAGTCAGCATGGATTTGTGAAAGGGAAATCATGCTTGACAAATCTTCTGGAATTTTTTGAGGATGTTTCCAGTAGAGTGGACAAGGGAGAACTAGTTGATGTGGTATATTTGGACTTTCAGAAGGCTTTCGACAAGGTCCCACACAAGAGATTAATGTGCAAAGTTAAAGCACATGGGATTGGGGGTAGTGTGCTGACCTGGATTGAGAACTGGTTGTCAGACAGGAAGCAAAGAGTAGGAGTAAATGGGCACTTTTCAGAATGGCAGACGGTGACTAGTGGGGTACCGCAAGGTTCTGTGCTGGGGCCCCAGCTGTTTACATTGTACATTAATGATTTGGACGAGGGGATTAAATGTAGTATCTCCAAATTTGCGGATGACACTAAGTTGGGTGGCAGTGTGAGCTGTGAGGAGGATGCTATGAGGCTGCAGAGCGACTTGGATAGGTTAGGTGAGTGGGCAAATGCATGGCAGATGAAGTATAATGTGGATAAATGTGAGGTTATTCACTTTGGTGGTAAAAACAGAGAGACAGACTATTATCTGAATGGTGACAGATTAGGAAAATGGGAGGTGCAACGAGACCTGGGTGTCATGGTACATCAGTCATTGAAGGTTGGCATGCAGGTACAGCAGGCGGTTAAGAAAGCAAATGGCATGTTGGCCTTCATAGCGAGAGGATTTGAGTACAGGGGCAGGGAGGTGTTGCTACAGTTGTACAGGGGCTTGGTGAGGCCACACCTGGAGTATTGTGTACAGTTTTGGTCTCCTAACCTGAGGAAGGACATTCTTGCTATTGAGGGATTGCAGCGAAGGTTCACCAGACTGATTCCCGGGATGGCGGGACTGACCTATCAAGAAAGACTGGATCAACTAGGCTTGTATTCACTGGAGTTCAGATGAATGAGAGGGGACCTCATAGAAACGTTTAAAATTCTGATGGGTTTAGATGCAGGAAGAATGTTCCCAATGTTGGGGAAGTTCAGAACCAGGGGTCACAGTCTAAGGATAAGGGGTAAGCAGAAATGGAGTACTGAAGTTGCATGTTCAGCCATGAACTCATTGAATGGCGGTGCAGGCTAGAAGGGCCGAATGGCCTCCTCCTGCACCTATTTTCTATGTTTCTATGTCATGGATTTTGAAATGAGCGTAAGTAAAGCGTATTACTTGGCCCTCATGGAAACTCCATTACAATTAGAAATAGTAAATACAATCCTGGCATTCATACAGCTCATTATGCTGATGCAATACCCTGAAGCGCTTTACATTATGGTCCTTAAATTGCAGCCTCTCTGGGTGCATACGATGTACGCACACGCCCGAAGAAGCCCCGCACTGCACGTGCATTCCCGGGAGAAGGGCCTTCGCCAGCGGAGATTTGGGTTATTTGCCCAACTCATGTCCTTAAAATCTTACATACCTGGTAAAAGCAGGCCAGCGTAAGAGTTTTAAAAGATAGAAAAAATAAATTTTATGACTAACTTTTATATAAAAACCCTGTCTATTAAGGTAAGTTTATTTTTAACACTAGTAAAACATATTTTTAAAAACATTTAAAAAATAAAAAACATTCTAAATCATTTTATTTAATTCAATTTCTATTAATTTTATATATGTGAGGTTTTAATTAAAAAAATATGCATTGCGTTTTATTTGTTTTTGGTGGTACAGGTTGAACCTCCCTTATTCAGAATTCCTTTATCCAGAATCGCCCCTCATCCAGAACCATTCCCGGCCACCAGGTGGCTCATGCGCAGAACTCCGACATAAACAAATTGAAGTCCTTCTCGCTGCCGAATCCTTCAATCGCTGGCCTGACCCTACGATCCACTGCCCTCCCGCTGCATGATCTCTCTGCCCCACTCCCAGCCCCAAGCCAGCCAGCCCCGATATCCCCTTGCTCAGTACCATCCAATTTAACCCCTCATCCGGAAAAATCCCTTATCCAGAACAGGCCAGGTCCCGAGGTTTCCGGATAAGGGAGTTTCAATCTGTATTCCCATTTGTAGTCATGGGAGCTCCATACAAACGGAACTCACCACTACTATCAATGGAAATATTACATTTTCATTGGTGGTCCGGCCCATGTAATCCCAGGATGCGTCTATGCTCATGGAATACATGGGCCCCTTTGCTGGGCTGCGCAACTATCTAGGCCTTGGAGTGGAAGTATTCATTTCTCCGGGACCACCGGGTATTTTTGTAATTTTTTTTGTAGTCAGAGGCATCTGCCCACGGGAAGCCTACGACCGCAATTTCTGGCCCAATCATTTATTTTTATGAAGCACAGTCACCATTATGCAGGAGGTGAGTTCCTTGATAAGGAAACATTTGCAGGACTATGGGGAAAAGTGCAGGGAGAAAGTGGGACTAATTGGATCGCTCTTTCAAAGAGCCGGCACAGGCACGATGGGCCGAATGGCCTCCTTGTGCGCTGTATCATTCTAGGTTTCTATGAATTCCTACCCTGCCCAGTGAATGCCTGATGTGAACTATATTGCAGGCCCTCACGCTTTGATAATAATAAGGTTTGACAAGACTTAGTGTTTGAACAGAGCTTATGGATTAACAGCAGGAGAAAAACACACTGACGCTAATAAATCTACTGAAACTAAACATGACGTTGCTGATCAAGTCTACAAATGATTGGATGTTCTTGCCAGATTTCAGTCCATTAACTGTGAAGAGAAATTTGTGATTCAGAGAAAGAGAATTGATAATGATTAGTCACAAAGCACATGAAGGCATTTTTACTTCAGAAACAAAAAGGGGGGAAATTACTGAATTTCTGTCTTCAAACATGAATGCCTTCCGCGAAGTCCCTATGGTGTGTGTTGGTTAGTTTCTTGAAATATCAATGTTGAAGTTAAATAGTTGTGCACGGCAGAAAAAGATTACTTCCACTGTACCTGGAACAGAATCCACTTTCACCGGAATCCCCGAGAGGCACCGCCATGCTTTGCCTCGGAAAATCTGGCCTAATCACAGCTGGCAGACTCCAGTACTGACAGCTGCTTGCGCCAACGCGTGGGGAGTAACCGAGCAGCAGATGTTTCTGGGGCAGCGGGACGCTTGCATTGGTCGGACTCCCCCCGGCGACAAAGTCCCAGCAAGGAATGGAACTTGGCACGGCAGGAGATTGGGCCTTCGCCGGGCCGAGGCTAAATACAGCACTCTCCGGCATGTAGTCATGCTGCAAAACACAAACAACGTTAAGCAGTAATACTTCTTGATCAACATTATAAAAGAAAGACATGCATTTATGAAGCACATTTCACGGCCGTTCCAAAGTGCTTTACAACCAATGAAGTACTTTTGAAGTGGAGTCACTGTTGTAACATAGGAACCAATTTGCACACAGCAAGCTCCCAGAAACAGCAGTGTCATAGATGAGCAGATAAGGGATAAATATTGGCCAGGACACCGGAAAGAACTCTCTTGCTCTTCTTCTAAATAGTGCGATCTTTTACCTCAGAGAGCAGTTTACCACTGCTTCTATTTTTCTAGGTTTCGATCAAGGGGTATGGGGAAAAAGCGGGAATATGGTGTTGAGATAGAGGATCAGCCATGATCATGTTGAATGGCGGTGCAGACTTGAAGGGCCAAATGGCCTACTGCTGCTCCTATTTTTCTGCTTTTTTTAACCACTCATCTGAAAGATGGCACCTCTGACAGTGCAGCACTCCTTCAGTACTACCCTGCAGTATCTGCCTGGATTATGCGCTCAAGTGTTTGGAGTGGGACTTGAATCCATAACCTACTGACATGGAGGCGAGGATGCTACCAATTGAGTGGTAAATAATAAACAATCACAAAGAACAAAAAACGCTAATGTACATTTGTTGTTATTTTTTATTCGTTCATGGGATGTGGGCGTCGCTGGCAAGGCCGGCATTTATTGCCCATCCCTAATCGCCCTCGAGAAGATGGTGGCAAGCGCCTTCTTGAACCACTGCAGTCCATGTGGTGAAGGTACTCTCACAGTGCTGTTAGTGACGAGTTCCAAGATTCTGACCCAGCGACGATGAAGGAACTGTGATATACTTCCAAATCAGGATGGTGGGTGACTTGGAGGGGAACGTAGAGGTGGTGGTATTCCCATGAATATCCAGCTTCTGACCTTCTCTTGTTGCCACAGTATTTATGTGGCTGGTCCAATTAAATTTCTGGTCAATGGTGACCCCCAGGATTTTGATGGTGGGGGATTCGGTGATGGTAATGCCGTTGAATGTCAAGGGGCGGTGGTTGGACTCTTGCTTGTTGGAGATAGTCATTGCCTAGCACTTGTGTGCCGTGAATGTTACTTGCCACTTATCAGCTTAGGGAGTGCTTTGGTTAAAAGACGTTTTGTCTCATTTTCAATGATAATTCGTCCCCTTTGACACATTCCCGAGCTGAGAAAAAGGGGCACTCCAACCAATTGTGCCGAAGCTAATGTGTAACTGGACTACATTAGCAAGATAGCACATTCTCTCCATCGTTCCTCTCAACCTGCTGGAAAATACTTGGCCTTCCAACAGCAACAACGTGCATTTATATAATGCCTTTAACATAGCAAAACATCCCATGGCGCTTCACAGGAGCGATTGTCAAACAAAATTTGACACTGAACCACATAAGGAAATATTAGGACAGATGACCAAAAGCTTGGTAGGTATTAAGGAACGTCTTAAAGGAGGAAAGAGAGGTAGAGAGGTTTAGGGAGGGAATTCCAGAGCCTTGAGCCTAGGCAGCTGAAGGCACGGCACCAATGGTGGACAATTAAATTCGGGAATGCGCAAACGGCCAGAATTGGAGGAGCGCAGAGATCTTGGAAGTTGTAGGGCTGGAGGAGGTATGACCTCTCACAATGAGATGTGATTCACTCTGATGTAAGACCTACTTAGGCAGGGTGAGATGAAGGCGGCTCACGTGGAGCATAATGTGGGCATGGACCAGTTTGGTCGAATGGCCTGTTTCTGCGCTGTAAAATTCTACGGGGAGAAATTCGGTCGCGCCTCTGTTGTGGCGTTAATCTAAGCGGAGCGGTACTTTTCGCACCTTGAACAAATTTGCGCCCAGAAATTCGTTAGAATCGGTCGAAGAGCTGACAGGGGCGACAAATCAGCCGTTGCACACCAGAGCTGGGGGGGAACGATAACGAAAGTTTGGTTGGTACATTTCGCGGATGCATTGCGCATGCGCGGAACTCCGAGTCAGATCCCGGGAAAAGCCGAGTCCTAAAGGTGCGGCATAGTAATGCACCTATTAAAAGTTTTCAAAATCATTTGTTTTCAACCTTGTTACGTCTGTCTGCCGCTGCAAACTGGGAGGCTCACGCATCGTGTTCTGTGTCAATGTTGCACTGACTGTGACCTCCGAAGGATGCGCTTCCTCGTCCCTTTAAGTAGCCACCAGTTAACAACTCTGCAATCCTGGATCGATTGTTTTCCCAGACGTTGTTATTGGCGGGCGCTCAATAAGGCGCATGCACCGAATTTAGCGATCGGGGCACAAGTGTGCGCGTTGCAGCAGGAATACGCCATGATCGGAGTGATTGTCAGCAGCCAGGCGCTCATGGTTTGAGTCCCCAGTGAGCCTTGAATGAATTTTCCGTCGGGGCGTTATCAGCCGCGCGCCCGGTCGCTAAGCTCAAACGCTCGCATTAACGCCTTCTCTGGCCACTAACTGAGGCGTGAAGACAACCGAAAATCCAGCCCAATGTAATTGCACATTTATATTTTTCCCCACTTCAAAGAATGGGTGGGTGGAAGGGGCAAAAGATTGGCAGTAGGCATTACAAGCACATTTGTATGCTTTTTATTAGTGACACACTCATCATCATCATAGGCGGTCCCTCGAACGAGGATGACTTGCTTCCACATGGGTTCACAGATGTTTCAATGAAGGAGCCGATGTTCCAGTCCTGAACTCCAATTGAGGGGGTGGAAGATGCCTGTGCATGGATTTTTTTAACGTGTGGTGACCGTTGCACACCAGCCACCACACGGGCTCGACAGAGCTGGGCCTTTATCCAGTGGCAAGGGTTGGAGCAGGACGACTGGAGACTGACTAACTGACACACTAACGGAGCAGCTCATGTGCTGTGCGACAGGATCTGCAAAGCAACTCATACTCCAACTGCTCGCTGAGCGAAGCCATTTCTTTAAACATCTCTGTCAGTCCCTGAGTGGCCTCACCACTGCATCAGTACTTGGAATAACGTAATGCAATAACATCCAACTTATCTGGGGGAAAGGCCATGCGTATCGTTACCCACTATCCACCACAACTACTGGTCCTACTGTCTGGAAGACGAGAGATGCACAAGGCTTATGGCTGCCATAGTTCTCACTGCTCGTCAACATAAATAAATACAAGTTTCTCCTTGTGTGTGAGCTGTGTTTATTTTATATTTTTAAACAACCATCTAGGTGGAAAGTGGCTGTTATTAGAGTTCCTTACTTGTTTTGAAATGTATATAAATGTCTTACTTCAATAAGCATGTCATCGATTGACGTTGAGCAAGGGTGGAAGGGGCAGTTACTCCCCTCAGGGTAACATGACAAGACCACAGCTGCCAACTTGCCGACGTCAGTGAAAATATGTTCAACCTAGCTCAAGGTACTGGGTGGGCATCAAAGACTAATATAACAAAGGCGGTCATCTCGAATTACAGTAGAATTAGTCTTCAAATAATAAGTTATAAAAACTGTGTGTTGAAATTGGGTGTAAATCTGTTGAAGACTTCGCAAGTTACTTAAGTTACACTGAAGGCCATTATTAGACAGGAGCATGTCAAATTTTGAAAGGAATTCATATAATAATTAGTTACGGCCATATCTTTAAATAGCTGGAAATTTGTTAAAGATTTGTCAGTTAAACAAAATCTGCTGAGACCACTATCCGTAATTTATAGCAGTGCAGGATGTGGAGATTGCCAATTTGAGTCACGTGATTGAAAAAAAAAACGAGTGCATTTACAAATTATGCATCAAGGTCATAGTAAATCATTTTTCGTGGAGCTCTGGCAGAGTGTTTTGGAAGCCCAGTTATATTTTTAGCCACATCACTCCAGGCCCTGCTACAGAGTCTGCCTGGGCACGCTGCTGCCATCTGAGGGGTAGAGAACCCGACTCCGTGCCCTCGCCTGCTCGAAATACCAACGAGTCACTAAATCGAGGCGCTCTTACATAGAAAAGAGGAGCAGTAGTCGGCCATTCAGCCCTTTGAGTCTGCACCGCCATTCAATATGATCATGGTTGATCCTCTATCTCAATACCATATTCCCGCTTTTCCCCCATACCCCTTGATGTCTTTTGTTTCTAGAAATCTATCCAACTCCCTCTTAAATACATTCAGTGATTTGGCCTCCACAGCCTTCTGGGGTAGAGAATTCCACAGGTTCACCACCCTCGGAGTGAAAAAATTTCTCCTCATCTCGGTCCTAAATTTCCCACCACGGATCCTGAGACTGTGACCCCTTGTTCTCGACTTCCCAGCCAGGGGAAACATCCTCCCCGCATCCAGTCAGAATTTTGTGCGTTTCAATGAGATCCCCTCTCATTCTTCTAAACTCTAGTGAATACAGGCCGAGTTGACCCAATCTCTCCTCATACGACAGTCCTGCCATCCCAGGAATCTTGGGTAACAGCCCGAATCTCCCGAGGCAGCAACATTTTTCAGAGTAAAAGGACAGCTGGAAGAGGTGCAACCATGCTTTAAATAGGTGCCGCTGGAAATCCCGCCCTCCCATTGGTTGGGCAGCCTGCCACCACCGATGATGTTTAAATGTCATCAAAACGGTTCGGACTTCAGTCGGGCGGGCGGCTCCATCGCTCTTCCCATCGCCCACCCGAGAACTGTCCGCAGTGAAAATCTACCCCAAATGATCAAATTCACAGATAATATTATACTGGGAGGGGCAGTTGATCCCAGGACACGAGCCGGGATTATAAAATCAAAATAACTCCAATTTTAAGTCATCATCTTTGAAGTTTTATCGTTGTGGCAATGTGAATTGTTTTGTTTCTGTCCGAGGGCCAAAGAAAGAAAAAAAAAATGAAAGGCCCACATCTCTACGTAAACTCTTGTACAAGTCCTTGTTAGAACATGAGAACATCAGAAACAGGAGCAGGTGTAGGCTACACGGCCCCTTGAGTTTGCTCTCCAATTCAGTAAGATCACAGCTGATCTTCTACCTCAACACTTTCCTTCCCTATATCCTTTGATTCCCTTAGTGTTCAAAAATCTACCATTCTCATTCTTGAATATACTCAATGACTGAGCCCTCTGGGGTAGAGAATTCCAAAGATTCACCACCCTCTGAGTGAAGAAGTTTCTCATCTCAGTCCTAAATGGCCGACTCCTTATCCTGAGACTGTGACCCCTCGTTCTATACTCTCCAGCCAGAGGAAACATCCTCTCAGCATCTATTGTTCCGAGTAGTGAAGAACTTAAAGCCAAATGTACAAGCGAAAATGACTGTCATCTCAAATGAGAAACACCTGGTACAGTTGTATGCGATAACTTGGTTTGCTGTGATATTTTACTGTACTTCTGCTAATCCATGCCCTTTCCCTGTACCCATTCCTCCGCTTGTTTGGTCGGGTCCAAACTATGGAAATCTGCCGAGAGAGAAACATGGAAACGGGAGTAAGTCATTCAGCCCCTCGAGGCTGCTCTGCCATTCACTTGGAAAGGAGAAGACTGAGGGGTGACCTGATAAGTTTACGAAAGGGTAGACGTAGAGAAGATGTTTCTACTTGCGGACGAGACCAGAACTCGGGGCCAGAAATATAACATAGTCACTAATAAATCCAGTAAGGAATTCAGAGAGTGGTTGGAATGTGGAACTCGCTACCACAGGGAGTGGTTGAGGCGAAAAGCATAGATTGATTTAAAGGGAACCGAGATAAGCTAATGAGGGAGAAAGGAATAGAAGGAGATGTTGATAAGGTGAGATGAAGAAGGGTGGGAGGGGACTCGTGTGGAGCATAAACTGACCTGTTGGACCGAATGGCCTGTTTCTGTGTGCTGTAAATACTTTGTAATTAGATCATGGCTGAAAAGAACATAAGAAATAGGAGCAGGAGTAGGTCTTTGGCCCCTCGAGCCTGCTCCGCCATTAATACAACCATGGCTGATCTGATAATGGACTCAGCTCCACTTCCCTGCCCGCTCCCCATAACCCTTTATTCCCTTATCCCTCAAAAATCTGTCTATCTCCGCCTTAAATATATTCAATGACCCAGCCACCACAGCTCTCTGGGACAGAGAATGCCACAGATTTACAACCCCGAGAGAAGAAATTCCTCCCCATCTCAGTTTTAAATCGGCAGCTCCTTATTCTGAAACAGAGGGATAGAACCTCCACTTTTGTGCTTGGCGCCCAAAAATGGGTGCTATTTCCGGTGTGGGCGTTAGAAAAGGTTTTTCTGATCACGGCTTCTCACCTATTCTCAAAACACCTAGTTTCCATTTTTGAAAATGGGCGTTACCGCAAGCGATATCAAATGGGCGGTAGCGTTAAATTTTTTTGACCTTCTGCCGTAAAGTGTGGCCGCCCTTAGCAATGGCATGGCAATTCTTGATTCCCACGATTCAGGAGGTCAAGGGTCATCATGACATGCGCAGAGGAGTCAGAGAGGAAGGGAGCTCAGAGGCACTGAAAGCGCGTGTGGCTGTGGTGTGTGCTTGTCTGGCTGTTGTGGGAGGCACGACAGAGATTCACCAGCAGCAAAAAGCTTACTAAGCACCAAGAACATAGTTGCCACCGAGTTTTTGGCCAACAAAGAAGATATAACATGGAAGGGATGGAGGAGGCCCTGGAGCTGGTAGCCAGGAACACTGGCGGCGGAGGGCTCCCAGAGAACGTTGCACTGCACCCCAAGGTGATGCGTCCCCATTGTCAACCACACATGAGAGCCAGCAGCAACATCTTGCTTCTGGCTCGGATCACGTTCCCACCTCGGGATCGTCCTCTCCCATATCCGTCCAAGCAGCACTCCAGCCGTCACATAGAAACATAGAAAATAGGTACAAAAGTAGGCCATTCGGCCCTTCGATCCTGCACCGCCATTCAATGAGTTCATGGATGAACATGCAACTTCAGTACCCCATTCCTGCTTTCTCGCCATACCCTTTGATCCCCCTAGTAGTAAGGACTACATCTAACTCCTTTTTGAATATATTTAGTGAATTGGCCTCAACTACTTTCTGTGGTAGAGAATTCCACAGGTTCACCACTCTCTGGGTGAAGAAGTTTCTCCTCATCTCGGTCTTAATGGCTTACCCCTTATCCTTAGACTGTGACCCCTGGTTCTGGACTTCCCCAACATTGGGAACATTCTTCCTGCATCTAACCTGTCTAAACCCGTCAGAATTTTAAACGTTTCTATGAGATCCCCTCTCATTCTTCTGAACTCCAGTGAATACAAGCCCAGTTGATCCAGTCTTTCTTGATAGGTCAGTCCCGCCATCCCAGGAATCAGTCTGGTGAACCTTCGCTGCACTCCCTCAATAGCAAGAATATCTTTCCTCAAGTTAGGAGACCAAAACTGTCCACAATACTCCAGGTGTGGCCTCACCAAGGCCCTGTACAACTGTAGTAACACCTCCCTGCCCCTGTACTCAAATCCCTCGCTATGAAGGCCAACATGCCATTTGTTTTCTTAACCACCTGCTGTACCTGCATGCCAACCTTCAATGACTGATGTACCATGACACCCAGGTCTCGTTGCACCTCCCCTTTTCCTAATCTGTCACCATTCAGATAATAGTCTGTCTCTCTGTTTTTACAACCAAAGTGGATAACCTCACATTTATCCACATTATACTTCATCTGCCATGCATTTGCCCACTCACCTAACCTATCCAAGTCACTCTGCAGCCTCATAGCATCCTCCTCGCAGCTCACACTGCCACCCAACTTAGTGTCATCCGCAAATTTGGAGATACTACATTTAATCCCCTCGTCTAAATCATTAATGTACAGTGTAAACAGCTGGGGCCCCAGCAGAGAACCTTGCGGTACCCCCACTAGTCACTGCCTGCCATTCTGAAAAGTACCCATTTACTCCTACTCTTTGCTTCCTGTCTGACAACCAGTTCTCAATCCACATCAGCACACTACCCCCAATCCCATGTGCTTTAACTTTGCACATTAATCTCTTGTGTGGGACCTTGTTGAAAGCCTTCTGAAAGTCCAAATACACCACATCAACTGGTTCTCCCTTGTCCACTCTACTGGAAACATCCTCAAAAAATTCCACAAGATTTGTCAAGCATGATTTCCCTTTCACAAATCCATGCTGACTTGGACCTATCATGTCACCTCTTTCCAAATGCGCTGCTATGACATCCTTAATAATTGATTCCATCATTTTACCCACTACCGATGTCAGGCTGACCGGTCTATAATTCCCTGTTTTCTCTCTCCCTCCTTTTTTAAAAAGTGGGGTTACATTGGCTATCCTCCACTCGATAGGAACTGATTCAGAGTCAGTGGAATGTTGGAAAATGACTGTTAAAGCATCCGCTATTTCCAAGGTCACCTCATTAAGTATTCTGGGATGCAGTCCATCAGGCCCTGGGGATTTATTGGCCTTCAATCCCATCAATTTCCCCAACACAATTTCCCGACTAATAAGGATTTCCCTCAGTTCCTCCTTCTTACTAGACCCTCTGACCCCTTTTATATCCGGAAGGTTGTTTGTGTCCTCCTTAGTGAACCAAAGTACTTGTTCAATTGGTCTGCCATTTCTTTGTTCCCCATTATGACTTCCCCTGATTCTGACTGCAGGGGACCTACGTTTGTCTTTACTAACCTTTTTCTCTTTACATATCTATAGAAGCTTTTGCAATCCGTCTTAATGTTCCCTGCCACTGCCCCCCCGCCACTCCCAAATGAAGCATCGCCTGAGGACCTCCTCGGCCAGGCGGTTTGGAGTCAGGAGGGGAAGGGGTAGAGGTGGGAGGAGAAGCTGGGGGTGGGGGTGGGGAAGGTTTGGTTTGTACAGAAATACTTGTGATTTCAGACTAATGTTTGGTTTCAATGTTTTTTATTTAACAAAACCTTGTAGCACATTGGCTCAGTTGACTGCACCATTACACGCTGGTGAATCCTCATCAAAGGGTATAATCACACTTAACTTCAATCAACTTAAAATTTAACTCTCATCAAGGTGATGCCCACCATTGATGTATGACCTGCACACCCAGCAGTGTGTCAGCCTTGTAAATAACACCAATGTTCTTTCAGGCAAAGCGATCATTGATGAGCTCCTGACGTAAGGCTTTTGCAACTATCATGTCACCACGGGCCCTTTCATGCGGTCTACAGGGGGACGGGGATATGGCATCAGCATCAGCCTGATTGTCTGGCCCGATGTCAGCATCCGCCTCCTCGTCCTCTCTCTGGTGAGGTGGACTGTCAGACTCATCAGGCAATTCTTGTCCCCTCCTGATAGCCAAGTTGTGTAGCATGCAGCACACCATCACGAATTGAGCTACCTGTTCAGGGTGGTATTGGAGGTATCAGAGTGGTCCAGGCATCTAAAGCGCTGCTTCAGCACTCCAATGGTTTTCTCCATGATATTGCGAGTTGCTCTGTGGCTCTTGTTGTATCGCCTTTCAGCCTCGGCGTGGGTGTCATGCAGAGGGGTCATTAGCCAGGTGACGAGGCCATATCCTTTGTCACCAAGCATCCAGCATTGACCTTGTGGCTCATTGTTAAACAAGTCAGATACAGTGCTCTCACCCAGGATGTGAGCTTCATGGATGCTGTCCGGAAATTGAGCATTCACTGCCAGTATAATTTGCTGGTGGTCGACAACCAGTTGGACATTCAGGGAGTGGAATCTCTTGCAGTTCCTGAAAACCCCAACATCCTGAAAAGGTGGCTGCATCGCGATGTGCGCACAGTCTATTGCTCCCTGCACTTTGGGGAAGTTTGCAATTCTGGAGAATCCCAGAGCCCTCTCACTCTGTGCCTCCCTGGTTATCAGGAAGCTGATCAAGTCCCTCCTGCATGCGTACAGGGCTTCAATGCGGCGATGTGTGGCATGCTGAGAAAGTCCGCAAATGTCACCAGCTGCGACCTGAAAAGAAGCCGAGGCGTAGAATGACAGTGCCGCGGTGACTTTGACCTCGACGGACAGTGCAGTACTGATGGTGCTGGCAGGCTGCAGATCTGTCCTTATCAGCTGACATACCTCAGTGATAACCTCTTTGTGGAAGCGCAGTCTCCGAAGGCAGGTGGTGTCGGGCAAGTCGAAGTAAGACTGCTTCTCCTTGTACTGGAGGTGGGTGTAACATCTGGTCCTCCTCATCTGTCTGTCACTTCTTACATTGGGCACATAATGCAGTGCAGCGTTCCTTCGGGGATGTCAAGTCTACTTTTAAAATTACCTTGCTAACAGTTAAAAAATTATCAAGGCTAAAATACTGCAAGGTCAAAGGTCAAGTCTTCTGCAAGCATTTGGTTACCAAGAGAGGGTGAGAAAGGACAGGCCCCATTGCAGTAGCTCTCTATTTTCCACCGATTGCTCACAAACAAGAAATGTCCCGATGAAGACACCTCTTCAATTCCAATCGGTCACAGTATGGTCAAGATGTTTTTACAGATATTCAAATCAACTCCAACGACCTGCAGAGTACATCCGAACTCCGCCGAGGTTGAAGCACAGCAGCCTTTTAAAGGATGCGATATGTGATGGAGAACACGGTGTCCATAACGCTGTGATTCATTCTGGTTAGTTCCACTTTTTGTGGCCGATATGTGTGCGAGATGGTGAAACTGATGATGTGTGATCTCGATGGATGCTAGTTTGGGTAAATATGTTCTTTACGACAAAAAACAGTGGGTGGGCGTTAATATTGAGTCTCGGTGTTAATTCCGTGCAGAAAGTAACGCTGGGTGATATTATGGGCGTTGAATTCGCCCATTCTGCTGATTCCGCCCCCAAAAAATGGGCAGGCGGTAATATTTTTTCTCGGCGTTAAGCACATGGGGAAAGTCACGCTCGGCGATAAATTTCCGAAAAATGCCCACTAGTTTCCATTTTGTGTCATAATTTATACATAATTTCAGCAGTAAAATGGGCGTTAAGTGGGTGTTAAGCATGCAAAAAAAGTGGAGGTTCTAGCCCTACGACCCCTAGTTTTAGTTTCCCCATGTGGAAATATCCTCTCTGCAGCCACCTTGTCGAGCTCCCTCATTATCTTTTATGTTTCGATAAATGATCTGTATCTTAACTCCATCTACCCACCTTGGTTCCGTAATCCTAAAAACCATTGCCAAATAAAAATAAGAGATACCCTACTCCTGGTCATTCCTACGCAGTGTGGCTGGGCAATGCCATTGGGCCCCTCGGTTACTTTTCCTTTCTTCAGAGCCTATAGCAAAGACCAATGAAACACTCAAGGGGAAGCGTGTGTGAATGCCAGACAAGACAAAGATTTAAACTTAGATTTGCCAGTCAAATACTCAAAGGTCTATAATTACCGTGACTGTCGCCATAAGCCCGTAACTTGGATTGAATACAGACATTTACTATTGCAATAGATTTGATGAAGTAAAAGACAGTTATTATAAATGTGATTTCTGTAACTTGTACCTCTTTCAGTGTTGCTTGCTCTGGGAAGATGAGCAGAGGTCGATAGTAGATTTTGTGACCAGTGGTGTTCATTATAACGGTCTTGTCCTCAATCACAAGGATCTGAATCCCATGTCGCACCACTGAAGAGATGCAGAACTGACATAACTGCAGAGCACAGAGAACATGTCAGCAAAACAGAAAGAAACAGAAAGAACGAACTTGCTTTTACATAACATCACTTCTGTCCACTTCACAGCTGATGAACTGCTTTTACAGCAAGCAGCTTTGCAAACAAAAAATAAGACTTATAGACACTTGCTGTCATCCCATTGACCTTTGCACTGAGGATCCTATAGCATTTGCAGCACAAAAATGGAAATATATAAATTACTCCCATTCACTACTGTTTTAAAATTTCATGCAGCATTAGTTATAAAAAGTAAGACTTGCATTTATATAGCACCTCAAATGACCACCGGACATCCCAAAGTGCTTTACAGCCAATAAAGTACTTTTTGAAGTACAGCACAGCTGCAATGTAGGAAATACAGCAGCCAATTTGCGCACAGCAAGCTCCCACAAACAGCATTGTGATAACGACCAGATAATCTGTTTTGGTGATGTTGATTGAGGGATAAATATTGGCCAGGTCACCAAGGATAATTCTCCTGGTCTTCTTTAAAGTAGTGCTATAAGATCTTTTACGTCCACCTGAGGGGGCAGATGGGGCCTTGATTTAACGTCTCATCCGAAAGACGGCATCTCCGACAGTGCGGCACTCCCTCAGCACTGTGTGAAGGAGGTGTGTCATTGTTCAAGTAGCTTTTGGGGAAGCAAAATAATCTGTTGGGTCTGTTGAGTGTGGATAAAATCAAGTATTATTTGTTTTTTCTGTTTTTTCAGATTAAGAAAGGTCATTGTGAAGTCTTCCACACTGGTCCGAAAAAAGAATGATGAAGGCACTTTCTAAATGGCAAGTAGCTAGGAACGGAGGAGGAGCAGAGAGATTTAGGGGTCTATGTACAGAAGTCACGAAAAGCTAGTGGAGAGATACAAAAATAGTTTTAAAGGCTAATGCAATGTTGGCCTTTAACACAAGCGGATGGAAGTTATGCTAGTTGTTCCAGAGCTCTGGTTAGACCCTATCTGATGTGGGAAAGATATAGTGGTCTTGGAGAGGGTTTAGCACAGATTCACCAGAATGATACCGTGGCGGCCCTGACCATCAGCGGCAGGTCGGGGCCATAAAAGGAGCAGCGAGCGGCGGCCATGGGCAGCGTGGCAACATACCGCGGCAAGGCACAGGGCGAGCTGGTGCAGGAGGGCGACGGCAGCGAAGCGGGATGTCATCAAGGTCCAGGTCGGTGATTGGAGCGTGGGCAGGTACAGCAGGAGCGGCAAGATTGGGGCGAAGGAGCGGTGAGAGCTTGTAGAGGGATGTGATCGGCGCCCAGGAGAGGCGTGAGTTCGGGGCCAGAAGAGGCGAGGGTCCAGGGGCAGCACAGACCAGCCTCGCACTGCGATATGTGTGTGCGCACTAGGTCTGTGCAGCAGAGCTGGTCTCCAGTCGTCTTGGATAACCCTTGCCACTGGACCAAGACCTAGCTCTGTCAAGCTCGTGTGGTGGCTGGTGTACAACGGCCACCCCACGTTAAAAAAATCCACGCACAGGCATCTTCCACCCTTCAAGATGTAGTTCAGGATCTGGAATATTAAGTCCTTCATTGAAACACCTGTGAACTCATCCCTTTTTGGCGTGGAAGCAAGTCATCCTCGTTTCGAGGGACTATCTACGACCGGGGTTAAATTAGGAGGAATGATTGCATAGTATTTCCTTGATTATAGAGATTAAGGGGTGATCTATTTGAGGTGTTTAAGATGATTAAAAGGTAGACGGAGAGAAACAATTTCTTCTGATGGTGGAGTCCAGAACCAAAGGAGCATGACTTTAAATGAGAGCTAGGCCGTCGAGGGGTGATGTCAGGAAGCACAAAGTGTCATGGAAATCTCTCCGCAAAATGCTGTTGAGGCTGGAGAATCAATTGAAAGTTTTAAAACTGAGATTGATAGATTTTTGTTGGGCAAGGTTATTAAGAGATATGGAACCAAGGCGGGTAGATGGGAGTTAAGATACAGATCAGACATGATCGAATTGAATGGCGAAACAGGCTCGAGGGACTGAATGGCCTACTCTTGTTCCTATGTTTCATAGAATCTAATCATGAAGTAAGAAATCGTTTACAACAAGCCACAATGCAGCAGTTTGCAATGTAACAAGTGCAGTATTTTCTGGGAGATCGTGCACCTGGACCCTTGTTGAAATGCAAGCAGCAATAGGAGCTGGCAAGATAGCATGCGCAGCATCTGGAACCAATTTTCTTTCTCTACTCATGGGGAAGGAGCTTTTCTTTACAGTTTTAGATACCTGACTAATGTCCCAACAGGAAGAACCCTTGGGCTGGTTTCTTCATGTGCCCACAAGTGCAAATAAAAACTCAATACTAGGTTGATTCCGGAGATGAGGGGGTTGACTTATGAGGAAAGGTTGAAGAGATTGGGCCTCCACTCATTGAATTCAGAAGCATGAGAGGTGATCTTATCGAAATGTTTAAGATTATGAGGGGGCTTGACAAGGTGAATGCAGAGAGGATGTTTCCACTGATGAGGCAGACTAGAACTAGAGGGCATAATCTTAGAATAAGGGGCCGCCCATTTAAAACTGAGATGAGGAGAAATTTCTTCTCTCAGAGGGTTGTAAATCTGTGGAATTCGCTGCCTCAGAGAAGCCGGGACATTGAATAAATTTAAGACACAGATAGACAGTTTCCTAACCGATAAGGGATTGAGGGGTTATGGGGAGCGGGCAGGGAAGTGGACCTGAGTCCATGATCGGATCAGCCATGATCGTATTAAATGGCGGAGCAGGCTCGAGGGACCGTATGGCTTACTCCTGCTCCTATTTCTTATGTTCTTATATTCTTATGTAAACTGACCTTCTGATGATCTGGAAAGGTTCCAAGTTTTACATCTGCGTCGGCAATGCCTTCCTCGTCCAGTGTAATGACATCAGTGATGGGATAATCCTTCCACTTGGGGGATGTGACGTCATGCACAAGCCGGATTGCTGTCGATTTGTGCACCGTGTTCGTACTGGCCCAATAGATACCAAGCTGGAAAGGCTCCTGAAAATAATGGTTAAAAAAAATATAGCGTTTTTATAGCATTTTTAAAGAATTTTCCCTGGTACTTTGCATTGTTTTTTTGTCTAGGTTAATAAGCCAGCATTTTAACCTAATCAAAATTGCCTGTATTTTTAACAAATGATTTCTCCTCTCCCTTTTCGAGTCATGTGCTATTTCCAAGCCCCGAGTGCATGGTCAGCAACCTGCTCCCACGAGGAGACATTTTTTTTTTGACGCAGCGAGTTGTTACAATCTGGACTGCACCAGGCCTTCAGGGGTGAAGTTTGGAAACGCAGAATGTGCTAGAAGTTTGGAACTGTCTTCCACAAATGGCAGTTGATGCTAGATCAACTGTTCATTTTAAATCTGAGGTTGATAAGATTTTTGTTAACCAAAGATATTAAGGGATATGGGGCAAAGGCGGGTATATAGAGTTAGGTCACAGATCAGCCATGATCTCATTAAATGCAGGAACATGCTCAAGGGGCATGATGGGCTGAAATGGCCTCCTTCTGTGCTGTAAATTTCTATGTTTCTATTTCTATGTTTCAAAATGGCCTCCCTCCTACCAAAGGTGGGCAGAGAAAATGTTACAAGGCCCCCCTCAAAGCCTCCCTGATAAAGTGCAACATCCCCACTGACACCTGGGAGCCCCTGGCCAAAGACCGCCCTAAGTGAAGGAAGTGCATCCGGGAGGGCGCTGAGCGCTTCGAGTCTCATCGCCGACAGCATGCAGAAAACAAGCTCAGGCAGCAGAAAGAGCGTGCGGCAAACCAGACTCCCCACCCACCCTTTCTCTCAGCGACTATCTGTCCCACCTGTGACAGGGACTGTGGTTCTCGTATTGGACTGTTCAGCCGCCTAAGAACTCATTTTAAGAGTGAAGCAAGACTTCCTCAATTCCCAGGGACTGCCTATGATGATGATAGTTGAAGCAGATTCAGTAGTAACTTTCAAAAGAGAATTGGATAAAGTGCTTGAAGGGGAGAAATTTGCAGGGCGATGGGAAAAGAGCCGGGGAATGGCACTAATTGGACGGCCTTTCCATGATGAGTCAAATGGCCTCCTTCTGTGCTGTAAGGTTTATGATTCTTAAAGGACCTACTGCCTTTAAGTCCATAAAGAAACGTGCAAGTGTAGCCCAAGTGGCTCATTCCTTTCCTCTGTGGTAACATCTCGCCTCTAACAGGAACCTGATGAACAGCACAACTAAGGATGGGACAAGGGAATCATGGGGACAAAGGCAGATCCTTCCATGCTGTGGCACAGTGCGAGAGCACCAATGTACCACCAAGATTTCAATTTAAAAAAATAAACTATTGGAGGAATAATGGGACTGTGTGTTGAGCACTTAAAAAAAAAAACCTATCTGGATCCCAGCTATTTACAATATGCATTAATGATTTAGATGAAGGAATTGAATGTAATATCTCCAAGTTTGCAGATGACACTAAACTGGGTGGCGGTGTGAGCTGTGAGGAGGATGCTAAGAGGCTGTAAGGTGACTTGGACAGGTTAGGTGAGTGGGCAAATACATGGCAGATGCAGTATAATGTAAATAAATGTGAGGTTATCCACTTTGGTGGTAAAAATAGGAAGGTAGATTATTATCTGAATGGTGACAGATTAGGAAAAGGGGAGGTGCAACGAGACCCGAGTGTCATGGTACATCCAGTCATTGAAAGTTGGCATGCAGGTACAGCAGGCGGTAAAAAAGGCAAATGGCCTGTTGGCTTTCATAGCTGGAGGATTTGAGTATAGGAGCAGGGAAGTCTTACTACAGTTGTACAGGGCCTTAGTGAGGCCACACCTTGAATATTGTGTACAGTTTTGGTCTCCTAATCTGAGGAAGGACATTCTTGCTATTGAGGGAGTGCAGCGAAGGTTCACCAGGCTGATTCCGGGGATGACAGGACAGACATATGAAGAAAGACTGGATCGACTAGGCTTATATTGAATGGAATTTAGAAGAATGAGAGGGGATCTCATAGAAACATATAAAATTCTGACGGGATTGGACAGGTTAGATGCAGGAAGAATGTTCCCGATGTTGGGGAAGTCCTGAACCAGGGGTCACAGTCCAAGGATAAGGGGTAAGCCATTTAGGGCCAAGCTGAGGAGAAACTTCTTCACTCAGAGAATTGTTAACCTGTGGAATTCTTTACCACAGAAAGTTGTTGATGCCAGTTTGTTAGATATATTCAAAAGGGAGTTAGATATGGCCCTTACGGCTAATGGGATCAAGGGGTATGGAGAGAAAGCAGGAATGGGGTACTGAAGTGCATGATCAGCCATGATCATATTGAATGGTGGTGCAGGTTCGAAGGGCCGAATGGCCTGCTCCTGCAATTATTTTCTATGTTTCTATGTTTCCTTTCCTCTGTGGTAACCTCTCGCCTCAAACAGGAACCTGGTGAACAGCACGATTAAGGATGGGACAAGGGAATCATGGGGACAAAGGCAGGTCCTTCCATGCTACGGCACAGTGAGAGAGCACCAATGTACCACCAAGATTTCAATTTAAAAAAATAAACTATTGGACGAATAATGGGACTGTGTGTTGAGCAATTAAAAAAAAAACACCGTTTCTGGAACTCAAATGAATCTACAGCCTGGATAAAGATGTTTGCTAAGTGCAGGCTGATAAGGGCATTCAAGTCAAATTATTTTATGCATCTCAATCCAGCTCTGAAGAAACACAAATGCACACCAAAACACGTGCCCAGAAACTAAAAACCAACCCTTTGAAACGTATAAGATTCTGAGGGGGCTTGACAGGGTAGATGCAGGGAGATGTTTCCCCTCGTGGGGGAATCTAGAACTAGGGAGCATAGTTTCAGAATAAGGGGTCACCCATTTAAAACGGAAATTAGGAGGAATTTCTTCTCTCAGTGAGCCGTAAATCTTTGGAATTCTCTTCCACAGGGAAGCTGTGGAGGCTGGGTCATTGAATATATTTAAAAGGTGGAGATAGACAGATTTTTGAATGATAAGAGAGTCAAGGGTTATGGGGAGCGGGCAGGGAAGTGGAACTGAGGCCATGATCTTATCGAATGGCGGAGCAGGCTCAAGGGGCTAAATGGCTGACTCCTGCTCCTATTTCTTATGTTCTTATGTTCAAAATCCACAAAGGTTTTACTTTTTGCAAGACAAAGAAAATGTATTGTTAATAGTTTACCTGAAAGTTTGGCGGCACGATAATTTTCCCGGCGGGAACCTGTACCACTATCTTCTCGCCTTCAAACAGCCAGAGGTCCCACTTGGATTGGTTGACAAACAAGGCCCAAGGCAGCAGCTCAACGAGAAGCGTATTAAGGCAAGGCTTCCAGGCAGACAGCTTAACTTGCATAGGACTGTCCCACTGAGCAAGCAGCTCACCGCTGTTTTTGCTGCTCGGGTCAAGCGCACATTAAAAGAAACAGATTAGTTCTTCATTATCCTCGCTGGCAGTTATGCGCTCGAAACAAGTATTTAAGCTGTCATAATTCTTCATGTCAAAAAGTGGCAGATCCGTAAAAATTGTTCTGGCTTTTAAAAGGCTGCCAGAAAATGTTTACACAAAGATTATCCCCAAAATTCTTTTGTGTTACAATGCAATCTTTCCAGACCAAGCGAAAATGACATTTATCTTCTTAACTGTGGATTACCAGTTGATATACTGTTTTGATTCAGAACTTTAAAAAGCAAGTTTGGGGATCAAATGACTTGCACAAAGCCGTGACGGACTTGCAAAGAAAATGGTCACTTTATAATCAAAGCATTGTAAGTGTATATGTTTTATCTCTAAAATAAATATTTTTATGAATACAAATGATACAGTAAGCTCTTTCAGAAACAAGCTCATGCTGTTTAAATTCAGATTGGCCCCCGAAGATTTATTCTTAATCCACTGAAAATGTAAAGAATTTGATAAAAGAGGACATTAAAAAAGCTATGTGAAACATTATTAGGCACGATTGTTCATATCTGGCAACAGTTATGTGCTTGCTGATTAAAGGACATTTCAGCTTAAATATACTCAAACTAACAGACACTCTAATTATATCCATTTGAATCAAATGTTTAGCATATTCCAAAACTGCTAGACGTGCAGGAAGCAGAGAGCAAAGGGATTTTTATTTCATTACCTGTCGGGTTCCTTTGTTATGTAGGGCCATGGGGGATGTGCATCGGCGTCCATTTTGTAGAACTCTGTAAGTAACTTGCCGACAGCGGAATCTCTTTGTGGTCCATGGACGATTTGTTTAATAAGGGACGTTGAGATGGGGATTGCACACTGGGATGCTTCATCTTCCTCCCTGAGAAGGAAGGCGAACAATTATTGCATTACATCGCGTCATCGCTCAAAAATGGTTTCCTTCGCCGCAGGACTAAAAATCCATTTTTATTCAGGTGAAAGTTATACTGATAAATAAGGAGACCCTGTTTCCATACTTCAGGAAGGATGTCAAGGCCTTAAAGATGATGCAGAGGAGATTTACTGGAATGGTACCAGGTACGAGGGACTTCTGTTATGTGGAGAGACTGGGATTGTTCTCCTTAGAGAAAAAGAAAGTCTTGCATTTATATCGCGCCTTTCACGACCACTGGACGTCTCAACGTGCTTTACAGCCAATGAAGTACTTTTTGAAGTGTAGTCACTGCCGTAATGTGGGAAACGTGGCAGCTAACTCTTTCCTTATCTTGTCAGCAAGAAATGTTTGGCATTGTTGCCACATTAGGTTATTTTAAGGGTTAAGTCATGTCAGGAGAGCCCAGACCCATGTCATGCTCCTCCTGTGCCATGTGGGAAATCAGGGATGCTTCCAGTGTCCCTGATGACTATGTGTGCAGGAAGTGTATCCAGCTGCAGCTCCTATGAGACCGCATGACGGCACTGAAGCTGCGGATGGATTCACTCTGGAGCATAGCCGATGCCGAGGATGTCGTGGACAGCACTTTCAGTGAGTTGGTCACACCGCAGGTAAAGGTTAAAAAGTCAGATAGGGAATGGGTGACCATCAGGCAGAGCAGGAGTAGGAAGGTAGTGCAGGGGTCCCCTGTGGGCACCTCCCTCCAAAACAGATATACCACTTTGGATATTGTTGGGGGAGATGGTTCACCAGGGAAAGGCAGCAGCAGCCAAGAACATGGCACCGTGGGTGGCTCTGCTGCACAGGAGGGCAGGAAAAAGAGTGGAAAGCTATAGTGATAGGGTATTTTATTGTAAGGGGGATAGATAGGCGTTTCTGCGGTCGCAACCGAGATTCCAGGATGGTATGTTGCCTCCCTGGTGCAAAGGTCGAGGATGTCTCAGAGCGGCTGCAGGGCATTCTGGAGGGGTGGGTGAACAGCCAGTTGTCGTGGTGCATATAGGTACCAACGATATAGGTAAAAAGCGGGATGAGGTCCTACAAGCTGAATTTAGGGAGCTAGGTGTTAAATTAAAAAGTGGGACCTCAAAGGTAGTAATCTCAGGATTGCTACCAGTGCCACATGCTAGTCAGAGAAGGAATAGCAGGATAGTTAAGATGAATACATGGCTTGAGGAGTGGTGCAAGAGGGAAGGATTCAAATTCTTGGGACATGGGAACCGGTTCTGGGGGAGGTGGGACCAGTACAAACCGAATGGTCTGCACCTGGGCAGTTCTGGAACCAATGTCCTGTTGGGGAGGGGTTAAACTAATATGGCAGGAGGATGGGAACCTATGCAGGGAGACAGAGGGAAATAAAATGAGGGCAGAAGCAAAAGATAGAAAGGAGAATAGTAAAAGTGGAGGGCAGAGAAACCCGGCAAAAATCAAAAAGGGCCACATTACAGCAAAATTCTAAAGGGACAAAGAGTGTTAAAAAGACAAATCTGAAGGCTGTGTGTCTCAATGCGAGGAGTTTTCGTAATAAGGTGGATGAATTAACTGCGCAGGCAGCTATTAACGATTATGATATAATTGGGATTACGGAGACATGGTTCCAGGGTGACCAAGGCTGGGAACTCAACATCCAGGAGTATTCAACATTCAGGAAGGATAGACAGAAAGGAAAAGGAGATGGGGTAGCGTTGCTGATTCAAGAGGAAATTAATGCAAAAGGAAGAAAGGACATCAGCTTGGATGATGTGGAATCCGTATGGGTAGAGCTGCGGAATACCAAAGGGCAGAAAACGCTAGTGGGAGTTGTGTACAGACCATTAAACAGTAGCAGTGAGGTTGGGAATGGCATCAAACAAAAAATTAGGGATCCGTGCAATAAAGGTACAACAGTTATCATGGGCGACTTTAATCTACATATAGATTGAGTTAACCAAGTTGGTAGCAATGCGGTGCAGGAGGAATTCCTGGAGTGTATTAGGGATGGCTTTCTAGACCAATGTGTCGAGGAACCAACGAGAGAGCTGGCCATCCTAGACTGGGTGCTGTGTAATGAGAGAGGACTAATTAGCAATCTTGCTGTGCAAAAGCCCCCTGGGGAAGAGTGACCATAATATGGTAGAATTCTTTATTAAGATGGAGTGTTAATTCAGAGACTAGGGCCCTGAACTTAAGGAAATGTAACTTCAATGATATGAGACGTCAATTGACTAGGATAGGCTGGCAAATGATACTTAAAGGTTTGACAGTGGATAGGCAATGGCAGACATTTATAGATTATATGGATGAATTTCAACAATTATACATCCCTGTCTGGAGTAAAAATAAAAAGGAGAAGGTAGCTCAACCATGGCTAACAAGGGAAATTAGGGATAGTGTTAAATCCAAGGAAGGCGAGAAAAAGCAGAAAACCTGAGGACTGGGAGAAATTTAGGATTCAGCAGAGGAGGATAAAGAGTCTAATTAGGAGGTGGATAATAAATTATAAGAGGAAGCTTGCAGGGAACATAAAAACTGACTGCAAAAGCTTATAGATATGTGAAGAGAAAAAGATTAGTGAAGACCAATGTAGGTCCTTTGCAGACAGAATCAGGTGAATTTATAATGGGGAACAAAGAAATGGCAGACCAATTGAACAAATACTTTTGATCTGTCTTCATTAAGGAAGACACAAATAACCTTCCAGAAATACTAGGGGTTCAAGGGTGTAGCGAAAAGGAGGAACTGAAAGAAATCCTTATTAGTCAGGAAATTGTGTTAGGGAAATTGATGGGATTAAAGGCCGATAAATCCCCAGGGCCTGATAGTCTGCATCCCAGAGTACTTAAGGAAGTGGCCCTAGAAATAGTGGATGCATTGGTGATCATTTTCCAACAGTCTATCGACTCTGGATCAGTTCCTATGGACTGGAGGGTAGCTAATGTAACACCACTTTTTAAAATAGGAGGGAGAGAAAACGGGTAATGAAAGACCGGTTAGCCTGACATCAGTAGTGGGGAAAATGTTGGAATCAATCATTAAGGATGAAATAGCAGCATTTGGAAAGCAGTGACAGGATCGGACCAAGTCGGCATGGATTTATGAAAGGGAAATCGTGCTTGCTAAATCTTCTGGAATTTTTTGAGGATGTAACTAGCAGAGTGGACAGGGGAGAACCAGTGGATGTGGTGTATTTGGACTTTCAAAAGACTTTTGACAAGATCCCACACAAGAGATTGGTGTGCAAAATGAAAGCGCATGGTATTGGGGGCAAAGTACTGACGTGGATAGCGAACTGGTTGGCAGACAGGAAGCAGAGAGTTGGGATAAATGGGTCCTTTTCAGAATGGCAGGCATTCTGCCATTGACCAGTGGGGTGCCATAGGGTTCAGTGCTGGGACCCCAGCTATTTACAATATACATCAATGATTTAGATGAAGAAATTGAATGTAATATCTCCAAGTTTGCAGATGACACTAAACTGGGTGGCGGTGTGAGCTGTGAGGAGGATGCTAAGAGACTGCAGGGTGACTTGGACAGGTGAGGTGAGTGGGCAAATGCATGGCAGATGCAGTATAATGTGAATAAATGTGAGGTTATCCACTTTGGTGGCAAAAACAGGAAGACAGAATATTATCTGAATGGTGACAGATTAGAAAAAGGGGAGGTGCAACGAGACCTGGGTGTCATGGTACATCAGTCATTGAAGTTTGGCATGCAAGTACAGCAGGCCGTGAAGAAGGCAAATGGCATATTGGCCTTCATAGCTAGATGATTTGAGTATAGGAGCAGGGAGGTCTTACTGCAGTTGTACAGAGCATTGGTGAGGCCACACCTGGAATATTGTGTTCAGTTTTGGTCCCCTATTCTGAGGAAGGACATTCTTGCTATTGAGGGACTACAGCAAAGGTTCACCAGATTGATTCCCGGGATGGCAGGACTGACATATGAGGAGAGACTGGATCAACTGGGTTTGTATCGACTGGAGTTTAGAAGAATGAGAGAGGATTTCATAGAAACATATAAAATTCTGACGGGATTGGACAGGTTAGAAGCAGGAAGAATGTTCCTATTGCTGGGGAGTTCCAGAACCAGGGATCGCAGTCTAAGAATAAGGGGTAAGCAATTTAGGACCGAGATAAGGAGACTTCTTCATTCAGAGTGGTTAACCTGTGGAATTCTCTACCGCAGAAAGTTATTGAGGACAGTTCGTTAGATATATTCAAAAGGGAGTTAGATATGGCCCTTACGGGCAAAGGGATCAAGGGGTATGGAGAAAAAACAGAAAAGGGGTACTGAGGTTGAATGATCAGCCATGATCTTATTGAATTGCAGTACAGGATCGAAGGGCCGAATCGCCTGCTCCTGCACCTATTTTTCTATGCACAGCAAGCTCCCACAAACAGCAATGTGATAATGACCAGGTAATCTGTTTTTGTTATGTTGATTGTGGGATAAATATTGGCCAGAGCACCGGGGAGAACTACCCTGCAGGGAAGATTAAGGGGAGATTTAATAGAGGTATTCAAAATTATCAAAGGTTTTGATAGAATAATTAATAAGAAATTGTTTCCAGTGGCAGGGGAATTAATAACCAAAGGACACAGATTTAAGATAACTGGCAAAAGAAGCAGAGGTGAAGATGAGGAGATTTTTTTTTAATAAGCGAGTTGTTACGATCTGGAATGTGATGAGCAGAATGGTCTCCCTCTGTGCAGCATGATTTAATAATTCTGTAACATGACTTTTCATATGTCACCAGCTTAAATATATGATTGCAGGCCATCATCCACAAGTTCCCATGAAAGTGGACCTGTCTTAGTGAAACAATTGAGATTTAAACGGTCTCTTGATCAAGTGTCTGCTGGTGTTACATTTGCCCGAGTTCACTTGCGCTGTGAAGAGTGGCTGTAACACCTTGATTGTGTTTGCACTGAATTAGTTACTGACCTGGATTAAATGAAGCTTCGGGAAACAGAAGTACACCATTAAAACAGATCGGCTGCTCTGTATCACATTGCCGTTTGTGGATCTTGCTGTGCGCAAATCGGCTGCCGTGTTTCCTACACAGGCCACATAGTTCACATGCCCGACACGATCCAATATCTGAAGTGGCTGCTCCTCAAATTCTGGTTGCACTTCAGTCCCACAGTCCTGATCTTTGGGCACCCTGTGCAGAGGGGAGCGGGAAGGCCGGAAGGCCTCCTCGTAGGACTGCTCCTGGACATGACCAAGAGGGCCATCACCTGGTCCAAGCAGCGGGCAGTCGAGGAGGTCGTTCAGCCCAACTGCCTGCCTCTCTTCCGCGGTTACATCCGAGCCAAGGTGTCCCTGGAGATGGAGCACGCGGTGTCCACCGGTACGCTTGCGGCTTTCCGCGAGAGGTGGGCGCCGGAGGGACTGGAGTGCAACCAAACTTTAATTTGATCCTTAATGTTTAAAGTTTAATTTGTCTATGTTTGTCGGTTTTAGTGCCCAACCCCTTTAAGCCAGGGGGCAATTGTATAATTTGTGTTTCTGGTGCCCTCAAAAAAAACCAAGGAGGCACTTGAAAGGTCTTTGGAGTGTGACCTCCCTTTAATCAGGGGGCACTTGTTTAATGTTCACAACTAAAATAGTTGTCGACCAGCAGCTTCTGCTGCCATTAACTTGAATCCCGCAGAACCTGCCTTGCCTGCTCCCAGTGCAGGCCCACAAAGCAGCAGCTCTGCCAATTATGTTTGAAGCAAATAGGAGCAGAAAATGCTGAGAATACTTTTTAAAAAATTTGTTCATGGGATGTGGGCGTCACTGGCAAAACCAGCATTTATTGCCCATCCCTAATTGCCCTTGAGAAGATGGTGGTGAGCCGCCGCCTTGAACCGTTGCAGTCTGTGTGGTGAAGGTACTCCCACAGTGCTGTTGGGGAGGGAGTTGTAGGATTTTGACCCACCGACGATGAAGGAACAGCGATATAGTTCCAAGTTAGCAAGGCGCGTGACTTGGAGGGGAACGCGGAAGTAGTGGTGTTCCCATGCGTCTGCTGGTGTTGTCCCTCTAGGTGGTAGAAGTCGCGGGTTTGGGAGGTGCTGCAGAACAATCCTTGGTGAGTTGCTGCAGTGCATCATCATCAACATCATCATAGGCGGTCCCTCATATCGAGGATGACTTGCTTCCACGCCAAAAAGGGATGAGTTCACAAGTGTTCCAATGAAAGACCTGATATTTCAGGCCCTAAGCTACATGTTGAAGGGTGGAAGATGCCTGTGCATAGATTTTTTAATGTGTGGTGGCCGTTGCACACCAGCCACCACAAGGGCTTGACAGAGCTAGGTCTTGGTCCAGTGGCAAGGATTAACCAAGACGGCTGCAGCGCATCTTGTAGATGGTACACACTGTAGCCACAGTACATCGGTGATGGACGGAGTGAATGTTTAAGGTGGAGGATGGGGTGCCAATCAAGCGGGCTGCTTTGTCCTGGATGGTGTTGAGTTTCTTGAGTGTTGTTGGAGCTGCACTCATCTAGAAAAGGGGAGAGTATTCCATCACACTCCTGACTTGTGCCTTGTAGATGGTGGAAAGGCTTTGGCGAGTCACGAGGTGAGACACTCGCCGCAGAATATCCAGCCTCTGACCTGCTCTTGTTGCCACAATATTTATGTAGCTGGTCCAGTTAAGTTTCTGGTCAATGGTGACCCTCAGGATGTTGATGGTGGAGTATTCAGCGATAGTAATGCCGTTGAATGTCAAGGGACGATGGTTAGACTCTTGATTGTTTTAGATAGTCATTGCCTGGCACTTTTGTGGCGTTAGAGGGAGTTAGATATGGCCCTTACGGCTAAAGGGATCAAGGAGTATGGAGAGAAAGCAGGAAAGGAGTACTGAGGTGAATGATCAGCCATGATCTTATTGAATGGTGGTACAGACTCGAAGGGCCAAATGGCCTACTCTTGCACCTATTTTCTATGTTTCTATGAGACTCCCAAAGCAAGCGCTCTACTCGGAACTCCTTCACGGCAAACGAGCCAAAGGTGGACCGAGGAAACATTACAGGGATACCCTCAAAGCCTCCCAGATAAAGTGCAACATCCCCACTGACACCTGGGCGTCCCTGGCCAAAGACCGCCCTAAGTGGAGGAAGCGCATCCGGGAGGGCACTGAGCACCTCGAGTCTCATTGCCGAGAGCATGCAGAAATCAAGTGCATGCAGCAGAAAGAGCGTGCGGAAAACCTGTCCCACCGACCCCTTCCCTCAACGACTATCTGTCCCACCTGTGACAGGGACTGTAATTCTCATATTGGACTGTTCAGCCACCTAAGAACTCATGTTAAGAGTGGAAGCAAGTCTTCCTCGATTCCGAGGGACTGCCTATGATGATGACACTTCAAAAAGTACTTCACTGGTTGGAATGCGCTTTGGGACGTCCTGAGGTCCTGAAAGCCGCTATATAAATTGCAAGACTTTCTTTTTTTCATTTCAAGTGTGTCAGATTCTGCTGATGTGCCCAATATGCCAGGTCACACAACAGTTTGCAGCGATACATCTGCAAACCCAAAATACAGGAATGAAGACAGAAGCAGTGCATTCTCCACCCTTCCCCACTGATGCTTTACTTTACATCAGGGAAAAAAATGTACAATGTAGGCAAACATAACAATTTACCACTAATTATATCCTTTAGAAATGCCACGACACATAGCCAAGTATTACAGATGGAGAAATAGAAAAAGAAGTTTCATCAAAGCATGTCATAAGCACAAATTAAAACGTCTGGAATAAGGTGAAGTATCGGCCAATGGCCGTCACTGGAGGAGTTTTAGTTACCTTGCTTGAAACGTCAAATGGTGCACGAGCTCTGGTTCCACGTTCAGAAGTGGCTCTTCCTGACCTTTACCAATAATGACCTGAGGGTCTTTCAAACCCAAACTCCGCCTCTCCACGTGCAGAATAATGGGATCAGGGAGATAGCTCCTCATGACAAACAGAGGGCTGAGAACCAGCTGCAATTGAAATACACGATATTAAACAGGCTTTGCAAGCGGGAAATCATGAACATGTCAGCATAGGGAAAGGGTGAGGTGAGTGCAGGGAAGAATGCCAATTCGGTTTGAGAAATAAAACATTTTAATCGGTCATTCTTGCCAAAGTACAAAACACACTCCTGAAGATGTCGACCCTTCCGGGATATAGTTCCTATCCTATTGTCGGTATAACAGCAACAAGCATTTATATAATGCCTTTACATAAGAAATAGGAGCAGGAGGCGGCCATTTGGCCCCTCTAGCCTGCTCCACCATTCAATATCATGGCTGATCTGATCATGGACTCGGCTCCACTTCCCTGCCCACTCCCATAACCCTGAAGTCCCTTATTGCTTAAAAATCTGCATATCTCCGCCTTAAAAAATTCAATGACCAAGCCTCCACAGCTCTCTGGGGCAGAGAATTCCATAGATTTACAACCCTCCGAGAAAAGAAATTTCTCCTCATCTCAGTTTTAGTTTCCCCTCCGAGTGAAAATATCCTCTCTGCATCCAACCTGTCGAGCCCCCTCATTATCATAAGTTTCAATATCATCTCTCATTCTTCTGAACTCCAATGTGTATAGGCCCAATGTAGTAGAACATCCCAAGGTGCTTCACGCTGCTCAGATTCAGATTTATTTAATGCATCTACCCCTCTTCCTCCCTCCCCATTAAGTCGCCAAGGATGTTGGAGGAATGAGTGTTTACACAAACATTCACAATGCTCTCTGAATAAGTCTAACAAGTTTCAGCCCTGGTTCTCTTGCCTCTCAGTCAGAAGGTTGTGGGTTCAAGTCCCACTCCAGAGACTTGAGATCAAATTCTAAGCTGACACTCTCAGTGCAGTGCTGCCTCAAGTGGACGTAAAAAAACCGCGGCACTATTCAGATCAGGAGCAGGGGAGTTAGCCCCGATGCTCCGGCCAATATTTATCCCTCAACCAACATCACTAAAACAGATTACCTGGTCATTATCACGTTGCTGTTTGTGGGAGCTTGCTGTGCATAAATTGTTGCTGCGTTTCTTACATTACAACAGTGACTCCACTTCAAAAAGTACTTCATTGGCTGTAAAGCGCTTTGGGATGTCTGGTGGTTGTGAAAGCGCTATATAAATGCAAGTCTTTCTTTAAAAGTGTTATTATTTTGCTGGAAACAATTTTACCAGTGCTTTGAAAAGGCTGAGGAGAAATAGAACACTCACCACTCTCTGTTGTACTGGGGACTCTGCATCCAGGCTCAGAGAAGCGCACCACATGTGTAACACGGAGCCGTTTAAATTTGGGAGCTGCATTGATCAATAACAATGAAACGCGAGTTAGTTATTTGCAGGAAGCCATGATCTAAAAGTTACAATAAAATCAAAAAGATTTTCACGTGATAATTTTGCGCTGGTTCCATTTACATTCATTTTGTTTTCTTTTCGAGGACTCATTTTACACATTTCAGGGGCGCGAGTGAAGTTGACCAGACTCCAAACCTTATGTAATTATCTTGACGAGTGTCTTTTCTTATTATTCGTTCATGGGGTGTGGGCGTCACTGACAAGGCCAGCATTTATTGCCCATCCCTAATTGCCCTGGAGAAGGTGGTGGTGAGCCGCCTTCTTGAACCGCTGCAGTCCGTGTGGTGAAGGTGCTCCCACAATGCTGTTAGGGAGGGAGTTCCAGGAATTTAACCCAGTGACGATGAAGGAACGGCGATATACTTCCAAGTTAGGAAGGTGTGTGACTTGGAGGGGAATTTGGGAGCTGGTGGCGTTCCCACATGCCTGCTGCCCTTTGTCCTTCTAGGTGGTAGAGGTCGCGGGTTTGGAAGGTACCAGAGAAGCCTTGGTGAGCTGCTGCAATGCATTTTGTCGACGGTACACACTGCAGCCACGGTTCGCCAGTGGTAGAGGGTGTGACTGTTTAAGATGGTGGATGGGGTGCTGATCAAGCGAGCTGCTTTGTCCTGGATGGTATCCAGGGGACATAATCTTAATATTAAAGCGAGGCCGTTCAGGGGTGATGTCAGTAAGCACTTCTTCACACAAAAGGTAGTGGAAATTTGCAACTCTCTCCTCCAAGAAGCTGTTGAGGCTGGGGGGGTCAATTGAAAATTTCAAAACTGAGATTGATAGATTTAGGACCGAGATAAGGAGAAACTTCTTCACCCAGAGAGTGGTGAACCTGTGGAATTCTCTACCACAGAACGTTGTTGAGGCCAATTCACTAAATATATTCAAAAAGGAGTTAGATGTAGTCCTTACTACTAGGGGGACTAAGGGGTATGGCGAGAAAGCAGGAATGGGGTACTGAAGTTGCATGTTCAGCCATGAACTCATTGAATGGCAGTGCAAGCTCGAAGGGCCGAAGGGCCGACTCCTGCACCTATTTTCTATGTTAGGCAAGGGTATCAAGGGTTACGGAACCAATGCGAGTACATGGAGTTAAGCTGCAGATCAATCGTGATCTAATTGATAGCGAAACAGGCTCGAGGAGTTGAATGAGCTCCTGTACCTATGTTAATTTCTCGCGCTCCAGTTGATTTCAATACCTGAATGACTGCGCTGTCATCAGAATGAAGAGAGTCGAGACACACATCTGGTGACCAGCCTGTGTCATTCCCTTTAACCCTGAGGCACAACTCAGTGAACTCTGTGTTCTCGAGAACAAAAGATGGTATCTTCTGATTCGGTGGCAAGCAGCTAAAATGTTCTTTGATCGACACCTGTCCATCCTGTCCACTGCAATGCTGCACCACCTTCAGTTCTACGTCCTGGTTTAAGTAACTGCAAATGGCTTGTCTTCCGCAAATAATTATCTGAAAAGGGAACAATATTAAACACTCTTGTGTTTTTGCATGTCTGGGCTGAAAGGTAAAACACAGAATAACCAGAAAAAAAATCCAAAATGCTTTACGATTTTTGAGGACAATATTGCATACCAGCATAGAATTAGTACACTTTCTAATACATATGGATTATTCAATCATTATTGTGTTCTGTGCACATTTTGAAAAGCAGTTTCTATTACTAGGGGGATCAAGGGGTATGGTGTGAAAGCAGGAATGGGGTACTGAAGTTGCATGTTCAGCCATGAACTCATTGAATGGCGGTGCAGGCTAGAAGGGCCGAATGGCCTACTCCTGCACCTATTTTCTATGTTTCTATGTTTCTATTACAGAGCAGACATTTAAACATTGACACCGTAGATACTATTCATTTTGATTTACCAGAGAATCATAGCATGATACAGCACAGGAGGGCGGCATTCGGCCCATTGTGCCTATGCCGACTCTTGGAAAGAGCGATCCAATTAGTCCCACTTTCCTGCTCTTTCCCAATAACCCTGCAAATTTCCCCGTGAATATTTATCCAATTTCCTTTTGAAAGTTATTATTGAATCTGCTCCCACCATCCGTTCAGTCAGCGCATTCCTCCAATTCACAACAACTCGCTGCGTAAAAAAAAATTCTCCGCCTCTCCCTTCTGGTTCTTTTGCCAATTGCATTAAATCTGCGTCCTCTGGATACCGACCCTTCTGCCACTGCAAGCAGTTTCTCCGTATTTACTCTATCAAAAACCCTTAATGATTTTGAACACCTCTGTCAAACTTCCCTGTACTATGTGGGAACTCAGGGACGCTTCTGGTGTCCCTGATGACTACGCGTGCGGGAAGTGCATCCGCCTGCAGATCCTGACGGACCGCATTGCGCCACTGGAGCTGCGTGTGGATTCACTCTGGGGCATGCATGATGCTGAGAATGACGTGAATAGTACGTTTAGCGAGTTGGTCTCACCGCAGGTAAACAGTACACAGTCAGATAGTCAATGGGTGACCAACAGGAAGAAGTGCAAGGAAGGTAGTGGAGGGGTACCCTGTGGTCAGCCCCCTGCAAAACAGATACATCGCTTTGGGTACTGTTGGGGGGGGAATGACTCTTCAGGGGAAGACAGCGGCAGCCAAGTTCATGGCACCGTGGGTGGCTCTGCTGCACAGGAGGGCAGGAAAAAGAGTGGGAGAGCGATAGTGATAGGCCATTCAATTGTAAGGGGAATAGATAGGCGTTTCTGCGGCCGCAACCGAGACTCCAAGATGGTATGTTGCCTCCCTGGTGCAAGGGTCAAGGATGTCTCGGAGCGGGTGCAGGAGATTCTGAAAAGGGAGGGTGAACAGCCATTTGTCGTGGTGCATATAGGTACCAAAAATATAGGTAAAAAACTGGATGAGGTCCTACGAGAAGAATTTAGGCAGCTTGGAGCCAAATTAAAAAGTAGGATCTCAAAAGTAGTAATCTCAGGATTGCTACCAGTGCTAGTCAGAGTAGGAATCGCAGGATAGCTCAGATGAATGCATGGCTTGAGGAGTGTGCAGAAGCGAGGGATTCAAATTCCTGGGACATTGGAACCAGTTCTGGGGTAGGTGGGACCAGTACAAACCGGACAGTCTGCACCTGGGCAGGACCGGAACCAATGTCCTAGTGTTTGCTAGTGCTGTTGGGAAGGAGTTAAACTAATATGGCAGGGGGATCGGAACCGATGCAGGGAAGCAGAGGGAAATAAAAGGGAGACAGAGGCAAAAGATAGAAAGGAGAATAGTAAAAGTGGAGGGCATAGAAACCCAAGGCAAAAAATAAAAAGGGCCACATTACAGCCAAATTCTAAAGGGGCAAAGTGTGTTAAAAAGACAAGCCTGAAGGCTCTGTGCCTCAATGCGAGGAGTATTTGGAATAAGGTGGACGAATTAATTGCACAGATAGCAGTTAATGGATATGATGTAATTGGCATCACAGAGACATGGCTCCAGGATAACCAAGGCTGGGAACTCAACATCCAGGGATATTCAACATTTAGGAAGGATAGACAGAAAGGAAAAGGAGGCGGGGTGGCGTTACTGGTTAAAGAGGAAATTAATGCAATGGTAAGGAAGGACATTGGCTTGGATAATGTGGAATCAGTATGGGTGGAGCTACGGAATACCAAAGGGAATAAAAAGCTGGTGGGAGTTGTGTACAGACCTCCGAACAGTAGTCGTGAGATTGGGGGACAGCATCAAACAAGAAATAAGGGATGTGTGCAATAAAGGTACAGTAGTTATCATGGGCGACTTCAATTTACATATAGATTGGGCTAACCAAACTGGTAGCAATGCGGTGGAGGAGGATTTCCTGGAGTGTATTAGGGATGGTTTTCTTGACCAATATGTCGAGGAACCAATTCGAGAGCTGGCCATCCTAGACTGGGTGATGTGTAATGAGAAGGGACTAATTAGCAATCTTGTTGCGCGAGGCCCCTTGGGGAAGAGTGACCATAATATGGTAGAATTCTTTATTAAGATGGAGAGTGACACAGTTAATTCGGAAACTAGGGTCCTGAACTTAAGGAAAACTAACTTCGACGGCATGAGGCGTGAATTGGCTAGAATAGACTGGCAAATGATACTTAAAGAGTTGACGGTTGATAGGCAATGGCAAACATTTATAGATCACATGGATGAACTTCAACAATTGTACATCCCTGTCTGGAGTAAAAATAAAACAGGTAAGGTGGCTCAACCGTGGCTAACAAGGGAAATTAAGGATAGTGTTAGATCCAAGAGGCATATAAATTGGCTAAAAAAAGCAGCAAACCTGAGGACTGGGAGAAATTTAGAATTCAGCAGAGGAGGACAAAAGGTTTGATTAGGAGGGGAAATATAGAGTACAGGAGGAAGCTTGCCGGGAACATAAAAACTGACAGCAAAAGCTTCTAGAGATATGTGAAGAAAAAAAGATTGGTGAAGACAAACGTAGGTCCCTTGCAGTTGGACTCAGGTGAATATATAATGGAGAACAAAGAAATGTTAGACCAATTGAACAAATATTTTTGTTCTGTCTTCAAGAAGGAAGACACAAATAATCTTCTGGATGTACTAGGGAACCGAGGGTCGAGAGAGAAGGAGGAACTGAAGGATATCCTTATTAGGCAGAAAATTGTGTTGGGGAAATTGATGGGATTGAAGGCCGATAAATCCCCGGGCCCTGATTGTCTGCATCCCAGAGTACTTAAGGAAATGGCCCTAGAAATAGTGGATGCATTGGTGATCATTTTCCAACAGCCTATCCGCTCGGGATCAGTTCCTATGGACTGGAGGGTAGCTAATGTAACACCACTTTTTAAAAAAGGAGAGAGAGAAAACGGGTAATTATAGACTGGTTCGCCTGACATCAGTAGTGGGGAAAACGTTGGAATCAATTATTAAGGATCAAATAGCAGCTCATTTGGAAAGCAGTGACAGGATCGGTCCAAGTCGGCATGGATTTATGAAACATAGAAACATAGAAAATAGGTGCAGGAGTAGGCCATTCGGCCCTTCGAGCCTGCACCACCATTCAATGAGTTCATGGCTGAACATGCAACCTTAGTACCCCATTCCTGCTTTCTTGCCATACCCCTTGATCCCCCTAGTAGTAAGGACTATATCTAACTCCTTTTTGAATATATTTAGTGAATTGGCCTCAACAGCTTTCTGTGGTAGAAAATTTCACAGGTTCACCACTCTCTGGGTGAAGAAGTTTCTCCTCATCTCAGTCCTAAATGGCTTACCCCTTATCCTTAGACTGTGACCCCTGGTTCTGGACTTCCTCAACATTGGGAACATTCTTCCTGCATCTCACCTCTCCAAACGCGTCAGAATTTTAAACGTTTCTATGAGATCCCCTCTCATTCTTCTGAACTCCAGTGAATACAAGCCCAGTTGATCCAGTCTTTCTTGATATGTCAGTCCCGCCATCCCGGGTATCAGTCTGGTGAACCTTCGCTGAACTCCCTCAATAGCAAGAATGTCCTTCCTCAAGTTAGGAGACCAAAACTGTACACAATACTCCAGGTGTGGCCTCACCAAGGCCCTGTACAACTGTAGCAATACCTCCCTGTCCCTGTACTCAAATCCCCTCGCTATGAAGGCCAACATGCCATTTGCTTTCTTAACCGCCTGCTGTACCTGCATGCCAACCTTCAATGACTGATGTACCATGACACCCAGGTCTTGTTGCACCTCCCCTTTTCCTAATCTGTCACCATTCAGATAATAGCCTGTCTCTCTGTTTTTACCACCAAAGTGGATAACCTCACATTTATCCACATTATACTTCATCTGCCATGCATTTGCCCACTCACCTAACCTATCCAAGTCACTCTGCAGCCTCATAGCATCCTCCTTGCAGCTCACACTGCTACTCAACTTAGTGTCATCCGCAAATTTGGAGATACTACATTTAATCCCCTCGTCCAAATCATTAATGTACAATGTAAACAACAATGTAAACAGCTGAGGCCCCAGCACAGAACCTTGCGGTACCCCACTAGTCACTGCCTGCCATTCTGACAAGTACCCATTTACTCCTACTCTTTGCTTCCTGTCTGACAACCAGTTCTCAATCCATGTCAGCACACTACCCCCAATCCCATGTGCTTTAACTTTGCACATTAATCTCTTGTGTGGGACCTTGTCGAAAACCTTCTGGAAGTCCAAATATACCACATCAACTGGTTCTCCCTTGTTCACTCTGCTGGAAACATCCTCAAAAAATTCCAGAAGATTTGTCAAGCATGATTTCCCTTTCACAAATCCATGCTGACTTTGACCTATCATGTCACCTCTTTCCAAATGCGCTGCTATGACATCCTTAATAATTGATTCCATCATTTTACCCACTACTGATGTCAGGCTGACCGGTCTATAATTCCCTGTTTTCTCTCTCCCTCCTTTTTTAAAAAGTGGGGTTACATTGGCTACCCTCCACTCCATAGGAACTGATCCAGAGTCTATGGAATGTTGGAAAATGACTGTCAATGCATCCGCTATTTCCAAGGCCACCTCCTTAAGTACTCTGGGATGGAGTCCATCAGGCCC
Source organism: Pristiophorus japonicus (assembly GCF_044704955.1). NCBI lineage: Eukaryota > Metazoa > Chordata > Chondrichthyes > Pristiophoridae > Pristiophorus > Pristiophorus japonicus. Next base: position 530,368,105 of record NC_091977.1, read on the forward strand.
TGGGGATTTATCGGCCTTCAATCCCATCAATTTCCCCAACACAATTTCCCGACTAATAAGAATTTCCCTCAGTTCCTCCCCCTTACTAGACCCTCTGACCCCTTTTATATCCGGAAGATTATTTGTGTCCTCCTTAGTGAATATCGAACCAAAGTACTTGTTCAATTGGTCTGCCATTTCTTTGTTCCCCATTATGACTTCCCCTGATTCTGACTGCAGGGGACTACGTTTGTCTTTACTAACCTTTTTCTCTTTACATATCGATAGAAACTTTTGCAGTCCGTCTTAATGTTACCTGCAAGCTTCCTCTCGTACTCTATTTTTCCTGCCCTAATCAAATCCTTTGTCCTCCTCTGCTGAGTTCTAAATTTCTCCCAGTCCCCAGGTTCACTGCTATTTCTGGCCAATTTGTATGCCACTTCCTTGGCTTTAATACTATCCCTGATTTCCCTTGATAGCCAGGTTGAGCCATCTTCCCTTTTTTATTTTTACGCCAGACAGGGATGTACAATTGTTGTAGTTCATCCATGCGGTCTCTAAATGTCTGCCATTGCCCATCCACTGTCAATCCCTTAAGTATCATTGGCCAATCTATCCTAGCCAATTCACGCCTCATACCTTCAAAGCTACCCTTCTTTAAGTTCTGGACCATGGTCTCTGAATTAACTGTTTTATTTTCCATCCTAATGTAGAATTCCACCATATTATGGTCACTCTGCCCCAAGGGGCCTCGCACAATGAGATTACTAGTTAATCCTCTCTCATTACACAGCACCCAGTCTAAGATGGCCTCCCCCCTAGTTGGTTCCTCGACATATTGGTCTAGAAAACCATCCCTTATGCACTCCAGGAAATCCTCCTCCACCGTATTGCTTCCAGTTTGAAGGGGAAATCATGCTTGACAAATCTTCTGGAATTCTTTGAGGATGTAACTAGTAGAGTGGACAAGGGAGAACCAGTGGATGTGGTGTATTTGGACTTTCAAAAGGCCATTGACAAGGTCCCACATAAGAGATTGGTGTGCAAAATCAAAGCACATGGTATTGGGGGTAATGTACTGGCGTGGATAGAGTATTGGCTGGCAGACAGGAAGCAGAGAGTCGCACCCTTGACTTCTCCCACGCATTTCAAAGGTTCCATCCTCTGGCCAGTCACTACTGGCCGAAACACGGGGTCAGGTGACTCAACCCCCCCAGAGTGCAGTGCAGCTCGGGCTACCAATGGAATCCTTTCTCTGCCGCATTGCATTGTGGGAAGCCAGGACCACCATCATTTCCTCCGTTCAACCAGCTCCTTGAATTTCCCCCGCCGCCCCGCCCCCCCGGGGGGGTTCTGTCCATTTGCGTTTAAAAAAAAAACAAAGGCTCTCTCCGGGGACCTGTTTCCTCAACTGGGGACTTTTCCGGGGACATTATTTGCCTGGGGACACAGTACTTAATCCGGGAACTGTCCCTGAAAAATAGGGATGTATGGTCAGCCTAAGATAGAAGACATTTTTCACACAACAGAGACTTGCATTTATATAGCGCCTTTAACGTCGTGAAATGTCCCAAGGCACTTCACAGGACTATTATTAGATAAAGAATTTGACACTGAGCCGCAGAAGTAGAAATTAGCACAGGTGAGGGTCACAGAGTTTTAAGGGGTGTCTTGAAGAAGGAAACAGAGGTAGAGAGGCGAAGAGATTTCGGCAGGCAGTTCCCAGAGCTTGGGGCCTAGGCAACAGAAGAGACGGCCACCACTAGTAGAGCGATTATATTCAGCGATGCTCAAGAGGGCAGAATTAAAGGAGACATCTCGGGGGAAGCGGCGGGGGTTGGGGGGGGGGGAAGGTTATGGGGCTGGAGGAGATTACAGAGATAGCGGCGGGCAAGGCCATGGAGGAATCTGAAAATAAGGATGAAAATTTTGAAATCGAGGCGTTGCTTGACCGGAAGCCAATGTAAGTCAGCTAGCACAGGGGTGATGGGTGAGCGGCACTTGGTGAGAGTTAGGATACGGGCAGCCAAGTTTATGCAGGGTAGAATGTGGGAGGCCAGCCAGGAGTGTGTTGGAATAGTCAAGTCTAGACACAGTATGTTATTAGATCAGGGGCTGAATGGCCACTTTCTGTTCCGTAAATTTCTACAATCATGTAGAGTCAGTAAAACTAATACAACAAATGCAGTAACTCGTGCTTTAAGATTAAGCAGGACTGTTTAGCATTTGCTATGCTGCATTCAACAATATCGTTCAAAAGGCCCAACCAATTTATGTCTTTATTAAAACCAAAGCGTACAATTTTTATTTGTCTCTTCCATCTTTAAATATTCAGTCTCGGCTTTGAAAGACGGCTTTTCTCAAAGACAGAATAAAATGGAAAACATATTTATAGACCACAAACTCCAACATTTCTCTTCTGTATTTAAAGGGTTATGATATTAAAAAAAAAAGTTGGCCTTATATGCAACCACATGAAAGGGACTTACTTGTTTTTGCACACTGTTAAGTGGCTGTACTTTGATGATCAGTGATGCTGTTCTTCCCTTGTACTGGATACTTCTAACAAATGTGCCTATGTTGTCCACACTGAAAGGCTCGGACCAGCGCCAGTTCCCCCAGCCCTCGATACAGATGTGTAGCAGCTGCACAGAACAATGAGAATGTTTGTATTGACAAATGGTCCAAGATAAAACAGCGCAACCCACAACATTTTTATGACAGTTACAGTTTCCTCCAAAATTAATGTTTCAATCTATTTATAGGGTGACAACATATAAACCATGAGCAACATTTTTTTTTAAAACACTTGTTGTGGTAAAAAGACTTCTCTTTCTCGAGGTGGACTCCCTGATATTATCAACACCTGTTTAGATAGAGTTTGACACCTGATAAGCCCCTTTAATCTGGACCATTTTATTTGTCAGATCAATTCACGACCTTCAGTATTCCCATTCATGACCCTTGGTCTGTCTCCACTCTAGCATCCGTTTTTCATCCCCTTACAACACTGATCAATCAATTTGAGGAGAGGTGTACTTTGCCACAGCACCAGTGTACCTGCTGCAGTGGATACCATTTGTAGATTGTCCCATAAACTAGTAACAATAAACCATGTTGGTACGGAATGTTATCCTAGCAGTGTCTCCGAGCAGGTAAAAAGACTTGCATTTTCTAACGCCTTTCATGACCACCGAATGCCCGAAAGTGCTTTACAGCCAATGAAGTACTTTTTGAAATGTAGTCACTATGGTACTCATCATCATAGGCACTCCCTCGAAATCGAGGAAGGCTTGCTTCTACTCTAAAAGTGAGTTCTCAGGTGAATGAACAGTCCAATATGGGAATTAAAATCTCTGTCGCAGGTAGGACAGACAGTGGTTGGAGGAAAGGGTGGGTGGGACTGGTTTGTCGCACGCTCCTTCCGCTGCCTGCGCTTGGTTTCTGCATGCTCTCAGCGACGAGACTCGAGGTGCTCAGCGCCCTCCCGGATGCTCTTCCTCCACTTAGGGCAGTCTTTGGCCAGGGACTCCCAGGTGTTTTATCAAGGAGATTTTGAGGGTGTCCTTGAAACGCTTCCTCTGCCCACCTGGGGTTCGCTTACCATGTAGGAGTTCCAAGTAGAGCACTTGCTTTGGGAGTCGTGTCAGGCATGCGAACAATGTGGTAATGTAGCAAACCCGGTAGCCAATTTGCACACAGCAAACCACCTTCTTCTTAGGCAGTCCCCCGGAGTCCAGGAGGACTTGCTTCCACACCGATATTATGGGTTCCAGGGTGACGAATGAGTCCCATAGAGGATCTACAGACTCTGCCGCAGGTGGGACAGGTGGTGGTTGAAGGGACGGGTGGGTGGGTGGGGTGCTTGGTTTGTCATACGCTCCATCCGCTGTTTGTACTTGGCTTCCGTGTGCTCCCGACGAAGAGACTCAAAGTGTTCGGCGCCTTCTCGAATGCTTCTCCTCCAAACTGAGCGATCTTGGGCTAGGGATTCCCAAGAGTCGATGAAGATGTTACATTTTTCAAGGAAGTTTTGAGAACGACATTGAAGCATTTTCTCTGTCCCCCGGAAATTGTTTGTCGTGACGGAGTTCGGAGTACAGTGCTTGTTTCAGGAATCTTGTATCAGGCATGTGAACAATGTGGCCCGTCCACTGGAGCTGATTGAGCGTGGTCAATGCCTCGATACGACCACTATGTTTTGCCATGAGGGATAAATATTGGCTAGGACACCGGGAATAACACCCCTTTTCTTCTTCGAAATAGTGCCATGCGGTCTTTCACGTCCACTTTATTTACCCTAAACAAGGTTCTCATTGGTGTAGTAGTTTGGCCATTGACGTTTTGGTTCATGTTCCCTGCAGGCTGGGTTGTTGGCTTTCTGGAGATTCTTGGAAGTCCAGCGAATGTGGTGCGCAATATCGGTAACGGGATAGCGGACTTCTTCAGACTCCCGTATGAGGGACTGACTCGCGGTCCAGGCGCCTTTGTCAGTGGAGTTTCCAGGGGAACAACTTCATTTGTGAAACATATTTCCAAAGGTAAATGTTTTTTTTCTCACTATAGTTAAAGTCCATATTCTCACACATTATAAGTGACGCATAATATTATTTTGTCATCCTGTAATAATCCACGAGAAAATGAGAAACTGGATACTTCTTTGAGGCCGTTTGGACAAATAACAACGTTATATGTGTCTAAAAGAAGGAAATACTTGCATTTACTTAGCACCTTTCATGACCTCAGAACCTCAAAGGATGTCCCAAAGTGCTTTACAGCCACTGAAGTACTTTTTGAAGTGTTATCAATGTTGTAATGTAGGAAACACGGCAGCCAATTTGCACACTGCAAGTTCCTACAAACTGCAATGTGATAATAATCAGATAATCTATTTTAATGATGTTGACTGAGGGATAAATATTGGCCAGGACACCGAGGAAAACTCCCCTGCTCTTCTTCTTTGCTCAGTAAAATGTCCCAAGGCGCTTCACAGGAGCGTTATCAAACAAAATTTGACACTGAGCCATGGGATCTTTTAGGTCCACCCGAGAGAGACGACAGGGCCTCGGTTTAACGTCTCATCCAAAAGATGACACCTCCGACAGCATTGCACTGGAGTGTCAGCCTAGATTGTAGTGCTCAAGTCTCTGCAATGGGACTTGAACTCAGAAACTTCTGAGACAGCCATGTTGAAGGTAGTTTCGATATTACTGAAGGTGAATTAATTACATTGACTCCAAGTTGAATTTTGAATTTCAGTCCTGACAGGATAACCTTTCGGTGAAGAGGTGATTTACAACTGATAATATTACAACAGTTCATGAGCCCAGATCTACTGCTCAGACATCTCCTTAGTATATTAGCAGCAAACCTCTCTATCAGGCAGAGTGGCAATTAAAATGGTTTGAGCTCCTATATTCTTGATAAGACACAACAATTTGCTTCTTGATCCAGTACTAGTTGAGTTCTATTGCCCCTAAAACCACAATGACTCTAAAACTTAGTCAGAAATGGTTTAGTATGTGTGACCTAACTCCCAATTAGCATCTAGAGTTGAAAATTATGTTTCCTGATGTATGGGTTTGCTGTCAAACTGTATGGTCTTGACAGCAAAGCAGATTCTATCAGCTTTGGTACATATTGAGCAGTCATTCACTGAATAATTTTTCTCCAGTCATGAGTTTTAAAAAAAAGGGACAATTTCCACCTCCACCACACATAGGGCCCAAGGACCTGGACGCCCGTTTTTCACACCAGAAAGTGCGCCTAAAAAAAACTTCCCTCTTCTCCGGCTCCCTGCAGGTCTTCTGCAGCCGGGCGCAGCGCAGCACGAGCTGTTGGGGGCGGAGCCAGGTCCCTGCGCTGAAAACAGTGCCGGAACCTCTGCACATGCGCGTTACAGTGGGCGCGCATGTGCAGTAGCTCCAGGCGCCCAAAACTGTGTGGGCGCGGCCCAAAGCACGCAGCCCCTAGCCCTGGCTGAATGGCCTCACTGGGGCTGCGTGCATAAGGCTCCTCCCACACCCAGCTCCTGCTTCCTCCCGATCCGACTCGACTCCCGCTTCCCCCCAACCCCCCTTCCCCGGCGACCCGACCTCCGCGACTCTCTCTCTCTCTCTCCCCTCCTCTCCCCCCCCCCCTCCGGACCTCCACGACTCTCTTCCCCCCCCCCCCCCCGGACCTCCGCGACTCTCTCTCAACCCCCTCCCTGGACCTCCGCGACGCCCACCCCCCCCCCACGCCACCTACCTGTAAATCTAGACCGAGGTCTTGGGCCTGGCCTTTCAGCCTCCTTCTCTCCCTCCCCCCCCTCTCCTTCCCTCCCTCCTCCCTCCTCTCTCCTTCCCTCTCTTCGCTCTCCTTCCCTCCTCTCTCCTTCCCTCCCTCCCTACATCCTCTCTCCTTCCCTCTCTTCCGACATCCTCTCTCCTTCCCTCCCTTCCTACATCCTCTCTCCTTCTCTCCCTTCCTACATCCTCTCTCCTTCTCTCCCTTCCTACATTCTCTCTCCTTCTCTCCCTTCCTACATTCTCTCTCCTTCCCTCCCCCCTCCCTCCTCTCCCCCCTTCTCCACCTCCCTTCTCCCCCTCACCTCCCTTCTCCTTCTCCCCCACCCCCCCTCCCCCTCCCACCCCCCTTCTCCCCTCCCACCCCCCTTCTCCCCTCCCCCTCCCACCCTCCTTCTCCCCCTCCCCTCGCTGTCAGAAACACAGACACTGACAGACAGAGAGTGAGAGACACACACACACAGACAGACAGAGACACTGACAGAGACACACTGGAGGGACCGTCCCAGTACGCTGTTGGAGGACTCCCGGTGCTGCAGTTGGTAAGTAGAAAATGTTTTATTTAGTGATTTTTTTAAATTAAAAAATGTTTTTGATTGATTTATTGGTTGATTTATTGATGTATTTATCATTTATTATTGATGATGGCTCTTTATTTGTAAAACTGAAGTGTTTAATGTTTGTAAACTTCCCTTTAAACCCCCCCCCCGACCCCGCTCCCATTCCCTACGCCTAATTTGTAACCAACGCCTGATTTTCTAAAGTGTAGACAAGGTTTTTTCGAACGTACAAAAATCTTCACTTACTCCATTCTAAGTTAGTTTGGAGTAAGTTTTTCACTGCCAAAACTTTGAAAACAGGCGTAAGTGGCCGGACACGCCCCCTTTTGAAAAAAAAATTCTGTTCCAAAGTGAAACTGTTCCAACTGACTAGAACTGGAGCAAACTAAATGCCGAGAATTTGAATTTCTAAGATACTCCGTTCTAGACCAGTTTCTCCAAGAAATCAGGAGCAACTGAGGCCGAAACTTGGGCCCATACATACACATGAACACACGAGCACGCACTCACACGCACACAGAGGACACCTTTCTATTTTAACGTACGATGACTTTTGATGCATTCACTACAATCAAAGAAGAATGAAAATAGTCTTAGCTGTACTGTTATGACCCAAATTACATTAAGTCAATTGAGTAATGGCCCAAATTTAACGGTCACCGGCGAATGGCCAACCATTCAGTACAGTTGCCCAGTCTTTCTATAGGCCTTTGCACCGAAACTTGCTGTGATTCGAAATCATTTTCGGCGCAGCACCCTCTAGAGGGTATCTAGGACCTCAGTGAACAGGTCAAGCAACAGTGTAACTCCTTAACCAATCAGATTGAAGAATCCTGACTGAACATGCAGAGTCTAAATCAGGAAGTGTCAGTTAGAATATTTAATTCAATGCTAAATCATGTGCAGAAAGGGAAATAAAGTGAGGGAAAGATAGGATTGAGAGAAAGAGATAAAAGAAACACAAAGAAAAAGTTGCTTAAATCTGCAATGCCAGGAAGGTTGTCTGGCAGTAATTGAGACTTAACACACCTTTGAAAATGCACTTACACTGGGAATGGACAAGCCCTAACTTTTTCTGGCGTGTTTAGTGGGAACCTATTACATAAGTAAGTCATCCTCATTCAAGGGACTGCCTATGATGATGATTACATAAGTACAGCAACTTCACGCCGTTCCATATATTTCAATGGTGAGTCTCTAGCCGAGATCTCCGTGTTGCGAAGCTTGTGGAGCAGCAGGACAACTTCGGACAGCAACTTCAGGATTTCTGCGTTTACCTGCATATGTGCAATCCCTAGATGTTGTGGTCTGATTTACTCTTTATTAACGGTGAGAGACGATAGCCTCACTGTGTTCTCACCCCAAAATCTGAGCTATTGTTTTAAGCTATCTGCTTGGCGCAAAAGATGTCAGGACCACAAAGCACACTTTTCAAACTACGATCACTACTTGGGGGTTATTAATTGATATTTATTGGGAAAAGACTGCAGCGGTATATATATTAAACAGACTGCAGAGATATAAACTAAGCATACTGCAGAGAGAGCTATATATATTTCACAATTCCAACAAAACAATCGAGTTGCAGGCTGTTTTTTTAAATAAATCTTAACGGGTTTATTATGTTAGTAGCTAGTAAAATAGCTAAAGCTATAATCATTTTGGAAAGCCAAAAAACATAATTGCCATTTCAATACCGAATACTACTAGCTAGTCAATTCTGGAAACCAACACTAACAGAAAAAGGCTCCACTGCATTTAAATAGCTTCAAGGCACATTTGGCCAAGCACTCGGCTCTCTTGCACATAAGTCTGTGTGCAATTAATGTGTTTAATTTATAAATATTAGTTAATGTCAAAGAAAAACAGCCACAGCAGTTGGATCCATTCGACGAGTTAGAAAATCAGCAAGGAAAGAAAATAGATGGGATCTTGCAGACTGTTAAGGCCTGAATGTTTCGATTAGATAAACTAATGGGGAAAATTTACACTGGAAGTAATAAAATCTTTTTAGAGTTAAAGGACATTTATTAACTTAATTTATGTTGGTGAAGTGCGGCTCATATTTTCAATTTAAATGTGAGACTGTTAATGGGTAGCATGGACATGTGGTGTAAGGTAGCATGCATGAACTGCTGTGCAACTCTTCTGTTCGTGGAAGCACTCAAGGTCCCGCCGCTGTGTCTAAGGTGTAATCGAGAGACATAGAAACATAGAAAATAGGTGCAGGAGCAGGCCATTTGACCCTTCGAGCCTGCACCGCCATTCAATATGATATTGCTGATCATTCAACTGCTGGAGTAGGATTTGTGATTTGCAGTAGCATTAGTGGGATGTTGGACGATTGGCCAAATGGCTTCATTTCATCCCCTCGAAATCGACGAAGTCTTGCTTCCACTCTAAAAGTGAGTTCTCAGGTGACTGAACAGTCCAATGTGGAATTACAGTCTCTGTCACAGGTGGGAGAGATAGTCGTTGAAGGAAAGGGTGGGTGGGACTAGTTTGCCGCACGCTCCTTCCGCTGTCTGTGCTTGGTTTCTGCATGCTCTCAACGATGTCATTCGTGGGACATTGGACAATTGGCCAAAAGGCTTCATTTCAGATGATGGCAACTGGTAAAAGAGCCAGGAGGTGAGAGGAGAACAGCTTTCTTACCAAGCGAGTTGTTACGATCTGGAATGCGCTGCCTGAAAGGGTGGTGGAAGCAGATTCAATAGCGACTTTCAAATGAGAATTGGATAAATATTTGAAGGGGAGAAAATTGCAGGGGCCATGGAGAAAGAGAAGGGGAGTGGGACTAACTGGATCGCTCTTCCAAAGCAACGGCACAGGTATGATAGGCCAAATGGCCTCCTTCTGTGCTGTATGTTTCTGTGGACACTTGCTAACTGTTGGACTAACATTAATACAGCAACACTATGCTTTAATAACAACTTGCTTTTATATTGCGTCTTTAACATTTCAGAGGAGCGTTATAAAACAAAATTTGACACCGAGCCACATAAGGAGATGGTACAGAAGAGTTTTACGAGGATGTTGCCTGGACTGGAGAATCTTAGCTATGAGGACAGATTGGATTGGCTGGGTTTGTTTTCTTTGGAACAGAGGAGGCTGAGGGGAGACCTCATTGAGGTGTATAAAATTATGAGGGGCCTAGGTAGAGTGGATAGGAAGGACCTATTTTCCTTAGCAGAGGAGTCAACAACCAGGGGTCATAGACTAGTGGGGTACTGCAAGGTTCTGTGCTGGGGCCCTAGCTGTTTACATTGTACATTAATGATTTAGACGAGGGGATTAAATGTAGTATCTCCAAATTTGCGGATGACACTAAGTTGGGTGGCAGTGTGAGCTGCGAGGAGGATGCTATGAGGCTGCAGAGTGACTTGGATAGGTTAGGTGAGTGGGCAAATGCATGGCAGATGAAGTATAATGTGGATAAATGTGAGGTTATCCACTTTGGTTGTAAAAAGAGAGAGACAGACTATTATCTGAATGGTGACAGATTAGGAAAAGGGGAGGTGCATCGAGACCTGTGTGTCATGGTACATCAGTCATTGAAGGTTGGCATGCAGGTACAGCAGGCGGTTAAGAAAGCAAATGGCATGCTGGCCTTCAGAGCGAGGGGATTTGAGTACAGGGGCAGGGAGGTGTCACTACAGTTGTACAGGACCTTGGTGAGGCCACACCTGGAGTATTGTGTACAGTTTTGGTCTCCTAACTTGGAAGGACATTCTTGCTATTGAGGGAGTGCAGCGAAGGTTCACCAGACTATTCCCGGGATGGCGGAACTGACATATCAAGAAAGACTGGATCAACTGGGCTTGTATTCACTGGAGTTCAGAAGAATGAGAGGGAATCTCATAGAAACGTTTAAAATTCTGACGGGTTTAGACAGGTTAGATGCAGGAAGAATGTTCCCAATGTTGGGAAAGTCCAGAACCAGGGGTCACAGTCTAACGATAAGAGGTAAGCCATTTAGGACCGAGATGAGGAGAAACTTCTTCACCCAGAGAGTGGTGAACCTGTGGAATTCTCTACCACAGAAAGTTGTTGAGGCCAATTCACTAAATATATTCAAAAAGGAGTTAGATGTAGTCCTTACTACTAGGGGGATCAAGGGGTATGGCGAGAAAGCAGGAATGGGGTCCTGAAGTTGCATGTTCAGCCAAGAACTCATTGAATGGCGGTGCAGGCTCGAAGGGCCTACTCCTGCACCCATTTTTCTATGTTCTATGTTTCTATTTAAAGTAATTGGTAGGAGATTTAGAGGGGATTTGAGGAAAAATGTTTTCACCCAGAGGTTGGTGGGAGTCTGGAACTCACTGCCTGAAAGGTGTGGTAGAGGCAGAAACCCTCATCACATTTAAAAAGTACTTGGATGTGCACTCGAAGTGCCGCAACCAACAAGGAAAGTGGGATTAGGCTGGATAATTCTTTGTCGGCCTGCACGGATTCGATGGGCCGAATGGCCTCCTTCTCTGCTGTAAATTTCTATGATTCTAAGGAGATATTAAGACAGGTGACCAAAACCTGGTCAAAGAGTGGCTTTTTAAAGGAGCGTTTTAAAGAATGGTGTTGCAACAAGATGCTTACGTTTCTGCACCATTGGAGGTCTCTGCTCTTACAGGAAGCAGTAATGATAGAATACTCTTTAGAAACAGTCCTGCTGGGAAATGTCATTAATGGAACACAACCAGTCAGGTTGACTAACGTAAACTGTAAGATAGATTGATAGCTGAGAGAATTCACTCAATGGTCAAGGAGAAGTATCAATAGAGTTTCATCTCCTCAGATGTTTTATCTTGTTTATTTACCTACTTCAGGGTATTAAATAAGCTGTGCAAGAGTCCATGGTAGTTCAAACTGACACATGCTGTTAAAAACATCAAGGCTAATGGGCCAAGTGTTTTTTTCTTATTCGTACTTTCTGATGCTTTTACTGCCCTCATGCATAAAACCCCATATCTGTTTTTTCCCTGCCTGAATCAAAGATAGCAGCATTTATTAGATATGGTTGTATATAGAACACTCCCCAAACACAACGGGGAACAAATGTTTCATAAATTGCATAATATTCCAGGGCTACATCAAAAGGAATTATACATTTCACAGTGTCTTACTGAATAAGTGGCCTTGCATCTTAATCTCCGCTTAGAGGCCCCGTCTGCCCTCCCAGGTGGATGTAAAAGATCGCATGGCACTATTTTGAAGAAGAGCAGGGGAGTTATCCCCAGTGTCCTGGCCAATATTTATCCCTCAATCAACGTAACATAAAAACAGATTATCTGATCATTGTCACATTGCTGTTTGTGGGAGCTTGCTGTGCGCAAATTGTTGCCAGGTTTCCCACATTACAACAGTGACGACACTCCAACAGTACGTCATTGGCTGTAATGCGCTTTGAGACGTCCGGTGGTCGTGAAAGGCGCTATATATATATAAATGTCTTTCTTTCCATCCCTTCCTCTCCTTCCCTCCCTTCTTTCACCTTCACTGTGTGTCCAGGATAGTTTATGGGTCCGAAATTGCACCGCCTCTTGGGTGCCAGGCCGCAGGCTCGGCCGACAGTGGGCGCCACTAAAGGGGCTGCAGAGTTCGCTGCCGCCCTTCCCTTTAAAAGGGGAGGGATGTTGTGATGCATCAACGTTACACGGCATGTCCGCGTGGCGCTGATGTCATCAACGTGGCGCTGATGTACTGAGCGCTGCGCCAACGCATCGTTAGCGCAACAAACATTTTTTTTTCCTCAAAGAAACCAGTTCCGCGGCGGCACAAAAAAAACCCATCTAATTCAAATTGGCTGCCTTAAACCAAGCACAGGGCAATTTCAGCCCCTATGATTTTTTCAAACATAGTCCATTATAAGCTGGGGTGCTCAGGATTTATTTTTAAAAAGCCTCCCCTGCAAGTGCAGAAATACCTTGGCCTGCAGCCTCGCAGTTAGCCAGTGTGTACATTACCTCATAATGGAGTCTAGTGTTTAATTCAATACTGCTTCATGAACGAAAGCAGGCTGTATAAAAAGGAGCATGTTTTAAGGATAGGATTGGCTGCGCAGTTAATATAAGCACATGTCAAGTACTTTACGGAGACCGTTTTGGTGTTATTTCCTTTACGATAAGTCCCGTTTGTAATTTTTGTTCACGATGCATCTCCTTTTCACTGAAATTTTAACTGGACCAGACACAGCGCTCTGTTACTAATGGAAAAAGCAAGTCTTCCTACCAGTGGAATAGATCAATCACACTTTATTATGGAAGGAGATCTCCACTGGTATGAATCGATGCGGGAGACAATCTTTATTGATTGCAGTCATACTGACTTGTGATGTCTCCACCAGGAGTCTTTAAATCAAAATGAATTATGAAAGGAGGTTGTACTTGAATACTTCTTCCAATGATAGCTAGTCATCTCCTTCAGGAGTTACCAACTGAGTAATGAAGGACAGGAGCTGAAAGATCTTTATGGTTAAGTTCTCTCGACCTAGCTTCACTGTGCCAATAAGAGCTTCTAAAAAGTTACAAAACTTTGAGGATATCTGATTCAATCAATCGTGGCAAAATATTTTTAAGCATTTATCATTTTGCTGCTGAACTAGAATCATAGGGCTCAATTTTCCCCAATTATCTGCGCCCTTTTTTTGGCCTGCACCGTTTTTTTTTGGAATAAATTAAAATCTCCAAGTTGCCCCAAAGTTTCTGAGCGAGTGTAATTCACTTAGGTAGGATTTTTTTTAGGCTACGATTTTTTTTAACCTCATTGGGGGCGTAACGTGCCACCCGCGCCAATTCTGGCCATTTAAGCAAGTTTGGCCAGCTCCAAATTACTCCAATTGTTCTTAGGACGGCGTATGTGACCATTCTGCAAAAACCTTCTGGGCAATTGGCGCAGGTAAGAAAATCAGGGCAGCAGTTGCAGTTCCACAACCTGGACAGCAGCAGTAGAGAGGTGGTACGGGGGGGGGGGGGTGGAGGCCTTTCGGCCAGGGTTAGCAGCGGCAACCGGCTCCGGGAGGAGGGGGGCCCTTCGGCCAGGGTTAGGAGCGACATCGGGCACCAGGAGGCCCTTCGGCCTGGGCTAGCAGTGGCAACGGGCACCGGGAGGGGAGCCTCTCAACCATGGTTAGGAGCGGCACCAAGCACTGGGAGGAGGGGGTATTGACTTTTGGCATAAACACTTTAATAATGTAATGATGGAATGCTGCTGCAAGGGTCTTGTGCAGGTTGCTGTGAGCTGGCCAGAACGTGTCGTATGTTTCACTTTCCAGCCTCAGCCCGCAGTGTGTCCCTCGTTACCCTGGCAACCCAATCTTTATGGCGTAGATCTTAGGCTTCACCCTCAAAGCTAACGGACAGATTAGGTGTCCCCAAAATCAACAATTCAAACAGGGCAAGTTGGATGTTTTTTTTTTTGGCGTAGTTGGGCTCCCAAAAAATGGGCGTAACTCTTCATAGTACGTCAAAAAATGGCTTTGAGGAAAATTGAGCCCATAGAATGGTTACATAGAAACATAGAAAATAGGTGCAGGAGTAGGCCATTCGGCCTTGCAAGCCTGCACCACCATTCAATAAGATCATGGCTGATCATTCACCTCAGTACCCCTTTCCTGCTTTCTCTCCATACCCTTGATCCCTTTAGCCGTAAGGGCCATATCTAACTCCCTCTTGAACATATCCAATGAACTGGCATCAACAACTCTCTGCAGTAGGGAATTCCACAGGTTAACAACTCTCAGTGAAGAAGTTTCTCCTCATCTCGGTCCTAAGTGGCTTACCCCTTATCCTTAGACCCTTGGTTCTGGGCTTTCCCAATATCGGGAACATTCTTCCTGCATCTAACCTATCCAGTCCCGTCAGAATTTTATATGTTTCTATGAGATGGAAGAAGGTCATTTGGCTTTGAAAGATAAAATTGAGTCTGCCTTCACCACCCTTTCAGGCAGTGCATTCCAGATCTTAACCACTCGCTGCGGAAAAGGGACAATAGGGATTAAAATTAAAATCAATAATAAAAATTAAAATCAGTCATCTTAAAAGCATATCTCATCTGCAAAGAGAAAAGACTGACTAATAGAAAAGCAAACTTCTTCGAAAAGTGGAAGAAGCGGAGACATAGGTCCTGATGTTTATGGGGAGGGGGGGGTCGTAGCAGCTGGGAAATCTAAGTTAAGGTTTTAAGTTGCTAAAATTAATATTCAGGCCAAGATGGTTTGAGGTGCCCTCAGGGAACAGAGGAGATACTGATTTTGAAACTGCATTGAAGTTGGTTGGAATATTTTTGTAATATATTTGCTTCATGGGTTCTTTGCTTAAGAATTCGTAGCAACACATTGCTATTAAGAACTAGTTGGTTTATTTGCAAAGGTTTAACAATCACACTACACATTACCAGTTCATCCACCAGACTCACAACCACCTGCCTCATTGTGGACACCCTGAACCCAAATGGCTGGGCTTTTATTGAGTCTTGTGACCATCACGTGACTGGCTAACTCGCGTCACAACTCAACAACTCTTCCAGCCTGTGAGCATACTCAAGAGTGGGAATGGGAGAGGAAGTTAAAAGTGGCAAGCCACAGGGATGTCAGGATCACACAGAATGCAAACAGAATGGAGGTTTTGGGCAAAGTGGTTGCCCAATCTGTGTTCTGTAATAGAAGAGACCACTCTGTGACAGATTAGTAAAGGAGGAAGTGCAACGAGACCTGGGTGTCATGGTACATCAGTCATTGAAAGTTGGCATACAGATACAGTAGGCGGTGAAGAAGGTAAATGGCATGTTGGCCTTCATAGCAAGAGGATTTGAGTATAGGAGCAGTTGTACAGGGCTTTGGTGAGGCCACACCTTGAATATTGTGAACAGTTTTGGTCTCCTAATCTGAGGAAGGACATTCTTGCTATTGAGGGAATGCAGCGAAGGTTCACCAGACTGATGCCCGGGATGATAGGACTGACATATGAAGAAAGACTGGATCGACTAGGCTTATATTCAATGGAATTTAGAAGAATGAGAGGGGATCTCATAGAAACCTATAAAATTCTGACGGGATTGGACAGGTTAGATGCAGGAAGAATGTTCCCGATGTTGGGGAAGTCCAGAACCAGGGGTCACAGTCTAAGGATAAGGGGTAAGCCATTTAGGATTGAGATGAGGAGAAACTTCTTCACTCAGAGTTGTAAGCATGTGGAATTCTCTACCACAAAAAGTTGTTGAGGCCAGTTTGTTAGATATATTCAAAAGGGAGTTAGATGTGGCCCTTATGGCTAAAGGGATCAAGGGGTATGGAGAGAAAGCAGGAATGGGGTACTGAAGTGCATGATCAGCCATGATCATATTGAATGGTGGTGCAGGCTCAAAGGACCGAATGGCCTACTCCTGCACCTATTTTCTATGTTTCTATGTTCTATGTTTCTATGTGAACAGTGAACACGGTATATCAGAATAGAGGAAATTACATAAATTGCTTTTTTACACAGAAGTGGTGTTAGTGACCCCTGGACAATGAGGTGGGAAGTGAGCGAGTCAACAGGTATCTGATTGCATCTGATACAATTGCACTGGGGAGTGCCTAGAATTGTTTTTTTTATATTAGTTTCTGGAATGTGGGTGGCGATGGCAAGGGCAGCATTTATTGCCCATCTCTAGTTGCCCTTATGAAGGTGGTGGTGAGCTGCCTTCTTGAACCGCTGCAGTTCGTGTGGTGAAGGTGCTCCCGCAGTGCTGGTGAGGACTGCTGGAGGTCAAAGAGGTGGAAGAACGAACACGGGTATCTTGGAAAGAGGAAGGTGTGCTTGGTGGTGTGATCATGTTGTGGTCAGCAGAAAATAACCTGCCAAATGTGGAGGTTAGTGGGACGGGCATGGTGGGGGGTGTGGGGGGAAAGTTGTGGAGAAAGGAAGGCGTTTGTCATTGTGAGGAGAGGGGGGCAGGAACATGAGCATGAGAAATTGGGGGAAAGGCAACATTAAGAATCCTGTGCACCACAGCCAGAGAAAAATGGAACAAATTTCAGATGCTTTGGCGTTTGATGTGGGAGCACCAGAGTAGAGAAACTGCGGGAAAAATATGGAGTCTTCACAGGGCGCAGGGTGGGAAGAATGCATACTCGAGACAGTTGTGGGAGTCTGTGGGTTTGTAACAGATGTCTGTGAAATCAGTGTTGTTTTTAAATTAGTGGTTCACTGACAAATCTGGGAGGAGCTATTCACAATGCTACAACTGCAAATGTAGCTATACAGGACCTTAATTTAAAAAGAAGTCATTTATGGGAGTTAAAAGACTTCCTCACAGCATTCCTGCATTGAATTTTGCTGTTGGTTTAGACGTTACAATTTACGAATGCCCCTGGCATCCGCTTCTGTGTGGCTCACCAGGGTAGTGCCGTGCTGTGTTTTCCATGTATTGCTCCTTGTAATATATGACCTTTCCATTCACATAAGCATCATGTGTCGGAAGAAATGCCGCAAGACAGAGAAAGCACAGCACTGTCCTAGGGAGCTACACAGAAGCAAGCAGAGGCCTACTTTAAAAAAAAAGAAACATTCACGAACAATGCCGGAGACTAACAGCTCTTTGAGAAACTGATGCTGGCCCATAAGGTCAATGCAGGCAACACGACATTTAAATCTAATATTAGTTTAACAGAGGAAAAGAAAAATGAGAAACTTACACCAACAATGGTTCTGGTAACACTTTAAAATTTACTTGGGGTTATTAGGGTGCGATGTTTAGTTCTCGGGACTGATTACATTTGAAGTTGAAGTTTTTTTTGGCAACAAATAAAACGGTGTCTTTATTGAGGCTCTGTTGGATAAGGATTAGGGCAGTTTAACCTTTTGTACAGAATAGCAAAGAATAAATTCTCACTAAAAGCGCTTTTATTGCATGTGGCATTGATGGAGAAAACGAACAATTACTTGGCTCAAAAAGCAACAGGTTCCTGGTTCCTTCAGAAAGAAAGCATTAACATGGATTCCCAACTGGATGTTCAACTGCTCAAAATCCAGGAGGAACAGGGTTTGAAAAAAAAAAATTATACGCTGGAGCATTACTGCTGAGGTACTTGTAAAATGCGTCTCTCCTCTTTGGAAGAAAGTCTAAGAAATCAATTTAATTAAACACAAACTAATTAGGTCACCAATCTGGAATGTTGACTGCCCCCAGTGAATCTGCACAACCCGTTTAACACCGCTCCATTAGTGCAAAAGAAAAGGCCCTGTATGCTCACTGTAATGGACATGGTAGGTTCAGCTCACTGCCAGAGGTTCAGACAATTTATTATATCCTTAAACATTTTTACAGGACAAATTCCAGCATGTGATACTCCAAAAGCAGGAGATGTAACACGTCTATTTTTGAGTTCACAACACGTTTCAGAAAACAACAGGGTAACATGTCCGTACATAACCTCAGCAGCTGTCATTGCCCACTTCAGGACTTAGGACATTTGCCAAGATGAGGCTGGCTCTTTGTCGAGTGACCCCGCAAAGGCCGAGCAGAGTGACCCTTGCAAACAGCTAACATCGTGAAATGACCACTTGCAACAGGGTCATATAGAACGGGTAGATTTTTTAAAAATAAAGTAACACATCCATAATTGTGCAATGGCTGCATAATAAGAAACATGAGCCGCTTACATTGAGTAACTTCATTTTCTTTCCCACTGTAAGTATGTGGTATCCGAGACCCCTGTCCTAACTCATTTTATTCCCGGGTGGAAGTCAAGTATGAACTCGAGCCTTTGGGGCAGTCACTGATTCCAAACGCACAGATTATTTCACATTTATCTTCAGATCTGGTTTAAATGTTCTGAAACTTCAGTAACTTGGCAAGTTCAGAATTATCAAGAGGAATGAAATAATTTCAGAGCTATGAAGTCATCTAACATTCCTCTAATCTAACACTCTGAGGGCTTGTCCACACTTGAGGCTTTAATTCCATCTTTCATCCGCTATGAGCTATTAAACACTTTATTTAGCATGGAAACAATTATGTCCAAATGCCATGTTTAACCATAAGTAAATATTCAAAATAATCTTTGTTGACTAACATTCTTGTGGCATTTCATTACAGCACATGGTACCTATTATTCCACTCGAGGTCCTCGTATTTTCCTGCAGTTGATGGGATCATGCTTAAAAGCTGGCAACTCCAATTTATGAAATTAACTTTTACATTTTTAGCTCAATCAAGTACTCTTGTGGTGACCATGCAACTACCGGATTGTCGTAAAGACCCATCTGGTTCACTAATGTAATCCAGAGAAATAAATCTGCCGTCCTTATCCAGTCTGGCCTATATGTGACTCCAGAACCACAGCAATGCGCTTGACTCTTAACTGCCCCTCTGAAATGGCCCTTCACCATCACCTTCCCAAGGGCAATTAAAGGCGGCCAATAAATGCTGGCCTTGCCAGCGATCCCACATCCCATGAATAATAAAAAAATCTGTAAACCTTCCTCGGCACTGCGTACTTTTTAGAAATCGTACTTGTACTTTCTTCCCTATTTCTCACTTATAGATGCAATTGGCTGCTCCTAGCTGAGCTCTCCAAATAATCTATATTTCATTATACGAGTATGGCCCTGACTTGTGAAGCTTTTCCACATACATTCTCCCTCTGTGGCACTCAAAGTGGTGTCTATTGTGTGGAAGGGGGGGGGGGGCGGAAATGGTCCTTGGTTGACTAAGTCAGTAGAAAGATTTCCTTAAAACTTTCAACATCGCTTGCCCCTCTACTTTTTGTCTTAATATACTTTTCCATGCACAGTACAGAACTTGATCATTTTTTTTCATTTCTAGCACCTTCCACGTAAACAAATGTGAAGATGCGGGATTGCTTCTGGTGGTGCAACCTATTGATGTCATTGTGCACTAAAGAGGATGGAATACAAGATTGCGCTAACAATATCAATCTCAGCAGAGATATCAGGAGGAGTCTGATAACGAAAGAAGGCTAGGCACTCTCTCAAAGGTGGTGAGTACAAGTCTTAAGTGTTCCCCACCTTTCCCCAGCTCCTTACCACTGGGCAACAATAAGCAGTATTTATGTAGTGCCTTTCTCTTGTCCCTTGTTTCTAATGTCCCACATTTCCACAGTGACTACACTCCAAAAGTACTTCATTGGCTGTAAAGCACTTTAAGACGTCCGGTGGTCGTGAAAGACGCTATAGAAATGCAAGTTTTTTTTTCTTTAACATAGTAAAATGCCCATGGTGCTTCACACGAGTGTTATCAAACAAAATTTGATGCCGAGCCACTTAAGGAGATGTTAGGACAGGAGGTAGGTTTCAAGGAGTGTCTTGAAGGAGGAGTGGTAGAGAGGTGGAATTTGAGAGTTTAGGGCCTGGGCAGCTGAAGACATGGTAACCAATGGTGAAGCAATAAAAATAAGGGATAAGCAAGAGGCCAGAATTGGAGATAGGCAGTGTTATGTATTAATGCTTGGGGGTCACCAGACACCAGAGGGCGCCGTGGTCAGAGGTCATCGGGCTGTACGCATGTGATCACCTGTATATAAGCTGGGTGTCTTTGTCACGCTGGCACTCTCGGGCTGGAATAAAGATGGATCAGGTTGCACCTGAGTGAGTTTACAGTAACCAGACTCTTGAGTCTTACAGGCAGAGATCTTGAAGGGTTGTAGAGCTGGAGAAGGTTGGAGATAGGGAGAGGCGAGGCCATGGGGTTACAGAGATAGGGAGGAGTGAGGACATGGAAGGATTTGAAAACAAGGATGAGAATTTTGAATTCGAGTCATTGGACCGGGAGCCAATGTAGGTCAGCAAGCACAGGGATGGTGGGCCACCCCGACCTGCGAGAGAATACCACCGCAGGTCAGGAGTATAAGTGCTGGAGCGCGGCCACGGCAGCTTCCAGCGCGAGCCGCTCCAAGTGTGCGGCGGCTTCGAGGTGGGCGACTGGGTGACGTCATCAGGACCCAGGTCGCCGTTTAGAGCTTAGGCAGGAGCATCGGCTGAGGAGCATGGAAGGTCGTGGCGGACTTGCGACGAGTGATCGGGGCGGAGGAACGATGAGGGATCGTGGCTGAGATTTGATGGGTGATCGTGACGGAGGTTTGGCGAATGTTTGGTGCTGAGGTGCAGTGAGAGATTGTGGCAGAGGTGCGGCGAATGAGGGTACGGGGCCCCGAAGAGCCGAGGGCCCAGGGGCAGCATGGACCTGTCCACACTGCGATGTGTGCACACGAGGTCTGCGCAGCCGAGCAGGTCTCCAGCTGTCCTGGTTAACCCTTGCCACTGGCTAAAGGCCTAGCTCTGTCAAGCCCGTGTGGTGGCTGGTGTGGAAGCAGGTCATCCTTGTTCGAGGGACCGCCTATGCTGATGATGATGATGGGTGAACAGGACTTGGTGCGGGTTAGGATACGGGCAACGTTCCCTTCAATTGCTTTATGGGTGCACGGCCCCTTGAACAGGCTGCGTGGCCTATTCAAATTTTCAAGCATGCACAGTTTTCCCACTCAAAGCTGGCTGGCTCCGCGGGAGCTCCAGACCGCTGCGTGGCTGCACTGGGAACATTAATGTGCCTGTCCTCAAGGTTGTTGAACTGAATTCATACACGTTCCCGTTTGTGTGCGCTTTGGAGTGAGGAAAACTATTTCAAGTGGAGGACGTGGACATACAAAAAAAGTTTAGCCAATGGGTGTGGCGTCAGCTTGGCTCAGTCAATAGCAATCGTGCGTCTGAGTCAGAGGGCTGTGAGTTCAAGTTCCAACATGGCTCCAATTTTAACTCCAGGCAGATTCCCCACTCAGGCCAGAGTTAAAATTACAGTCGGGTCTCAATGATGCCACTGGGATAAAATGTGCCGACGTAGAGAAGGACTCTGTTGGCTCTAGGTGTGTGTCCTTGCTGCCTGCTCAGGAGAGCAGGTTAAAATTGCAGATTTTGCGATCATGGCGGCTTTCGGACAGGTATGAACCAGGGCGATTTTAACCAGCTGCTGAGCGGGTAGGGTTAAAATTGCAATCTAAGACTTCAGCATTTCAGATGGCATTTCAGTGCAGTGCTGTCTTCTGGACGAAACATGAAACCGCAGCCCCATCAGGCAGTTCAGGCGACATAAATAGCACCAAAAATGATTAGCGGATCATTCATCTTATTTGCTGTTGGTGGCATTTGTTGTTGGTGGCTGCTATGTTTGCATTCCTGACACTAACTATGTTTAAAAAGCATTTCACTGGATAATAACAACTTTTATTTATCAGCCATGATCATATTGAATGGTGATGCAAACTCGAAGGGCCGAATGGCCTACTCCTGCACCTACTTTCTATGTTTCTATATAGCACATTTAAGGTAGTAAAATGTCCCAAGGTGCTTCACAGCAGTGTAACAAGATAAAACAGATACATCTGACATCGAGCCACAAAAGAAGAAATTAAGGCAGGTGACCAAAAGCTTGGTTAAAGAGGTAGGTTTTAAGGAGCATCTTAAAGGAGGAAAGAAAGATAGAGAGGCGGAGAGGTTTAGGGAGGGTGTCCCAGAGCTTAGGGCCCAAACAGTTGAAGGCACGGCCACCAATGGTTGAGTAGTTATAATAAGGGATGTTCAAGAGAGCAGAATTTGAGGAGGATAGACACCTTGTGGAATTGTGAGGCTGAAAAAGATTACAAAGATAGGGAGGGGCGAGGCCATGGAGTGATTTGTAAATAAGGATGAGAATTTTGAAATCGGGGCGTTGTTTAACCGGGAGCCAATGTAGGTCAGAAAGCACAGGGGGTGATGAGTGATCTTGACTTGGTGCGAATTAGTACATGGGCTGCAGAGTTTTGGATGACCTCAAGTTTACGTAGTGTAGCATGTGGGAGGTCAGCCAGGAGTGAGTTGGAGTCGTCAAGTCCAGAGGTAACAAAGGTGTGAATGAGGGTTTCAGCAGCAGAAGAGTTGAGGTAGGGGCCGAGGCGGGCAATGTTATTGGAAAAGACGGTTTTAGTTATGCCGTGGATATGTGACTGGAAACTCATTTCAGGGGCAAATATGACATCTAGGTTGCGAACAGTCTTGTTCACCCTCAGATTGATGCTAGGGAGAGGGATGGAGTCAGTGGTTAGGGAATGCAGTTTGTGGCGGGGACCAAAGATAATAGCTTTGGTCTTCCCAATATTTAATTGGAGAAAATTTCTGTTCATTCAGTACTGGATGTCGGACAAGCAATCTGACAATTTAGAGACCAAGGCAAGGGGCAAGAGAAATGGTGGAGAGGTAGAGCTAGGCATCGTCTGAGTATATGTGGAAACTGACTCGGTGTTTTCGGATGATATCGCCAAGGGGCAGCATTTGGATGAGAAATAAGAGGGGGCCAAAGACAGATCCTTGGGGGACACCAGAGGTAATGATGCGGGAGTGGGAAGAGAAGCCATTGCAGGAGATTTTCTGGCTACGATTAGATGGATAAGGAACCATGCAAATGTAGTGCAAACCAGCTGGACGATGGAGCAGACGCATTGGAGGAGGTTGTGAAGCATCTTGGAATAGCTTAAGGATGAAATAAGGTGTTACAGGCAACATCGGGTAATTCAAAATTGTTACTGCTTGAAACTAACTTGCAACTTTCCAGTAATTCAAAATGAGCAAATTTGATTCAACGTGACAGGAAAACAGTACGGGAACACTCGAATAAAAAAAACCCACAAGGAGTGGAACACTGTACAAGCTGTGCAGCGCAAAGCAACGCGAAGCTCAGTCAACATACTCTGACGGTGGTTCCTGCCAAGAGCCCATTTGCCACAAAGATGTCAATCTACGTAGCACAGAAAAATTCCATTGGGATGTCTGGCTTAGTTGTCAGTTACTTCCTGAGTAAACACACAGAACTAGGTGCGATGGCCAGTTCATTTCCACGCTGTACCCAATTGCTTAGACCTCTTTCTCACTCTTACTCGGCATCTTCCCGCACAGCATTAACCATTTTCATGTGAGTCAGCTAATCTGGATGCCAGGATGCCCTTACCCACACCGACATTGGATTCAATCCTCACTGTCTGCTGGCAATCGCAATGCGGAACTGCTGTTTGAGTTGGCTGTTACAACGCTTCGGGGATGGAGTATAAAAGCAGGGAAGTCTTGCTACAGTTATACAGGGTATTGGTGAGGCCACACCTGGATTACTGTGTGCAGTTTTGGTTTCCATATTTAAGAAAGGATATACTTTGCTAGGGTTGTTGGGGAGGAGTTAAACTAATATGGCGGGGGGATGGGAATCTATGCATGGAGGCAGAGGGAAATAAAAGGGAGACAGAGGCAAAAGGTAGAAAGGAGAATAGTAAAAGTGGAGGGTAGAGAATCCCAAGGCAAAAAACAAAAAGGGCCACATTACAACAAAATTCTAAAGGGACAAGGTGTGTTAAAAAGACAAGCCTGAATGCGAGGAGGATTCGGAATAAGATGGACGAATTAACTGTGCAGATAGCAGTTAATGGATACGATGTAATTGGCATCACAAAGAAATGGCTCCAGGGTGACCAAGGCTGGGAACTCAATATCCATGGGTATTCAGCATTTAGGAAGGATAGACAGAGAGGAAAAGGAGGCGGGGTGGCGTTGCTGGTCAAAGAAGAAATTAATGCAATAGTAAGGAAGGACATTGGCTTGGATGATGTGGAATCGGTATGGGTGGAGTGGCGGAATACCAAAGGGCAGAAAACGTTGGTGGGAGTTGTGTACAGACCACCAAACAGTAGTAGTGAGATTGGGGAAAGCATAAAACAAGAAATAAGGGATGTGTGCAATGAAGGTACAGCAGTTATCATGGACGACTTTAATTTACATATAGATTGGGTTAACCAAACTGGTAGAAATGCAGTAGAGGAGGATTTCCTGGAGTGTATTAGGGATGGTTTTCTTGACCAATATGTGGAGGAACTGACTAGAGAGCTAGCCATCCTCGACTGGGTGATGTGTAATGAGAAGGGACTAATTAGCAATCTTGTTGTGCGAGGCCCCTTGGGGAAGAGTGACCATAATATGGTAGAATTCTTTATTAAGATGGAGAGTGACACAGTTAATTCAGAAACTAGGTCCTAAACTTAAGGAAAGCTAACTTCGATGGCATGAGGCGTGAATTGGCTAGAATAGACTGGCAAATGATACTTAAAGGGTTGGCGGTGGATAGGCAAGGGCAAACATTTATAGATCACATGGATGAACTTCAACAGTTGTACATCCCTGTCTGGAGTAAAAATAAAACAGGGAAGGTGGCTCAACCGTGGCTAACAAGGGAAATTAAGGATAGTGTTAGATCCAAGGAAGAGGCATATAAATTGGCCAGAAAAAGTAGCAAACCTGAATATTGGGAGAAATTTAGAATTCAGCAGAGGAGGTCAAAGGGTTTAATTAGGAGGGGGGAAATAGAGTATAAGAGGAAGCTTGCCGGGAACATAAAAATTGACAGCAAAAGCTTCTAGAGATATGTGAAGAGAAAAAGATTAGTGAAGACAAATGTAGGTCCCTTGCATGGAATCGGGTGAATTTATAATGGGGAACAAAGAAATGGCAGACCAATTGAACAAATACCTTGGTTCTGTCTTCACGAAGGAAGACACAAATAACCTTCCGGATGTACTAGGGGACTGAGGGTCTAGTGAGAAGGAGGAATTGAAGGATATCCTAATTAGGCGGGAAATTGTGTTGTGGAAATTGATGGGATTGAAGGCCGATAAATCCCCAGGGCCTGATTGTCTGCATCCCAGAGTACTTAAGGAAGTGGCCCTCGAAATAGTGGATGCATTGGTGATCATTTTCCAACAGTCTATCGACTCAGGATCAGTTCCTATGGACTGGAGGGTAGCTAATGTAACACCACTTTTTAAAAAAGGAGGGAGAGAGAAAACGGATAATTGTAGACCGGTTAGCCTAACATCAGTAGTAGAGAAAATGTTGGAATCAATTATTAAGAATTAAATAGCAGCGCATTTTGAAAGCAGTGACGAGATCGGTCCAAGTCAGCAAGGATTTATGAAGGGGAAATCATGCTCGACAAATCTTCTGGAATTTTTTGAGGATGTAACTAGTAGAGTGGACAAGGGAGAACCAGTGGATGTGGTGTATTTGGACTTTCAAAAGGCCTTTGACAAGGTCCCACATAAGAGATTGGTGTGCAAAATCAAAGCATATGGTATTGGGGGTAATGTACTGGCGTGGATAGAGAATTGGTTGGCAGACAGGAAGCAGAGAGTCGAGATCAACGGGACCTTTTCGGAATGGGAGGCAGTGACTAGTGGAGTGCCGCAGGGCTCAGTGCTGGGACCCCAGCTCTTGACAATATACATCAATGATTTGGATGAAGGAATTGAGTGTAATATCTCCAAGTTTGCAGATGACACTAAACTGGGTAGCGGTGTGCGCTGTGAGGAGGATGCTAAGAGGCTGCAGGGTGATTTGGACAGGTTAGGTGAGTGGGCAAATGCATGGCAGATGCAGTATAATGTGGATAAATGTGAGGTTATCCACTTTGGTGGCAAAAACACGAAGGCAGAATATTATCTGAATGGCGGCAGATTAGGAAAAGGAGAGGTGCAACGAGACCCGAGTGTGATGGTTCATCAGTCATTGAAAGTTGACATGCAGGTACAGCAGGCGGTGAAGAAGGCAAATGGCATGTTGGCCTTCATAGCTAGGGGATTTGAGTATAGGAGCAGGGAGGTCTTACTGCAGTTGTACAGGGTCTTGGTGAGGCCTCACCTGGAATATTGTGTTCAGTTTTGGTCTCTTAATCTGAGGAAGGACGTTCTTGCTATTGAGGGAGTGCAGCGAAGGTTTACCAGACTGATTCCAGGGATGACTCGACTGACATATGAGGAGAGACTGGATCAACTGGAGTTTAGAAGGATGAGAGGGGATCTCATAGAAACTTATAAGATTCTGACGGGACGGGACAGGTTAGATGCGGGAAAAATGTTCCCGATGTTGGGGAAGTCCAGAACCAGGGGACACAGTCTTAGGATAAGGGGTAGGCCATTTAGGACTGAGATGAGGAGAAACTTCTTCACTCAGAGAGTTGTTAACCTGTGGAATTCCCTGCCGCAGAGAGTTGTTGATGCCAGTTCATTCAAGAGGGAGTTAGATATGGCCCTTACGGCTAAAGGGATCAAGGGGTATGGAGAGAAAGCAGGAAAGGGGTACTGAGGTGAAGGATCAGCCATGATCTTATTGAATGGTGGTGCAGGCTCGAAGGGCCGAATGGCCAACTCCTCCACCTATTTTCTATGTTTCTGTCAGTGGGGATGTTGCATTTTATCAGGGAGGGTTTGAGGGTGTCCTTGCAACGTCACGCTTCGGTTAAAGTGATGCGACCACTCCTCAAAATGGCCACCGGCCATCCGGGCCATTTTGTTGTTTCTGTAGGTTCCGTGCAAAGTGATAACGCCTTGAAACACATGCCAGGATTCTCCAAAGCTGAAAAACAAGGGGAGAATTTTGCCAGCCCAAAGGGAGGATACGCTCCACAACTCATCCTGATATCAAACTCGGCCTGCTGAGCTCGTTTCAGGAGGTCAGAGGATCTTTCTGGGCTATGTGACCTCACCTTGCTGCAAAAAAATGAATGAAGTTAGCGAAGAATTTGGAACCACGCAATCAAATCCAGGCCCACATGCGGGGAGGCAAGGAACCTTCCACAGAAAGAGTCAACAGCTGAAAGTTTTATCTCATCACAAGCCAGAGATTATCTTTGCTGTGGATAATACCGGCCTTTTTTGGAATAAAATGTTCACTTTCATTGACGAAAAACGTTCAAGTAGAAAACGGTCAAGCAGCCAATTGCAGGCTACTGTGAAATCAGCCATGATCGAATTGAATGGCGTAACAGGCTCCAAGGGCCGAATGGCCGACTCCTGTTCCTATGTTCCTACTATCATGGGAATGGGAGGGAGGTGGGGGGTGAAAAAAATGCTTGCCGTACTCTCAAAGTGCTCACAAAGTCCTCCCAAAAACTTGGCTCAAAGTGCTCTCTATCCCCATGCACATGGAGGGAGCGCTGCACTTGAGCTGATTTGAATGAAGCAACTTCATAGTTGGAGTAGATTGTCTATAAATGCAAGCTGTATCTTTCCTTTTGCCTTTTTCTGCGATTAACACATCATTTAAGAACTCTCTCACGGTCCTTGTGCATGAAACACAAAATGTTAGTATGCAGGTACAGCAAGTGATCAGGAAGGCAAATGGAATGTTGGCCTTTATTGCAAGGGGGATAGAGTATAAAAGCAGAGAAGTCCTGCTACAACTGTACAGGGTATTGGTGAGGCCACACCTGGAGTACTGCGTGCAGTTTTGGTCTCCGTATTTAAGGAAGGATATACTTGGATTGGAGGCTGTTCAGAGAAGGTTCACTAGATCGATTCCGGAGATGAGGGGCTTGACGTGCGAAGATGGGTTGAGTAGGTTGGACCTATACTCATTGGAGTTCAGAAGAATGAGAGGTGATCTTATTGAAACTTATAAGATAATGAGGGGGCTCGACAAGGTAGATGCAGAGAGGATATTTCCACATAGGGGAAACTAAAACTAGGGGACATAAGTCTTAGAATAAGGGCCCACCCATTTAAAACTGAGATGAGGAGGAATTTCTTCTCCGAGGGTTGTAAATCTGTGGAATTCTCTGCCCCAGAGAGCTGTGGAGGCTGGGTCATTGAATATATTTAAGGCGGAGATAGACAGATTTTTGAGCGATAAGGGAGTAAAGGGTGATGGGGAATGGGCAGGGAAGTGGAGCTGAGTCCATGATCAGATAAGCCATGATCTTACTGAATGGCGGAGCAGGCTCGAGGGGCCAAATGGCCTACACTCCTGCTCCTATTTCTTATGTTCTTAAACACATTTGTAAGTATCATAGTTGCTGGTGTACAGGTCTCACTAAACTCAACCCACTGCAGCAGTTGATTTTTCAAATGCTCCGTGCTGATTAGGAACATGGGAACAGGAGCAACGATCCTGTTAAGCTGTGCGGCCAGGCAGCGGTCTGGAGGTCCTGCGGAGGCCACTCAGCGGCTCTGACTTGGGAGAAACTGCGCATGCCCAAAAATCTGAATGGGCCGTGCAGCCAGTGAAAAGGTCTGCGTTCGGAAAAAAATTTAGAGGGAGCAGAGGAACGGGATGAGCCATTTAACCCCTCGAGCCAGTTCGGCTGTTCAATTAGATCATGGCTGAACTGGATATTAACTCCATTCACCCACCGTTGCTCCATATCCATTAATACACCATCAGCTCCACGTTCCCGTCCAAGTCACACACCATCCTGACTTGGAAATATATCGCCGTTCCTTCATCGTCGCTGGGTCAAAATCCAGGAACTCCCTCCCTAACAGCACTGTGGGAGCACCTTCAGCACACGGACTGCAGCGGCTCAAGAATGCGGCTCACCACCACCTTCTCGAGGGCAATTAGGGAAAGGCAATAAATGCTGGCTTTGCCTGGGATGCTCACATCCATGAACAAATTAAAAAAAAATACCCTTGCCCATCAAAAATCCATCAATCTCAGTTTCAAAATTTTTCATTGATGCCCAGCCTCAACAGCTTTTTGAGGGAGAAAGTTCCAGATTTTTACGACCCATTGTGTCAACAAGTGCTTCCTGATATCATCCCTGAATGACCTAGCTTTAATGTTTAGGTCATGCTCCCTTGTTCTGGACATCCCTCGACACAGGAATTTTTTTTTCTCTCTATCTCCCCTATCAACTCCTTTAAACACATTAATTACATCATCCCTTAATCTTCTATACGCAAGGAAACACAAGCCTAGTCTATGCAATCTGTCTTAATAATTTAATCCTTTTAGCCATGGGATCATTCTGATAACTGTGCACCCACTCCAGGACCAATATATCCTTCTCGAGATGTGATGCCCAGAACTGAACACAGTGCTCCATATGGCATCTAACAAGAGCTTTACACAACTGTATAAACTGATTCCATTTGCAAAGGGCAGTGATGCATAATGATATTCCTGAAACAGCGATTTACTTGTACTTCTTTCAATTCATTACACCATATTCACTGCTCACAATGCGGTTTGCTCGACATTGAAGAGACCAAATGCAGATCGAGTGATTGTTTTGCTCCACACCTCCACTCATACCGTAAGCCCAAGCTTCCGTCGCTTCCCACTTTAATTCTCCGTCCCACTCCCTCTCCGTCCTCGGCCTCCTGCACTGTTCCAATGAAGCTCAATGCAAGCTCGAGGAACAGCACCTCATCTTTCAACCAGGCACTTTACAGCCTTCCCGACTCACATCGAGTTCAACAATTTCAGGTCAGAACCACTGCTCCCATTTCGTCAGATAGCAGGTAATGATTGAGCTGTTCCCGTTTACAGCTCCTTTACATTAATCTTTTCTTTCTTTACTTGTCCCAATGCCACCCCATTTTTCCTTGCACCATCATCCCTACTGTCAGTTAGGTGCAAAATTGCCCCTTTTTATAGCCTCATTAGCGCCTCCTGGAGCACTAATGGGACTCAACGGCATTTTTGCCTGGGGGAGGAGGGTGCTACCGCCTCCCGGGAAATTGCCCCGGAGGTTTGGAGGGAGGGGGGGGTGCTGTCCTGACAGCACCACGCCCTGAGATTAGCGTCACGGGCCTGCACTCAACCGGCGATGACATCATCACCGTGCGCGCTGACACCTCACTGCCCCACGCCAACCCTTAATGCCCCGCAGGGGCCGCAAGGGTGACGTGGGCGGATGTCAACGCCAGCCTTCATGAGTAGCAAAGCTGGCGGACATCCGCCGCCGTGGCGCCCCTTAAAGGGGAGGCCTATAGTGCCCCAGACCGCCATCTTTATTTGTCGGTTGACTCTTGGGTCGGCCCGACAATGGCATGTACCGTACCGCCATCGTGCAGCCCGGCACTTGGTTTTGGGTGCCGGGCTGCTGGCCCGGTCAATCGTAGCCCTGCTGGCCCAGTGGTGGCCACAAAAGGACCGACAGAGTGTGCAGCGGCCCTCCCATTTAATGGAAGGGGAGTAGCATTGTAGCGCATCAGCGCTACGCGGGTGCTGGCCTACTCCGAGCGACACTGCCCCTCAAAGGAAGCGCAGCACACGACAGCGCTCCGCTTGCTTTGAGGGGCGTACGGCCCAATTCCGTGTTCGGGGCTGGACTTCCAGGCCGGGTGCAGGAAGTCCTGGCCCTGGAAGGTTACCATCCCCAATCGGGGCGAAGGCCAATTTCTAGCCCTTAATCTCTCTTGCCTTCCCTCCCTTCACCGTCCCTTTCCCTGCCTCTGTACTTGTTTTAAAAAAATGTTACATCTCTAACTTCTTCCAGTCCTGACGAAAGATCATCAACCTGAAACCTTAACTCTGTTTATCTCTCCACAAATGCTGCCTGACCTACTGAGCGTTTCCAGCAGCTTCTGTTTATATTTTAAATTTCCAGCATCCGCAGCACAGGTTGAACCTCCCTTATCTGGAACCCTTAGGACCTGGATAAGCGATTTTTCCAGACGAGGGGAGGTCACGTTAAATTGGATAGTACAGGCACTGAGCAAAGGGATATCGGGGCTGGCTGGCTTGGGGCTGGGAGTGCAGCAGAGAGATCATGGGGTGGGGGGAGGCGGTGGATCGCGGGGTCAGGCCAGTGATTGCAGAAGTCGGCAGCGAGAAAGGACTTCAATTTATTCATGTCGGAGTTCTGCGCATGCGCCACTCAGTGGCTGGAAATGGTTCTGGACGAGGGGTGGTTCTGGATAAGGGAGTTCTGGATAAGGGAGGTTCAACCTGTATTTTGCTTTTGTTTTTATGTTGCGAAAGAAAAGTACTGGTAATCATGCTGGTTTGTTTTGAAAGGGCAGTGCGGTGATGGGTTTGTAGAGGAAGTGCTGGAGGGGTAGTGTTGGTGACCTGGAGAAGATAGAAATAGACGTGGAGACGAAAGTGTCATCTGACCGAGTTCGGAAGGTGAGTGGGCAGCAGCAAGATGGATAAGTGAGAGAGAAATAATGTACAGATGAGATTGTATGGCTCAAATGTTCTGGTGTCTGGTCTGAATCCAATCATGTTTTTCTCGTTCCTTTTGAAAAGTTAGTTTGAGAGCGGAGGTTGGAAAGTCCTAACAGTATCACATCAGCCTCAATTAGGACACCTACCAGTTTGAGGGTACTCTACTTCTGTCAAGAACAGACTATTTAAACATGAACTGGATCGCATCTACCTTTGTGGAACAAACTACACATCACTGCCTCATG
Source organism: Pristiophorus japonicus (assembly GCF_044704955.1). Lineage (NCBI taxonomy): Eukaryota > Metazoa > Chordata > Chondrichthyes > Pristiophoridae > Pristiophorus > Pristiophorus japonicus. Next base: position 530,400,129 of record NC_091977.1, read on the forward strand.
CTTATTCGTGTTCTCTTAACCTTTCAGAACTGAAGGCTCTGCCTTACGAGAAATAAAAGCTGCCTTTTGCACTTTGCTTTCAATAAGAATGACAGAATGAATGGGGAAAGGCGTAAGGAAGCCCAGAATGTACATCACTTTAATGCAGTCGTCATGAGAAAAATGCCAATCTTGCATTTTGACTGCGGAATGAAGAAACGTTAATGGCGCCCTTAAAGGCTTGTTCCTTGACTTGACTTGTTGGGGTATGCTTAAGGTAAGCAGAGCTTTACGCGGCATTCAGTAATTAAACTACAGTTGCACTGGTGCGTCACTGCAATTGGTGACATTTTCCGAACTCGAATAATAAAACAAAATAGCTCGCTTCAAAAACTTACAACCATAATTAATATCTCCTTCAAGGCACCTGCTGTTATTATTACAGTTTGGTTCCCTGAAGCAGCTGCCAAACAATAATTCAGCAAGCCTACGTTTTGCAATACCTGGGGGGACTTGTGAGACCGCCAGCTGTACTGATGGCTGTGCTGACTGGCCAACAGAACATTTTCATCAGTATCCACCTGGCCAAACCGCAGCGTCTCCTGAGTGTCGTTACACATCACAAAGTGGCTGAAGACCAACTCCTCTGCCTCTGGATGTTGGTTCTGGAACAGAAAACATCAGTGTGCATTAGATCAGCCCTAAAGATGTTTAGCAGCCACCCGCCTAGTGGCAAATACCGCAGCTTGAAAACCTAAGGATGTGAAAACACTGGTTAATATTTCAGATGACTGACAAAAGCTGGTTACTGTCGACGCCAGCATTTCAAACTCTCCACAGTACTTAATAAAACAGTTGTTTGAAAAAAAAAGAATCATGGTGGAGAATTTGTGTCTCATCTATATACTGATTTAGAACTTACAGTTGGCAACGGCTTAATTTTTGATGACTGCAAAAATATTTAGGCATAATACCAGCATTGCAGCTGAGTGTTCTACTTTTAAAAGCGCGAGAACCAAGATTTTCACGGCTGAGCAGTGAGTGGGTTCAATTTGACCAAAGCAATTTGCAAAGTCACTGAAAATATTGTCTGTGAACTGTGAGAAACGTCACTGGCAACAAACAAGCTGGGCTTGGCATGGTGAAAGAAAAATAACTTTAAAATATATATATATATTATGAAATAATATAGTAAAAAAGGAAGGCTCAGTCAGTAGCACTCTCACCTCTTGAAGTCCCACTCTAGAGACTTGAGCACAAAAATCTAGGCTGACACTCCAAAAAGTCTCTTGACAAAGTGCAACATTCCCACCAACTCCTGGGAATCCCTAGCCCACGACCGCCCAAAGTGGAGGAAGAGCATCCGGGAGGGCTCTGAGCACCTCGGGTCCCATCGCCGAGAACAAGCAGAAACTAAGCGTAAACAGCGGAAGGAGCATGCATCAACCCAGGCTCCCCACCCTCTCCTTTCCTTCAACCACTGTCTGCCCCACCTGTGACAGAGACTGTAGGTCCCACATTGGACTCCTCAGTCACCTGATAACTCACTTTCAGAGTGGAAGCAAGTCATCCTCGACTCTGAGGGACTGCCTATGATGATGAGTACCGAGGGAGCGCTGCACTGTCGGAGGTGCCGTCTTTGTGAAGAGACGTTAAACCGAGGCCCCATCTGCTCTTTCAGATGGACGTAAAAGATTTCACGGCACCAAGGGAAATGGGGAAAATGTGGGAATATGGTGTTGAGATAGAGGATCAGCCATGATCATACTGAATGCCGGTGCAGGCTCGAAGGGCCGAATGGCCTACTACTGCTCCTATTTTTTATGTTTCTATTGGAAGAACAGCAAGGGAGTTATCCCCAGTGTCAGGGCCAATATTTATCCCTCACCAACATAACTCGCAAAAACAGATTACCTGGTCATTATCACATTGCTGTTTGTGGGAGCTTGCCATGCCAAAATTGGCCGCTGCATTGCCTATATTATAGCAGTGACTAACTTCAAAAAAGTACTTCATTGGCTATAAAGTGCTTTGGGACATCCTGAGGTCATGAGAAGTGCGATATAAATCTAAGTCTTTCTTTCGTTCAATTATGGTCAAGGTGGTTGTTAATTGCTCACACGACATAGACTGAAAATAAACACAGTGTTGCACAGGAGCGTGAAACAGAATTTTCGGGACATGCTTGTGTAAGTCAGACCCTGGCTGCTGAATATTTAATTCCACCTGCCACACTTGGGGAAGGCTCTTGTAACCCAGCCTACAAGGATAACTTGATCTAGTGCACCATACTCACAGGAGCACGGCCTCTCATTGACAACAGTCCAGGGCTGGCCACACGCCCTCCTCAAGAGGGAAAAAGTTTTAAAAGTGAAAAGAAACTGAAATAAGATTCTGAGATACAGTTGCCAAGGCAGGTCCTCACTGAACCCATTGAATAGGAGCTGCCCATCACCAGTGGGAGAATGACAATCCCAAATCTGTATCCATCACCGTTACAGTAGATCAGGACACACACACACATTTTGTTTAGATATTCATTCATGGGACGTGAGCGTCACCGGCAAGGCCAGCATTTATTGCCTGTCCCTAACTGCCCTCTACGGTAACGGTGAGCTGCCTTCTTGAATACAAGGTTAGGCCATTTCAGAGGGCATCATCATTATCATAGGCGGTCCCTCGGAATCGAGGAAGACTTGTTTCCACTCTAAAAATGAGTCCAAAGGTGGCTGAACAGTCCAATACAGGAATTACAGTCTCTGTCACAGGTGGGACAGACAGACGTTGAGGGAAGGGGTGGGTGGGACTGGTTTGCCGCACGTTCTTTCCGCTGCCTGCGCTTATTTTCTGCATGCTCTCAGCGATGAGACTCGAGGTGCTCAGCGCCCTCCCGGATGCATTTCCTCCACTTAGGGTGGTCTTTGGCCAGGGGCTCCCAGGTGTCGGTGGGGATGTTGCACTTTATCAGGGAGGCTTTGAGGGTGTCCTTGTAACGTTTCCTCTACCCACCTTTGGCTCGCTTGCCGTGAAGGAGTTTCGAGCAGAGCGCTTGTTTTGGGAGTCTGGCATGTGAACGATGTGGCCTGCCCAGTGGAGTTGATCAAGTGTGGTCAGTGCTTCAACGCTGGGGATGATGGCCTAGTCGAGGACGGTAACGTTGGTGCGTCTGTCCGCCCAGGGGATCTGTAGGATCTTGCGGAGACATCGTCGGTGGTATTTCTCCAGCGACTTGAGGTGTCGACTGTACATGTTTCAGAGGGCAGTCAAGAGTCAGCCGCATTGCTGTGGGTCTGGACTTAAATAGGCCAGACTGGGTAAGGACGGCAGCTTTCCTTCCCTAAAGGGTATTAGTGAACTCCATGGATTTTGAATGACAATCCACTAGGTTTTTAATTCCAGATTTATTTAATTAACTGAATTTAAATTCTCCAGCTGCCGTGGTGGGATCTGAACTCATGCCTCCGGATCAGTAATCCCGACGACCGTATCCCCTGCCTATTACATATTTTGAGCGATTTTTATGAAGTAATCTAATCCAGGATGTTCAGGTTATAGATCACAAGAGCTCTTGCAGTTGCTAACTAATATGAAATCCGTAATTTGATTACTACCCTGCTATCATTCCTAGATATCCGTACGTTTTTGCCTCATGTGAAATGCCGAGATATTTCTGCACAATGCTAGGAGCATCCAAGCGTCCAAAAGGCATTTCCTGATCTGAAGATGAAATCTGGTGAATGTTTGAAATTCAGACGGAAGGTGCTGCACGCATGAGGAATTTGGAAAGTCACTGCATATTTGAAGAATCCTCCGAACCCACGCGTCTCATGTCATGCAGGACTTCATCTATGTTTGCGAATGATGGAATTAAAGAAATCTTACAGTACTGGTTTCTTCATTTGATATGAATCTGAGGTCTGAAAGAGTGACCATCATCAGTGAAAGGGGTGCATCTTGTGGTAGAAAGATTAGAGCGTGGGTTTGAGGAGAACCTTTTCCACCCAGAGGATGGTGAGGATGTAGAACTCACTGCCTGAAAGGGAGGTAGAGGCAGAAACTCGCATCACATTTATAAAGTACTTGGATATGCATCTGAAGTGCTGTAACCTACAAGGCTACACACAAAGAGCTGGAAAATGGGATTGGGCTGGATAGCTCTTTTTTGGCCGGCGATGACACGAAGGGCCGAATGGCCTCCTTCTGTGCTGTAAATTTCTATGATTCTATTCCTCTGATTCATAATTTGTTTGAATATTATTTACAGGCTCAAAAATACTAAGCTTTGCAAGGAAGTTGTCAGAAAGAAAGACTTACATTTATACAGCGTATTTCATAGAAACATACAAAATAAGTGCAGGAGTAGGCCATTTGGCCCTTCGAGCCTGCACCACCATTCAATATGATCAAGGCTAATCATGCAACTTCAGTACCCCAGTCCTGCTTTCTCTCCTTACCCCTTGATCCCTTTAGCCGTAAGGACCACATCTAACTCTCTTTTGAATATATCCAACGAACTGGCCTCAACAACTTCCTGTGGTAGAGAATTCTACAGGTTCACAATTCTCTGAGTGAAGAAGTTTCTCTTCATCTCGGTCCTAAATGACTTACCCCTTATCTTTAGACTGTGACCCCTGGTTCTGGACTTCCCCAATATCGGGAACATTCACGACCACAGGACATTCCAAAGCTCTTTACAACCAAATAAGTACTTTTCAAGTGTAGTCGCTGTTGTAATGTAGGAAATGCGGCAGCCGATGTGCGCACGGCAACGTGACAATGAACTAATTTAGTGATGTTGGTTGAGGGGGGCAGCGACAAACAGCAATGTGATAATGAACAGTCTATCATAGTGTTGTTTGAGGGATAAATATTGGCCAGGACACCGGGGAGAACTCCCCTACTTTTCTTCAAAATAGTGCCATGGGATCTTTTGCGAGAGGGCAGATGGGGCCTCGGTTTAATGTCTCATCTGAAAGACGGCACCTCCGACAGTGCAGCACAGCTTCACTGTTGCATTGGAGTGTCAGCCTAGATTTTGTGCTCAAGTCCCTGTGGGACTTTGAACTCGCAATCCTCTGACTCAGAAGCTAGAGTGTAGCTTGCTGAACCACGGCTGACACTGTCACATAGAAAGGAAACGCACGGGAATTAAATCAATGCAGTGCTGCAGTACAAAGGCATTAGATGCCTGCTTCTTGTCACTGTATTCAAAGTAGTCCTCAGCTGAGGTAGACAGTTCAAATAAATATAAGACATTTTAAATAAAACCAACACTTCACTTAGTTTATCCATTGGTACACTTGTGGCCTTCCGCTACTGGTGAGCACCGGAGGGTCTGGAGTGCATTGTTGACACGGAATAGAATATTATGATTTAATTTGTTAAGTTTCCTTTGTTTTTTTTAAATTTATAATTAAAAGTGTTGCTGGTTATTGTTTAAGGAGGTACTTTTATTAGAGTAATTTAATTTTGATTGATGTCACTTGAGGCAACCCAGTGTCATGCTAATTAAAATGCTGCAAATGGCCGATGATGCTAGGTCAATTGTTAATTTTAAATCTGAGATTGATAGATTGATAGATTTTTGTTAACCAAAGGTATTAAGGGATATGGAGCAAAGCTGGGTGCATGGAGTTAGTTCAAAGATCAGCCATGGTCTCATTGAATGGCGGAACAGGCTCGAGGGGCTAAATGGCCTCCTCCTGTTTCTATGTTGGAAGCAGCTCACTGGAGATTGGATATGTAGCATAGCAAGAGAAATGATCAATCCCGAACTCCAGCCAACTTGGCCTTCCGATACAAAGCTCTGGTTAGACCACACTTGAGGGTACTGTGTTCAGTTCTGGGCACCACACCTTCGAAAAGATATAATGGCCTTGAGGGAATACAGTGTAGATTTAACAGAATGATACCTGGACTAAGTTACAAGAAATGACACAAACTAGGGTTGTATTCCCTGGAATTTAGAAGGTTAAGGGGTGAACGATATCCGCTGGTTGAAGACTCTAAGACTAGTGGACTAAATTAGAGCCAGATCTTTCAGGAGTGAAGTTTGGAAACATTTCTACACACAAAAGACGGCAGAGGTTTGGAACTCTCTTCTGCAAACGGCAGTTGATGCTCGGTCAATTGTTAATTTTAAATCTGAGATTGATAGATTTTTGTTAACTGCGGGTATTAAAGGATATTCAAGGGAGTTAGATGTGGCCCGTGCAGCTAAAGGGATCAAGAGAGAAAGCAGGAATGGGGTACTGAAGGAATGATCAGCCATAATCTTATTGAATGGTGGTGCAGGCTCGAAGGGCCAAATGGCCTACTCCTGCACCTATTTTCTATGTTTCTATAGGGAATGGAATTGGCATATGGAATTAGGCCGCAGAGTAGCCATGATCTGATCGAATGGCGGAACGGACTCGAGGGGCTCAATGGTCTCCTTCTGTTGGAGTACTGAAGTTGCATGATCAGCCATGATCATATTGAATGGTGGTGCAGGCTCGAAGGGCTGAATGGCCTACTCCTGCACCTATTTTCTATGTTTCTATGTTCCTACGTTTCTAATTGGCAATTAATTAAGAGTTGACACAGTTTCACCTGTTTTATCATACCTGCTTCCAAGCACGAAGAGCTGTGTCCAGTGAGTGAACTGCATGCTGCCCCACGTTGACAAAAACAGGATCAACAAACACATTTCCATCAATTAGCTGCTCCACTGAGCTGTTGCTAATGGCCACTTGCCCATGAAGAATGAAGGGCTTCAAAATGCTCAACATGGTTAGATTGCGGTATTCCAGCAATTTGCAGTCGGCGATGGCAGAGAACTGGAGCTCCCGGCAGACGGGGCCATCGGACCATTGGCGCAAGTAGATGTTTGGATTCTTCAGAGAAAGTATCATGAATTCTTGCTCCGTCGGCAACTTTCTATCAGGAGTGAATGTCTGGAGGCGGCTGGGGTGTGCTGTGGTATAAAATAAATATATCAAGCAACAACATTCTTGATGTACATTTTTAAAACTTTGGATGGATTCATATCATAAAATAATAAAAATTAAAACCTTTCACGGTATAATCAACATTTAGCCACAGAAACAGGCCATTGGGTTCAACCAGTCCATGTCGGTGTTTATGCTCCACTCGAGCCTCCTCCTGTCTTTCCTCATCTAAATCTATCAGCATGACCCTCTATTCCCTTCTCCCCCATAAGCTTATATAGCCTTCTCTTAAATGCATTTATACTATTCGCCTCGGCAAATGAACCAGAGGTGACGTAAGAAATAACTTTTTTTAATGGGGGCGGGGGATGAAGGGGAGAGTGGTGGAGGTGGGGGGCGGAGAAACCCAGGGCGGGGGACAGGAGGGGCCACATTGCAGCGGAGGTCTGGGGGGGCGAATTGTGTTGGAGGGGCGGGCCTGGGGCTCTGTGCCTCGGTGCGGGGAGTGTTCGGAGTGGGGTGGACATGTTGACTGCGCAGATGGCGGTTGGTGGATGTGGTGTGGTTGGCGTCGCGGGGGCGTGGCTCCGGGGTGGCCGGGGCTGGGGGCTCGACATCCGGGGGTGTTCGGCATTTGGGAAGGATTCTGACGGGATGGGGCAGGTTGGGTGCGGGGGGAGTGTTTCCGGTGTTGGGTGGGTCCGGAGCCGGGGGGGGGGGGGGGGGCACGCTCTTGGGATGGGGGGGTGGGCTGTTTGGGGCTGGGATTGGGAGAGACTTCTTCACTCGGGGAGTTGTTGGCCTGTGGGGTTCCCTGCCGCGAAGAGTTATTGATGCCAGTTCATTGGATGTGTTCGGGAGGGAGTTGGATGTGGTCCTTGCGGCTGGGGGGGTTGGGGGGTGTGGAGGGGGGGGGAGGTGCTGGGGTGGGTGATCAGCCATGATCTTGTTGAATGGCGGTGCAGGCTCGAAGGGCCGAATGGCCTACTCCTGCACCTATTTTCTATGTTTCTATGTTTACATAGCAATGGTTAAAATCTGGTCTGCACTGCCTGAAAGGGTGGTGGAGTCAGACTCAATTTTATCTTTCAAAAGGGAGTTTGATAAGTATCTGAAGGAAAACAAATTGCAGAGCTACGGGGAAAGGGCAGGGAGGGTGGGACTAGCTGAGAGTCAGCAAGGGCTCGATGGGCCGAATGGCTGCCTTCCATGCTGTAACAGTTCTATGATTCTATGAACTATTCCCTGTGGTAACGAGTTCCACATTCTCACCAATCTCTGGATAAAGAAGTTTCTTCTGAATTCCCTATTTGATTTCTTGATGCTTTTAATTATAAGACGAAATAAAACCATATTATTTTTCTGCATTCAATGTTCATGATTGTTAAAGTATCTTTCCCAATGGAATAGGAAGGAATTAATTTGGCGACATCAGCAACAAGATTATTTATCCCATTCTGCGTAGTTCTTCTTTCAAAGAGACAAACAGAATGGAGTTAAAATTTAAAATGGATTTAGAGGAGTGGGAGTAATTGGAACTGTTTCCGGAGAGCTGGCACAGGCACGATAGGCCAAACTGCCTCCTTCTGTGCCGAATGATTCAATGAAAATCTGATTTGTAGGGAATTTAGCTACTAAAATCAGAAAACACTGAAAAGCCTAAATACTTCATACCGAAACATTGAAACTGTACTGAGATTCCCCAATAAAATAGCACAGATGCGAATTACTGACACACCTATTGAGCATTCACAGTATAATTTCCAAACAAAAGTCAAGAGATGAAGAATATCAGTTCCTTTATTTAAAATTCACACTCTCATTTCCTATTCAAAACAAGTGTGAAATCGTTAAATAGTGTACAGGTACAACCTCCGGAATCAGGAAACCTCAGGACCGAGGCCATTTCGGTTTTTGTTTTTTTCCAGATTTTGGAACAGAAATCCGACCTCCCCAATCCGGAAACCACTGGGCCGAGTTTCGGGTTTTTCCGGATTTCGGAGACGAAATCCGACGTCCCGAATCCAGAAACCCCTGGGCCGCGTTAAGAACATAAGAAATAGGAGCAGGAGCAGGCCATACTGCCCCTCGAGCCTGCTCCACCATTTAATACAATCATGGCTGATCCGATCATGGACTCAGGTCCACTTCCCCGCCCGCTCCCTATAACCCCTTATTCCCTTGGCGGTTAAGATCGGATTTCGGAGACAATCCGATGTCTGAATCCGGAAACCCTTGTTCCAGGTGCATGTGGTTCTGGGGAGGAAGGGCCAGGCAGGCTCTCAGAATATTTTCAATGTGGTCCTTTGCCTGAAATACGAGTTAATGACGGGACTTACATCTGGCACCAACGGGGTCTAACAGAGGGAGCTGAGGACCGAGAGGACATGGTGGAATGTTCGGAGCTCTGGATCCAATTCGGTTCAGAACATTATCTGTTGGCAGGATCACCAGATCCAGAATAAGAGGACTGGCCAGCAAGGATTCCTCACAGATGTTATGGAGAACGATGGTGTTGGTGCCAACTTTCGATTAAAAAAAAAATCTAGTAGTTGAAACATAGAAAATAGGAGCAGTAGTCGGCCATTCGGCCCTTCGAGTTTGCACAGCCATTCAATATAATCATGGCTGATCTTCTATCTCAACACCATATTCCCACTTTTCCCTCATACCCCTTGATGCCTTTTGTTTCTAGAAATCTATCTATCTCCCTCTTAAATATATTCAGTGACTTGGCCTCCACAGCCTTCTGTGGTGGAGAATTCCACAGGTTCACCACCCTCTGAGTGAAAAAATTTCTCATCTCGGTCCTCAATTTCCTACCCCGTATCCTGAGACTGTGACCCCTTGGTCTAGACTTCCCAGCCAGGGGAAACATCCTCCCCGCATCCAGTCTATCCAACCCCGTCAGAATTTTATACGTTTCAATGAGATACCCTCTCATTCTTCTAAACTCTAGTGAATACAGGCCTAGTCGACCCAATCTCTCCTCATACGACAGTCCTGCCATCCCAGGAATCAGTCTGGTGAACCTTTGCTGCACTGCGTCTATGGCAAGTATATCCTTTCTTAGGTAAGGAGACCAAAACTGCACACAATATTCCAGGTGCGTCTCACCAAGGCCCTGTATAACTGCAGTAAGACCTCCCTGCTCCTATATTCAAATCCCCTAGCTATGAAGGCCAACATACCATTTGCCTCCTTACTGCTTGCTGCACCTGCAAGTTTAATTCGATCACTAATGATACGTGTGTGAAAGAGAGGTGTCTTATACAGCTAACCTCATGAATCCCCGCCATCAAATCCCCCAACATGCCTCTGCTTAGCCGCAGCACGGACCCACAGAACTGCCGCTGTCAGACACTACAACAGCCGAGACCATGCAGCTCAGTGGAGGAGGCGGCTTTTACTGGACTCAGTTTTAAATGATTGATTTAGTATCTTTTTGTTCATAAACATGTTCATGCTGAGATTTAAAGTGCCCATTGTAGCTCATTAACCTTTGGAGTGCCTCGGCAAATGTGTTACTGTCCCATAAAAGTGCTGACCGTGAACTGTAGATATAATTGTGGACTGTCATTTAACTTGACTACACATTTCTTTTCAGGTCCTTTGATTGTTTTGAGATTTTTCCAATGTTCCAATTAATTGCTTTTTCTAATGAAATTCATTTTAGGGGCCAGTATTTTCCCTACTGATTTTCTCTCATTTTTACAGTAATTGGAGCATGAAATCACATTTTTCTTTTTTAAAAGTCCGGTTTTTGGAACATATTTCTGGATTTCGGGCAACTCTTTCTCCGATCTATGCGATGTCCGGTTTTCGGAACATTCCGGTGTTTGGAACTGCGGATTTCAGAGGTTGTACCTGAATTAAAAATGACAGAGAATTTACAGCACAGAAGCAGGCCATTCGGCCCAGCTGGTCCATGCCGGTGTGTATGCTCCACACGAGCCTCCTCCCACCCTACTTCATCTCACTCCATCAACATATCCTTCGACAAAAGCAAAATACTGCGGATCCTGGAATCTGACGAATGGACATCGACCCGAAGGTTAACTCTGCTTTCTCTCCACAGATGTTACCTGACCTGCTGAGATTTCCAGCACACCCTTCTATTCCTTTCTCCCACAAGTATGTATGTAGCTTTCCCTTAAATGCGTCCAAGCTACTGCAGTGAGCTCTTTGATTTGAATTATTATGGAGCTGTGCATCTCTTGCCTTAGTTTGGTTATACAATAAGCAATGCTCGACGCGAGTTGTGTCAATTTACAGTTGCAATTAACTAGCATAGCCTCAATAAATGATGTGTTTGGAAGATTTGTCTCAGATGATTTCAGGTATTGATCTTTTACAGACAGACAATTCACTTTTTTGATTAATATAATTATTTGAATGAATGAAAAAATATATGTTGAAGAAGACACACTTTGCTCTTCTTCCAGCTTTTAAAAAAAACCTTTAAAGATTCTGAGGGGGCTTGACAGGGTATATGCAGAGAGGATGTTTCCCCTAGTGGGGGAATCTAGAACTAGGGGGCATAGTTTCAGAATATGGGTTCGCCCATTTAAAATGGAGATGAGGAATATCTTCTTTCAGAGGATTGTAAATCTTTGGAATTCTCTACCCGAGAGAGCTGTGGGGGTTGGGTCATTGAACATATTTAAGGTGGAGATAGACAGAATTTTGAACGATAAGGGAGTCAAGGGTTATGGGGAGGGGCAGGGAAGTGGAGTTGAAGCCAAGATCAGATCAGCCATTGAATGGCCTACTCCTGGTCCCATTTCTTATGTTATGTTCTGTAACTACATTGTGACAAATTTCCTTTAAATAACATGGCAAAGCTTCAGCTTAGAACAGAGGGGAAAAGTTTGAAGCATGCAATAAGCACATGTGTTATTTCAGGAACGTACCTGTGCCCAGCTGATCCAGGTGATGGCAAAAGTGAAGTTCAATTTGCGCAAGCTGTAACGAGATACCAAGAGAAGGCACAAACCACGGTGCAAAACAAGAATCGACCCTGGTGCAGGCTGCCAGCGCCATTGGAGACACAAGCTGGTCGCAGACACTTTGCGAACCAGACTCGCCATCGCTGCTGATGAGAAGACAGGACAAAAGCAATCACAACAATCTCATGTTTCTGTCAACATATTACCGAAATAAAAATATAAGGAAAAGCTTTACAGAGATGCCGTTTTTAATTATAAAGACATGTCTCTACAACCAAAGTTAAGCCAAAGGATTTTCACAGTATCAGGGCAAACAACTATCCAAAAATTGACCATTTCTTAAAGCTGCAGGAATTAGCAAAGAATGTGAAACAATTTGCTCTGACTTGAGCAAGCAAGAGGGATATCTTGTAAAATGAGAGTAAGAAACAACTGACTGGTAAAAGAAAATTACAATTAGAGGGCAGAGATTGAAAGGTCAATCAGGAGAACGTTGGAGTATCAAAGTCTGGAGATGAAAAAACCAGGAATAAGGGTTTCAGCAACAGAAGTGCTGAGGCATGATGGGAGACAGGCAATGTTGCAGCGGTGGAAGGTGGCCATCTTTGTGATGTCGAGGATATGGGGTCAGAAGCTCAGCTCGGGGTCAAATAATGTGCTGCGAGTGCAGACAGAAGAAATGTTGGGAACAGGCTTTTTTTGTGCAGCATTTCCCTGCAAAGATATTCTGAATGCTGTTTCTATTCATGACGCCATCAAGCGGACAATTTAATGCAGAAAGTTTGAACGCAGGCTGCCTCTGACCAACAGTATTAAAGAATAACAGAGAACAACAAGGCTGACAGGTGCAAGGAAATTCATGTTATTTTCCCATAATTGGGTTCAACAGATGCAGATTAAATTCGATGTGGACAAGTGTACTGCGCACAGGACAAAACACCAGTAACACAGCAACATAGGTAATCAGTGAGTGGTTTTGATAGTTGTGGGTGAAAGTGAAAGATCTGTGGTATTATAGACACAATATTTGGATGTCCGATCACTGAAGAGCAGCTATCAGCAAGCAACTAGAATGCTGAACTATATCGGCAAAACAGTAGTGTGCAAATCAGTGGAAGCGATGGTTAAACTCGACTCGCTCCTGTGCTCATTGACCTACATTGGCTCTGGGTCCGGCAGCGCCTAAATTAAAAAATTCTCATCCTTGTTTTCAAATCCTACCATTGTCAAATCATTCCACAAGAGCCCCTCCCCATCTCTGTAGCCTCTTCCAGCCCTGCAAACCTCCGAGGTCCCTGCGCTCCTTTAATTCTGGTTTCTTGTCCATCCATGCTTTTCTTCACTCCAGCTTCAGCTGCCCAGGCACTAAGCTCTGGAATTCCCTCCCTAAACCTCTCCACCTTGCTACCTCTCTCACCTCCTTTAAGACGCTCCTTAAAACCTACCTCTGTCCTAATATCTCCTTCCGTGGCTCGCTTTCAAATTTGGCCTGGTTGCACTCTTGCGAAGCGCCTTGAGTCGTTTTACTACATTAAAGGCGCGATATGCATGCAACTTATTGTTGTACAGTGTTCTAGTGGCACAGCCTATAAAAATAAAACTGCCGATCCTGTAAATCTGAAATAAAAACCAAAAGTGCTGGAAACACTCAAAGTCAGGCAGAATCTGTGGAGAGAGAAACTGCGTTAACGTTTCAGGTCGGTGACTTTTGGTCAGAACTGGAATGTGAACTGTGTTCCTCTCTCCACAGATGCTGTCTAACCTGCTGAGTATTTCCAGCATTCTCTGTTTTTATCTTGACTATTGCGGCCAGTTCTGGCCACAGGGACATTAATGTTCTGAGGACAATGTAGAGAAAAGCCACCAAACTTGTTTGTGAGATAGAAGGACAGACTGTCAAAAGTTGGATTCTCAGCCGTGAGAATAGGCAACAGAGTTGTGGGTGGGGGCGGGAGTCCTTACTTATGGTTTCATGTGTAACACAGTAACCTATTTAGAAAAGGTAAACCTGGAACACTCCATCTAATTAAACCAGGATAGCAGAACGAAGAGCATAGGCACAAACAAGTGAAAGACAAATATTGAAGATAAATATTCAAGAGGTTCTTCAAGAAGTGACCAATATAGAGAATGAACCTCTGGGATCAATTAAGAATTTACTGGATGCTCCCAATGGGACAGACTGGTGGTTTGTTCCAGATAGATGAATTGAGGCGGGCTGAACAGTATTTTGCTTTTTTGCTCATCTTGTGATCTTTATGGCATTTAGAAAGCAAAATGACTTGGATTTATACAGAGTCTTTCACCACCACCGGACGTCTCAAAGCGCTTTACAGCCAATGAAGTACTTTTGGAGTGTAGTCACTGTTGTAATGTCGGAAACGCGGCAGCCAATTTGTGTACAGCAAGCTCCCACAATGTGATAGTGACTAGATAATCTGTTTTTAATGTTATGTTGATTGAGGGATAAATATTGGCTAGGACACCAGGGATAACTTCCCTGCTCTTCTTCGAAATATTGCTATGGATCTTTTACGATCACCTGAGAGGTCAGAAGGGGGCCTCGGTTTCTGATCCAAAAGACGGCACCGCCGACAGTGCAGCACTCCCTCAACACTGCACTAGAGTGTCAGCCTGGATGTTTGTGCTCAAGACTCTGGAGTGGGACTCGAACCCACAACCTTCTACTCAGAGGCGAAAGTGCAACCCACTGAGCAAGAATGAGAAACACGAGTTACAGGAGATATGAGTTTCAATTCTTAGACGAACTTCATCCAAAACGGCATCAAATCAAAGGCAACATCAGGCAGAATGACAGTCTGGCTTAGTTTAGCTACTTGCCCCACAAGGACAATATACTTCCACAGGTTTGCTTCTTCCACACAGCTGTTAAAATGTTTCCATTTTATCAATACATCTAAGTATTGTAATCTAACGAAGGCGTAACTTAGCAACAGTTGAACATAAAGAGAAATTCAATATGTCTAAGTCACTACATTCTTTTACATTCAAAACACATTCCTGATCTCTTAAATAGAAGTTATCTTTGCCAAGTCATCTTTCTTAATTTAAAACAGACAGAGTATTTTTTCTAATTCTGAAAATGTACTTGTTATGAATAAAGCAGAAATTAATCCAGTGTCACTCCAAAAGAAAGAACTTTCGTCAATCAGCCAGAATTTGCCATCGAAATAACAGGCATCTTAATGGCGCTCGCTGTTATTAACATGCGAACATGCAACCGGGTACGGTACCATAGTGGTTGTGTCACTGGACTAGTAATTCAGAGGCCTGGACTAATGATCCAGAGACATGAGTTCAAATCCCACCACGGCGGAATTTTAATTCAGTTAATAAATAAAGCTAGTATCAGTAATGGTGACCATGAAACTACCGGATTGTCGTAAAAACTCATCTGGTTCACTAATGTCCTTTAGGGAAGGAAATCTGCCGTCCTTACCCGGTCTGGCCTACATGGGACTCCAGACCTATAGCAACGTGGTTGACTCTTAAGTGCCCACTGAAATGGCAGCTCACCACCACCTTCTCGAGAGCAATTCGGAATGGGCAATAACTGCCGGCCTTGTAAAAAAAAGTTTTAATCGTCCAGCAACTTGTGGCAAGGAAGAGATATCCCGTGAATTGCGATTTGCCACAAGTTGCTGGACGATTTGCACCGGTCCGCAATTAGCCGCTTGAAAACAGCACCTCGCATCTCAACCTCAACGCGAGTTTCATGGAATTTCTGCATTTTGCGCATTAATTATCAATTAAACTCGCTGCTAAAAGTTAGGGATGGGACTGAACAGCGGAATTACCTTTTTAAAGATAAGATTTATGCCCCTGCAATGCCCCCCAAATGTTCCAGTCCCAAAAGGGAACAATTTAAACTGTGCAGTCTCAATCCTGCAGATAGTAAATTGTTCTTAGAGATTTTGTTTTTTCTTAATTTTCCATTGTCTCTTTTTTTCTCTCTCTTAATCCGAGCTTTATTTCCCAATCTTTATTTCTCTGTTTTGGCTCCATTTCACCCTATTTCCTTCTCCATCGTTCCTTTGTTTCTTTATTAATTTTTAAACCTCATTGGTTAAGGAGATGGATTGTTGGTGCTGTCGTTCACCATGGTCCCAGATGCCGCATTGTCCTCGCCATGCCGTTATCAGCTCGCACTTGCAGTACAAAATATTTGAGCCGAAGGATGAGGGAAAAAGTCTAAGTAACAGAGCTTGTCGCAAGATGCTCCGCTCCAGCAAACTGTGGGCCAATGTATCAGCAATAGTCACGTGATGCAATGTGATGTTTTTGGTTAGAACATTGAAAAAGTGTTCTCATTTGCAGTGATTGGGCAGAATTCAGTCAATTTTTATCAATCACACGCAATAACAAACGCTTTATAATTTTATCTATCTGGCAAAAATGAAATTATATTTTTATCTTTAACACAATCAGTTGGTTAAACTAAGGTACTTTACAGGCTGCAGATGAGGTGGGGAAAGATGGCCTCAGCGGGTAGTGAGGGTTACAGATTTCCTTAGTCTGCAGATGATATTGAATGGTTTTAGTTTGTATTGAGTAACTGATGCAACTCTGCTGAATGTAATTTTCAAGATTATTTCTTACTTTTACGTCTATATTATCCATTAGAATTTGAACTGTCATTCATAGGCAGTCCCTCGAAATCGGGAAGATTTGCTTCCACTCTAAAAGTGAGTTCTTAGGTGACTGAACAGTCCAATATGGGAATTACAGTCTCTGTCACAGGTGGGACACACAGTGGTTGAAGGAAAGGGAGGGTGGGACTGGTTTGCCGCACGCTCCTTCCGCTGCCTGCGCTTGTTTTCTGCACGCTCTCGGCGACGCGACTCGAGGTGCTCAGCGCCCTCCCGGATGCTCTTCCTCCGCTTAGGGCGGTCTTTGGCCAGGGACTCCCAGGTGTCGGTGGGGATGTTGCATTTTATCAAAGAGGCTTTGAGGGTGTCCTTGTAACGTTTCCTCTGCCCACCTGGGGCTCGCTTGCGTGTAGGAGTTCCGAGTAGAGCGCTTGCTTTGGGAGTCTTGTGTCGGGCATGCGAACAATGTGGCCCGCCCAACGTACCAGCTTAACAGTACTAACTTCCCAGGCAATTTAACCCCAACCACACACATACAACAGCTGCTTTTCAGCATTTTTTGAACTAGTGTAGGGGTTCGGTCCAGTCGTACTCCTGTGAAATAATGACCAGAGTCTCATTTTCATACAACACAGAAGGAGGCCATTCGGCCCATCATGCCTGTGCTGACTCATTTGGAAGAATTATACAATTACTCCCCTGCTATTTCCCCAAAGCAATATAAATGTAACTCTTCCAGCAGTTACTCAATTCCCTTTCGAAAATTGCTATTGAATCTGCTTCCACTGTGCACGATCACAACTCGCTACATAAAAAAAAATTCCCCTCATCGCACCTCTGGTTCTTCTGCCAATTACCTTAAATCTGTATCCTCTGGTCACCAATCCTCCTGCTACTAGAAATAGTTTTTCTAATTTATTTTATCAAAACCCTTCATTATTTTGAACACCTTTATTAAATCTTCCTTTAACCTTCTCTGCTGCGAAGAGAACAATCCCATCTCCTCCATGTAACTGAAGTTCCTCGCCCTGGGTACCATTCTAATCAATCTCCTCTGCACCCTTACTAAGGCCTTGACATCCTTGTTGCCTTTTGCATGTCTGACATGCGTTTGTGCCATCGATACCCATTCTGTGCAATTTGGGCTATTATCTTCATGTGCACTGGTTTAATAAGTGCACTAGTCAATCTGATTTTAATCCCCCTACAGATGTCTCCCATCTTTTTTGTGAAATGTTTATGTCAAAGTCAGTGGAGCACCGCACAATGGAGCTGTTGATGTAACTACATTTGTAAAATGCCCTCTAGCCAAGAGCACTGCACCAGCTGAATTTACACAACCTGCCACATGATCCCAGCTTCTGTGGCTTGTCCTGCTCCTTTATATCGACTTCGTATCATAAAACATTCCCTTAACTTTTAGGCATGAATTTCTATAGGAAAAGCAAAATATCTGCAATACTTACAGAATTTCAATTATTAGCCAATTCTTTGTTTTGTTAATCGGATATAAACTTAGTTTGATGGACTTTGTAACCACATACTAATGACCTCATTTTATACCTTTAAAACAATTTTAAAGAGTTAGGTTTGGAATTTTAATCACATCTGCAGGGTAACTCACGAGTGTCATGTGTAAATTTGCAAGGCTATGGTGAAAGAGCATGAGGAGTGAGACTAAGTGATTAACTCGTTCAAAGAGCAGGCACAATGGGCCAAATGGCCTCCTTCTGCGCTGTCTGACTCTATGAGTAGCAAAGCTAGTGTTTTGTGTCGTCATCCAGGCAAGAGATATTAGTGCTGGGGAAGGGAACCTTTCTGTACCTTTCACACTCAATGACAGCATGTGTTAGGCACAGCACTGGTCAGATGCAAAACTGTTTAGACAATGAGGGAGGATTCCCTCAGTCTGCAAAAATGAGCAAGATCGTAAAACAAAACATTCTTTATGACCGTATTAACGATTTACACCACAAAAACTCACAGGACAATGTTGTCTGGTTTAATTTCTCCCTCAGAAGAACACACCTTGTTTTTTTTATCCCCACTTTCCATTTGGACAACTCTTAAGGTCTCTGAATGAGGCTGACAAATCAGTATCAGATTGAGGATGATTCTGTGTGTTGTATACAGGCAAACGCAGAAATGATGGCGACAACCCATGGAGGACCATTACAACAACAAAAACTTGCATTTATATAGCGCCTTTAACAAAGTAAAATGTCTCAAGGGAGCTTCACATGAGCGTTATCAGACAAAATTTGACAGCGAGCCACATAAGGAGATATTAGAAACATAGAAAATAGGTGCAGGAGTAGGCCATTCGGCCCTTCGAGCCTGCACCACTATTCAATGGCTGATTATTCACCTCAGTACCCCTTTCCTGCTTTCTCTCCATACCCCTTGATCCCTTTAGCCATAAGGGCCATATCTAACTCCCTCTTGAATATATTCAATGAACTGGCATCAACAACTCTCTGCGATAGGGAATTCCACAGGTTCACAATTCTCTGAATGAAGAAGTTTCTCTTCATCTCAGTCCTAAATGGCTTACCCCTTATCCTTAGACTCCATCCCCTGGTTCTGGACTTCCCCAACATCGGGAACATTCTTCCTGCATCTAATCTGTCCAGTCCCATCAGAATCTTGTGTTTCTGTGAGATCACCTCTCATCCTTCTGAACTCCAGTGAATACAGGCCCAATTGATCCAGTCTCTCCTCATATGTCAGTCCTGCCATCCCGGGAATCAGTCTGGTGAACCTTCGCTGCACTCCGTCAATAGCGAGAACCTCCTTCCTCAGATTAGGAGACCAAAACTGATCACAATATTCCAGGTGAAGCCTCACCAAGGCCCTGTACAACTGCAGTAAGACCTCCCTGCTCCTATACTCAAATCCCCTTGCTATAAAGGCCAACATGCCATTTGCCTTCTTCACCGCCTGCTGTACCTGCATGCCAACCTTCAATAACTGATGTACCATGACATTAATGATTTACACCACAAAAACCCACAGGACAATGTTGCCTGGTTTAATTTCTACCTCAGAAGAACACACCTTGTTTTTTTATCCCCACTTTCCATTTGGACCACTCTTAAGGTCTCCGAATGAGGCTGACAAATCAGTATCAGATTGAGGATGGTTGTGTTTTGTATGCAGACAAACTCAGAAATGATGGCGACAACCCAAGCTCATTTCGTGGATAACCCTTACAACAACAAAAACTTGCATTTATATAGCGTCTTTAACGAAGTAAAACATCTCAAGGAGCTTCATATGAGCGTTATCAGATAAAATTTGACAGCGAGCCACATAAGAGGATATTAGGACAGGTGACCAAAAGCATGGTCAAAGAGGTAAGTTTTAAGGAGCATCTTAAAGGAGGAGAGAGAGGTAGATAAGCGGAGAAGTTTAGGGAGGAAATTCCAGAGCGTATGGCCCAGGCAGCTGAAGACATGGCTACCAATGGAGGGATGAAGGAAATCGGAGACGCGCAAGAGGCCATTGTTGGAGGCTTGCTGAGTTCTGAGAGTTGTCGGGCTGGAGGACATCACAGAGATAGGGAGGGGCAAGGTCATGGAGGGACTTGAACACAAGGTTGATCATTTTAAATCTGAGGCGTTGCCGGACCAGGAGCCAATGTAGGTTAGTGAGCATATGGTACGATGGGTGAACGGGACTTGATGCGAGTTTTGGATCACAGCCATCCAAAACCAGGTTTTCATCCTATTAATAATCTGGCCTTGGATTTCAACTCAATGTCCCAGGGCTCAAAACCTTGGTTTTGGTTAAAAGTTTGTTGCAGCTTTATCGAAAGCACAAAAAAAAACTTGTATTTCTATAGCCTTTCATGACCACCTGGAATCCCAAAGCGCTTTACAGCTAATGGAGTACTTTTGAAGTGTAGGCACCATTGTAATGTAGGAAACACAGCAGCCAAGTTGCACACAGCAAGCTTCCACACACAGCAATGTAATAATGACCAGATAATTTGTTTTTAGTGATGATGATTCAGGAATAAATATTGGCTTGGACACTAGGGATAACTTCTTCGAAATAATGCTGTGGGATTTTTTACACCGACCTGAGAGAGCATATGGGGGTTCGGATTAATGTCTCATCTGAAAGACGGCACCTCCGACAGTGCAGCACTCCCTCAGCACTGCACTGGAATGTCAGCCTAGATTTTTGTGCTCACGTCTCTGGGCTGGGACTTGAACCCACAACTTTCTGACTGAGAGGGGAGGGAGCTACCAACTGAGCCACAACTGACATTGTAAACCAGAGTACAGGAAAGTTACTGAACGAAAAATTACATCATCAATCTAGGCTCCAAAAATGCAAGAATAGTGTTCTCCCACACCACTTAAACAACTCCCCACTTCATATACAGTTGTGTTAGATTCTAGTCTCACCTCTGTTCTTCTGTAACCTCTTGATTACCATTAAGGACAATTCTCCACAGATCAGAAGCTATGAGCTCCTTCTGGTCATTAGCCAAGGTAATGTTCGGTAGCGGCAGCTCACACGCTTTGCTTTCAGACAGGCTAAATTCACGATAATCCACAAATACTTGTTGAAGCTCGTCCCAATACTCCAGGCTGCATGGTACCTGTTTGAAATGAACAATAATTAACAGCGAAAGAATTGATCTTTACAAAATGAACCTTTAGCGTGCTGCGGTCTGGCTGGCTGGGTGTGATTTTTTTTCTTCTTTGGCAGTCCCTTGTATCGAGGATGACTTGCTTCCACGCCAAAAAGGGATGAGTTCACAGGTGTTTCAGTGAAGGCCCTGACATTTCAGGTCACAAACTACATGTTCAAGGGTGGAATATGCCTGTGTGTGGATTTTTTTAACGTGTGGTGCACACCAGCCACCATACGGGCTTGACAAAGCTAGGTCTTGGTCCAGTGGCAACGGTTAACCGAGACGACTGGAGACCAGCTCTGCTGCACGGACCTAGTGCGCACACATATCGCAGTGTGTGGGCTGACCCGTGCTGCCCCTGGGCCCCTGCCTCTTCTGGGCCCCGAACTCACGCCTCTCCTGGATCCTGGGTGCGATGGGCTCCAAGGGACAGCTGAAGAGTTGAGCAATAATTGCTTGACCAAGGCTGGCTGGCCTAGTTGAAGATGTGACTGTGCCAATTAACAAAAATTGCAAGATGCAAAATTTGGGTGTCATTCGCTGAAAAAAAAACCCTTTAGAGCTAGTTCTTCTTTCTCAGAAGTGGCAGAAGCCTAAATGAAAAAGAAAATAGGCAAGAAGAATTTATATATAACGGTTAGTTTATAGAAAGCATCACTTAGATCATAGATGCATAGATAAATGCATGAATAAGGCAGAAAGAAATAGAATGGTAAGTTGATAGAGTTAGGTGGGAGAAGTAAGGTGGGAGGATGCTTGTGTGCACTGTAAACACCGGCATGGACTAATTGGCCAAATGTTTCTGTGCTGTAAATTCTATGTAATTAGAATAGCCAGATTAGGTTACATTAGATAGATAAACAAGGTAAAATGATGCAGGGGCAAGCAGAAATAGAGGGGGTGATTTTAACTTTTGTCAACGGTGTAAAACAGGCAACATCCGATTGGCTGCCCATTATACACCCCGCCCGTCATACACTCCGCAATTAAACGCCCCGTCCATCATGCATGTCCTCCGTCATCATACACTCTGTCTGTTAAATGCCCCGCCCATCATACATCTCCTCCGTCATACACTCCGCCCGTTATACACCCCACCCATCATACACTTCTGTAACACAGCCCGGCCGTTAGAACCTCTTCAGTTTTACACCCGCCTGGTGCTCCTGCCCTTTGAAAATCGTGCAGGGTGTACAACGGGCAGGCGATCCGATATCGTCCCATTTTACATCATCTCCAAAAGTTAAAATGACTCCCCAAGTGTTGAAGATTTATATAGAACTGTGATTTGAATGTATATTTTAGTTTTGTGGGCTTAACATTACAGCAATAAAGCTAGTCCTGACATTGGAGCAGATTTATGACTCCAATATCAGAGTCTGATTCAGCACAGCAGTGTTTGATCTGTAAATACGAAAAACCAGTCAGCCCACGGAGACCGTTCTTTCTCCAGACGTGACATCCATCTCTGAGCTAAGAGATTGATTTAAAGGTTGCACAGGCTGCTTGTCACAAAATAAAGCTCCCTCGAATTACATGAAAGAAACGCCTGTATTTTGATAATGTTGCTTGTTTTCAAAAGTTCAACTACTATATTCAGGTAAAAACCATCCTGAAATATATTGTAGGTAATCATGCCACACAAAAAAATAGTCCTCGAAAACAGCATAAATACTGCACTGAAATCCCTGTGAAATGATGGCTCAGGTGGCTCAACTGAAAGTGCTTCAGAAATGAACTTCCAAACACAGATCTGTGTCAACACTAAAACCACCTTTTTCCAACTCCGTAACATCGGCGAATTCCGCTTCCGCCTCAGCTCATCTGCTGCTGAAACCCACATCCATGCCTTTGTATCCTCTAGACTCGACAATTCCAACGCTCTCCTGGCCGGCCTCCCATCTTCCTTCATAAACTTGAGCTCAGCCAAAACCCGGCTGCCCGTGTCCTAACTCGCACCAAGTCCCGCTCACCCATCACCCCTGTGCTCGCTGCCCCGTGTCCTAACTCGCACCAAGTCCCGCTCACCCATCACCCCTGTGCTCGCTGCCCCGTGTCCTAACTCGCACCAAGTCCCGCTCACCCATCACCCCTGTGCTCGCTGCCCCGTGTCCTAACTCGCACCAAGTCCTGCTCACCCATCACCCCTGTGCTCGCTGCCCCGTGTCCTAACTCGCACCAAGTCCCGCTCACCCATCACCCCTGTGCTCGCTGCCCCGTGTCCTAACTCGCACCAAGTCCCGCTCACCCATCACCCCTGTGCTCACTGCCCCGTGTCCTAACTCGCACCAAGTCCCGCTCACCCATTACCTCTGTGCTCGCTGCCCCGTGTCCTAACTCGCACCAAGTCCCGCTCACCCATTACCTCTGTGCTCGCTACCCCGTGTCCTAACTCGCACCAAGTCCCGCTCACCCATCACCCCTGTGCTTGCTGACCTACATTGACGCCCGGTTCTGCAATGCCTCGATTTTAAAAAACTCATCCTTGCTTTCAAATCACTCCATGGCTTCGACCCTCCCTATCTCTGTAATTTCCTCCAGCCCCATAACCACCTCTCCGCCCGCCCACCCCCGGAGATAACTGCGCTCCTTCAATTCTAACCTCTTGCGCATCTCTGATTTTAATCATTCTTCCATCGACAGCCGTGCCTTCAGCTGCTGGGGCCCTAAGCTCTGGAATTCCCTCCCGAAATGCCTCCACCTCTCTCTCCTCCTTCAAGATGCTCCTTAAAACCTGCCGCTTTGACTAAGGTTTTGGTCACCTGCCCTAATATCTGCTTATGTGGTTCGGTGTCAAATGTTGTTTGCTAATGCTCTTTTGAAGCATCTTGGGACGTTTTACTATGTTAAAGGCGCTGTATAAATGCAAGTTGTTGTTGCTTGCGACGTAAAATAATTACCCATAGACGTGTCTTAAACCATTTCTTCCCCATACCTCTCTTCCCTCAAAAATGGTGAAGTAACGAAAATATTTTGTTTTCCCCTCAACTTTTTGCAAGCTTATGCTGAGATGTTACGCCGAGGTCATGCTAGGGGAGCTAGCAATTATTTTGTTCATGAGAATAGGTTTGCAGTGATTTGGAAAAGTGCTGTGAAAAAGCTCTGTGCTGTCCTTGTACAATTGACTAGCTGAATTATTTTACTGGATTCAAACGCCAATTTTAAAAAAATGTTCGGAATGGATGAGAAACCACATGGCTGAGGTGCAGGAACTCAGGATTTCAAAAATTAAAATGCAATCCACTCTTGGGAGACAAAAAACTAATGTTCCACAGGAAAAACCTTGCCCAGAGTTGTCGTATTGACTTTTGTAAAGAAGACACAGCTGCGGCTTTTTCACCTGTGTTGCCCCACAAGTATTGTGGAATACTGCACTGCATCAAAATTGTCTTCCTGTCCGGAAAGCCAGGCATGTATAAACACTGCACTGAACTTAACATTGATTTTCCCTTTGGTATTGGGAAATGGTAATTTTAGAGCCCTGGGAAATTTGCACTAAATTTCTAAGGAACTGTGAAAAAAGTCCTGCTTTCTAAAAAAAAATATATAGTAACTTACAACAGTATTCAGTTTTATAGCTCCAGACTCTGGTCCATCAGCCCCATCAACAACAAAATAAAACTCCCCATGGGACTGATTTGCACAAAGTACTGAGCTATATCCTCCCATTTACCCTCTCACCCAGAAGTAAAAATCTGTAAAATAAACTAAACTCTAAATCGTGATATAGGTTCTTTTGTGTAAATGTCGTGCAAACTAATGGATGACAAGAAAAATTGTAGGTTAGATTTTCGAAGTGCAACCAGCAACATTGGAGTTTGTAACACTTTTGCAAGTTAGTAATGCCCATAGCGTAAGGTGGGCATGTCAGCGGTAAGTTAAAGGTTGTGCAGATGCAATCTGCGAAAGAAATTCACTTATAGAATCATAGAAATTTACAGCACGGAAGGAGGCCATTACAGCTCATCATATCCTGCCGGCCGACAAAGAGCTATCCAGCCTAATCCCACTTTCCAGCTCTTGATCCGTAGCCATGCAGGTTGCAGCACTTCAAGTACTGTACTTTTTAAA
The DNA here is from genome assembly GCF_044704955.1 of Pristiophorus japonicus. NCBI lineage: Eukaryota > Metazoa > Chordata > Chondrichthyes > Pristiophoridae > Pristiophorus > Pristiophorus japonicus. Next base: position 530,425,315 of record NC_091977.1, read on the forward strand.
TGTAGTGACGGTTTCTGCCTCTACCACCCTTTCAAGCAGTGAGTTCCAGGCCCCCACCACCCTCTGGGTGAAAAATGTTCCCCTCAAATCCCCTCTAAACTTCCAACCAATTACTTTAAATCTATGCCTCCTGGTTGTTGACCTCGCTGCTAAGAGAAATAGGTCCCTTCCTAGCCAACCTATCCAGGCCCCTCATAATTTTATACACCTCAACAAGGTCTCCCCTCAGCCTCCCCTGTTCCAAAGAAAACAACCCCAGCCTATCCAGCCTCATCGCTAAAATTCTCCAGTCCTGGCAACATCCTCGTAAATCTCCTCTGTACCCTCTCCAGTGCAATCACATCTTTCCTGTAATGTGGTAACTGCATGCAGTACACACTTGTCAGTGAGACACAAGTGGTATGAATTAAAATATGTCCAACAGACCTGAAGGACATCTCCAAGGTCCGCTGTGCTGATGTCCGGGTCTTCTGTGGTGTTGAAAGGCACTGGATTAATTCGAACGAGAGTCAGGACACGGGGCTCTGGGTACCTCCACATCATCATCCCTGGACGGTCATCAGTCTCGTTGTAAAACACCACTTCAAAAACACTTGGCAGTTTTTGTGCATCTACAAATATAAAAACACAATATCGATCTGTAACATGTTAGAATCTCAAAAAAATCCGCAGCGCAAGACAAATATAGCCAAGTAGTCAAAGAGTTGCTATTTAAGTATTGCATGAGGCTTGGGTTTATAAAATTCTTAGTTTTAACTCTCCATCTGTTTTCTTTCAGATACAGCTTGCAGTCTTGCTCGCAAATACATTCACTGAGCTATATCCTCCCAGATTTGTGGAACAATTTCGGACTTTCGCAATCATTAAAGAAAAAAGCTTGCGTTTATATCGTGCCTTTCACGACCACCGGACGTCCCAAAGTGCATAACAGCCAATGAAATACTTTTGAAGTGTAGGAAACGTGGGAGCCAACTTGCGCACAGCAAGCTCCCACCATCAGCAATGTGATAGTGTCCAGATGATCTATTTTAGTGATGGTGATTGAGGGTTAAATATTGGCCCCAGGACACCAGGGATAACTCCCCTGCTCATCTTCGAAATAGTGCCCTGGATACTTTTACGTCCACCCGAGAGCAAAGCGCCTCGGTTTAACGTCTCATCTGAAAGATGGCACCTCACTACTGCACTGGATTGTTAGCCTTGATTTTTCGTGCTCAAGTCTCTGGAGTCACACCATTGAAGACTATTTGTGATTTCCGTCACCCATCCTTGTGCAATGATTCATGCCTCGCTATCCTTACTGTGTAGTATTCACAATTTGGGGGAAATTCAGATTGTTTGATCCCGACAATTTCTTTCCCTCCTTTTCTGATGGCCCTGACTGATTCTTGGCCACTTTAGCTCAGAGGTACAGCAGCTCATCCTGGTAGCTGTTTCTTCATATATCACGACCTCAAAGCCTCTTTCTTTCCCCTTCTCCTCTGATAACATTTTCTTCTGCTTGAATTCCAACAACTTTATTAATCCTGAACCCCCCCTCTCTAATCTAAAATGTAGATTTTCCCTGTGGTGTTTGCAGGCACTCTAGTAATGACTCCACGAAGTAAAGTATTGTACTTGAGCTGTTGTGACCTTAGTCCATTTACTGCAGCTCCTGAACGAGGTTACAGTAAGGTGGGCTCTCTTTTATACCTGGTTACCTCCGGTGTACAGATGACCTCTAGGCCTCCACCAGTTGCACCCTCTGGTGATACAGGCATATTAGATACAGTGTAGAGATACATTCATTGGTCTTATGTAACTGTACATTGAGTGTACAGGGTATATACATACACAACATTCCCCACCACCCTTGCCATATTAGTTTGCGTCCACTCCCACCTTTTAGCCGCTCCATAAAGACGTTGGTGCAGTTTCTGTTCGGGAGAAGTCCATCTCTTCGATTTAGCCTCTCCGTGTACCCGAACTGCTTCCGATGCCCCGAGAATGCGAACCTTCCCCCCTGCCTCAGCCCTGCAGCTACATGTTGACTTTCCGAATCTTCCTCTCCCTAACCCATGCTGCACGTAACGCAGGCAGTAGTCCAAAGAATACCAACCTTGCGGTCCTACTTTATTATCTAGTAACTACAGGTGTCAAGACTTGGCTCAGTAGTCGCACTCTCACCTGACCACCAAAGGTCATGGGTTCAAGCCCCGCTCCAGGGACTTGAGCACATAATTTTGGTTGACACTTCAGTCCGTTACTGAGGGAATATCGGACTATCGGAGATGCCGTCTCTCAGATGGGATGTTAAACTGAGGTCCCCTCTGCCCTCTCATGTGCACGTAAACAATCCCTTGCCACTGATCGAAGAGGAACCATGCAGATCTCTCAGTTTTATGCCTCAATCAACATCATTAAAAACAGGTTTTTGGGTCATTCATCTGATGGCTATTTTTTTTGAATCTTGCTGTGTGCAAATTGGCTGCCGCATTTCCCTATATTACACCAGTGACTACACTTCAAAAGTCATCATCGTCATCAAAATCGAGGAAGATTTGCTTCCACTCTAAAAGTGAGTTCTCAGGTGACTGTACACTCCAATACGGGAATTACAGTCTCTGTCACAGGTGGGGCAGACAATGGATGAAGGAAAGGGTGGGTGGGGAGTCTGGTTTGCAAACGCTCTTTCCGCTGCCTGCGCTTGGTTTCTGCATACTCTCGCCGATGAAACTCGAGGTGCTCAGCGCCCTCCCAGATGCATTTCCTCCATTTGGGCGGTCTTGGGCCAGGGACTCCCAGGTGCCAGTGGGGATGTTGCACTTTATCAAGGAGGCTTTGAGGGTGTCCTTGAAAGATTTCTTCTGGCCACCTGGGGCTCGCTTGCCGTGTAGGAGTTCCGAGTAGAGCGCTTGCTTAGGGACTCTCGTGTTGGGCATGCGGACGATGTGGCCCAGCCAACGGAGCTGGTCGAGCATGGTCAGTGCTTCGATGCTGGGGATATTGGCCTGACAGTGAACACTGACAGTGTGTCTATCTTCACAGTGGATTGGCAGAATTTTGCAGAGGCAGCGCTGGTGGTACTTCTCCAGCACTTTGAGATGTCTGCTCTATATGTTTCATGTCTCTGAGCCATATAGGAGGGTGGGTATCACTACAGCCTTGTAGACCATAAGCTTGGTGCCAGATTTGCGGTCCTGGTGTTGAAACACTCTCTTCCTCAGGCGACCGAAGGCTTTGGAGGCGGTGTTGGACCTAGTCATCGGTGTTTGCCCTTGCTGACAGTAGGCTCCTGAGGTATGGAAAATGGTCCACGTTGTCCAAGTACTTAACTGGCTGTGAAGGGTTTTGGGATGTCCTGAAATCGTGAATGGTGCTCGAAAAATGTGGAAATGACTGAGACTTTAAACAATTATTTTGCTTCGGTCTTCACAGTTGAAGACACAAAAACCATGCCAAAAATTGCTGGTCACAGGAATGTGGGAAGGGAGGACCTTGAGACAATCACTATCACTAGGGGGGTAGTGCTGGACAGGCTAATGGGACTCAAGGTAGACAAGTCCCCTGGTCCTGATGAAATGCATCCCAGGGTATTAAAAGAGATGACGGAAGTTATAGGAGATGCATTCGTTATAATCTACCAAAATTCTCTGGACTCTGGGGAGGTACCAGCGGATTGGAAAGCAGCTAATGTAATGCCTCTGTTTAAAAAAGGGAGCAGATAAAAGGCAGGTAACTATAGGCCGGTTAGTTTAACATCTGTAGTGGGGAAAATGGTTGAAACTATTAAGGAAGAAATAGCGGGACATCTAGATAGGAATAGTGCAATCAAGCAGACGCAGCATGGATTCATGAAGGGGAAATCATGTTTAACTAATTTACTGGAATTCTTTGAGGATATAACGAGCATGGTGGATAGAGGTGTACTGATGGATGTGGTGTATTTAGATTTCCAAAAGGCATTCGATAAGGTGCCACACAAAAGGTTACTGCAGAAGATAGAGGTACGCGGAGTCAGAGGAAATGTATTAGCATGGATAGCGAATTGGCTGGTGAACAGAAAGCAGAGAGTCGGGATAAATGGGTCCTTTTCGGGTTGGCAATCGGTGGTTAGTGGTGTGCCACAGGGATCGGTGCTGGGACCACAACTGTTTACAATATACATAGATGACCTGGAAGAGGGGAGAGTGTGTAGTGTAACAAAATTTGCAGATGACACTAAGATTAGTGGGAAAGCGGGTTGTGTAGAGGACACAGAGAGGCTGCAAAGAGATTTGGATAGGTTAAGCGAATGGGCAAAGGTTTGGCAGATGGAATACAATGTCGGAAAGTGTGAGGTCATCCACCTTGGGAAAAAAACAGTAAAAGGGAATATTATTTGAATGGGGAGAAATTACAACATGCTGAGATGCAGAGGGACCTGGGGCTCCTTGTGCATGAAACTCTTTTTGGATCCTTGTGCATGAATCCCAAAAAGTTAGTTTGCAGCTGCAGCAGGTAATCAGGAAGGCGAATGGAATGTTGGCCTTCATTGCGAGAGGGATGGAGTACAAAAGCAGGGAGGTCCTGCTGCAACTGTATAGAGTATTGGTAAGGCCGCACCTGGAGGACTGCGTGTAGTTTTGGTCACCTTACTTAAGGAAGGATATACTGGCTTTGGAGGGGGTACAGAGAGGATTCACTAGGCTGATTCCGGAGATGAGGGGATTACCTTATGATGATAGATTGAGTAGACTGGGTCTTTACTCGTTGGAGTTCAGAAGGATGAGGGGTGATCTTATAGAAACATTTAAAATCATGAAAGGGATAGACAAGATAGAGGCAGAGAGGTTGTTTCCTCTGATCGGGGAGACTAGAACTAGGGGGCACAGCCTCAAAATATGGGGGAGCCAATTTAAAACCGAGTTGAGAAGGAATTTCTTCTCCCAGAGGGTTGTGAATCTGTGGAATTCTCTGCCCAAGGAAGCAGTTGAGGCTAGCTCATTGAATGTATTCAAGTCACAGATAGATAGATTTTTAACCAATAAGGGAATTAAGGGTGACGGGGAGCGGGCAGGTAAGTGGAGCTGAGTCCACGGCCAGATCAGCCATGATCTTTTTGAATGGCAGAGCAGGCTCGAGGGGCTAGATGGCCTACTCCTGTTCCTAATTCTTATGTTGTTCTTATGTTAAAACAAAGTTCTTTCTTTCCTTCCTTACACAGTGAGTACTGGCAAGCTGTTGAAATGAGGCATCAAGCTGAACCTAAACGTGTCCTCTTGCAACATCCACACAAGTAATTTCCACAGGAGGATTAGATAGAGATTAGCAGTCAGAATCTTGACTGCTGCTTAGCCTCTTTAGCTGATACACATGGAGGCCAGACTGGTTAATTCTGCTCAGTTTCACATGAGGCAACACAGTTACCGACTGAGCCATTTGGGTATCTGTAAAGATAGGTTACATTTCCTCAACCCAATGCTTTCTGACGGCTTACTTGGCATGGATTTTTCTGCAAATTCCTTTCTCTCCTTTCGAGATGTGTAGACTTTGGGGTGATTTGAAAGAAAATAGTTACAGGCCTAAATCACGTTCCTATTGATGGATTATTTCTATTTGATAGGTTGGGGCAGACTAGGGGTTGTGTGTATAAGTTATGCAAGGGAAAGACTAGGTTTGATCTTAAAGAAAGTAAGACCTGGATTTATATAGCGCCTTTCATGACTGGACATCTCAAAGCGCTTTACAGCCAATGAAGTACTTTGGGAGTGCAGTCACTGTTATAATGTGGGAAACGCAGTAGCCAACCTGTGCACAACAAGCTCCCACAAACAGCAATGTGATAATGACCAGATCATTTGTTTTTGTTATGTTGATTGAGGGATAAATATTAGCCAGGACACTGGGGATAACTCCCCTGCTCTTCTTCAAAATAGTGCCATGAGATCTTTTACATCCACCTGAGAGGGCAAATGTTTAATGTCTCATCAGAAAGATGCCACCTCTGACAGTACAGCACACCTTCAGCACAGCACTGGAGTGTCAGCCTAGATTTATGTGCTCAAGTTCCTGGAGTGGGACTTGAACCCACAACCTTCTGACTCAGAGGTGAGTGTACTACCCACTGAGCCACAACTGACAGCTTACTTGGTTTTTCTTCACCCAGAGGATAGCACACCTATGACACAAGCTTGTGTGGTGGGTGCTGACTCTCTAGATACCTTCAAAAGAGAGCAGGACCAGTTCCTGGCTGGCGTGGAGATCGTGTCTTATAAAGCAGAGGTGAAAGGCAGGTAATACAAGCATTATCAAAGTGGCTTTCTGGACTAGTTTTGATTAGCAAAAGGAGGCAAGATGAATTTTCCAGATTTTTGCTCCTTTATTTGCCTTGGATTTTGATTTTTTTTTGCCTCTTCCAGAAAATGATGCAATACATAAGAATTAGGAGTAGGAGTAGGCCATTCGGCCCCTCGAGCCTGCTCCACCATTCAATAAGATCATGGCTGATCTTCGACCTCAAATCCACTTACCCGCCCGATTCCCATATCCCTTGATTCCCTAGAGTCCAAAAATCTAGTGATCTCAGCCTTGAATATACTCAGATTCAGCATCCATTGCCCTCTTGGGGTAGAGAATTCCAAAGATTCATCACCCTTTGAGTGAAGAAATTTCTCATCTGTCCTAAATGACTGACACCTTATTCTGAGACTATGCCCCTTGGTTCTCGACACCTCAGCCAGGAGAAACAGCCACTCAGCATCTACCCTATCAAGCCCTCTCAGAATCGTCTATGCTTCAATGAGATCACTTCTCATTCTTCTGAACTCCCGAGAGTAGAGGCCCATTCTACTCAATCTCAAAGGACAACTCTCTCTCAGGAATCAATCTAGTGAACATTTGTTGTGCTACCTCTAAGGCAAGTATACCCTTCCTTAGGTACGGAGACCAAAACTGTACACAGTGCGTCACATGGCATGGCTGGCGGTGGGTAGGAACATAAAAACATAAGAATTAGGAGCAGAAGTAGGCCATTCGGCCCCTCGAGTCTGCTCCGCCATTCAATGAGATCATGGCTGATCTTCTACCTCAACTCCACGCTCCTGCACTATCCCCATATCCCTGGATTCCCTTAATATCCAAAAATCTATCAATCTCTGTGTTGAATATACTCAAAGACTGAGCTTCCTTAGCCCTTTGAGGTAGAGAATTGCAAAGATTCACTACCCGCTGAGTGAAGAAGCTTCTCCTCATCGCCGTCCTAAATGGCTGACTCCTTGTTCTGAGACTGTGTCCCCTAGTTCTAGATTCTCCACACAGAGGAGTTGTCTAGTCACGATGCTTTAGACATCACAAGAGACGCAGACTTGAAGGGCCAGATGGTATTATCCTGTCCATCATTTTTTTTTATTTTCATAAAAATTCCACTTTGGCCCATCCATCCTCTCCAGTTACCACTCCCTTACAACTCCTTTCCCTTTTAATGTGCAGAATATGTTCTCACCGCCCAACTTCACCATCGCCTTGTCACAACTGCCCTTCACACAACACCAAGACCCGCTAAGTTTTTTTTTTATTCGTTCCTGGGATGTGGGCGTCGCTGTCAAGGCCAGCATTTATTGCCCATCCCTAATTGCCCTGGTGATGGTGAGCCGTCTTCTTGAACAACTGCAGTCCGTGTGGGGAAGGTGCTCCCACAGTGCAGTTAGGGAGGGAGCTTCAGGATTTTGACCCAGCAGCGATGAAGGAACAGCAATATATTTCCAAGTCAGGATGGTGTGTAATTTGGAGGGGGAACTTGGAGGTGGTGGTGCTCCCATGTGCCTGCCGCCCTTGTCCTTCGAGGTGGCAGAGGTCGTGGGTTTGGGAGGTGCTGCTGAAGAAGCCTTGGCGAGTTGCTGCAGTGCATCCTATAGATGGTACACACTGCAGCCATGGTGCGGCGGTGGTGGAGGGAGTGAAGGTTTAAGGTGCTGGATGGGGTGCCAATCAAACGGGCTGCATTGCTCTGGATGGTGTCGAGCTTCTTGAGTGTTGTTGGAGCTGCACTCACCCAGACAAATTGAGAGCATGCCATCACATTCCTGACTGTTGCCTTGTAGAAGGTAGAAAGGCTTTGGGGAGTCAGGAGGTGAGTCACTCGCTGCAGAATACCCAGCTTCTCACTTGCTGTTGTAGCCACAGTATTTATGTGAGTGGTCCAGTTAAGTTTCTGGTCAATGGTGACCCCCCCCCAACGATGTTGATGGTGGGGGATTCGACAATGGTAATGCCATTGAATGTCAAGGGATGGTGGTTAGACTCTTGCTTGTTGGAGATAGTCATTGCCTGGTACTTGTGTCGCACAAATGTTACTTGCCACTTATCAGCCCAAGCCTGAAAGTTGTCCAGGTCTTGCTGCATGGGGGCATAGACTGCTTCATTATCTGAGAAGTTGCGAACGGCCCCTCCCTCTGATTCGCCACTGTTGGCAAACCCTAAGCACATTGGCCTTTTCTTGAAGTCCTCCCCCACCCGTTTTTTGTCTTGGTAGTCTTCTTCAAAAGCCTTCTCAACTCTTTGTCCAAATTTTTGTTTACATAAGAACATAAGAAATAGGAGCAGTAGGCATATGGCCCCTCGAGCCTGCTCTGCCATTCAATAAGATCATGGCTGATATGATCATGGACTCAGCTCCACTTCTCCGCCCACTTCCCATAACCCCTTAGCGTTTAAGAAACTGTCTATTTCTGTTTGAAATTTCAATGTCCCAGCTTCCACAGCTATCTGAGGCAGCGAATTCCACAGATTTACAACCCTCAAAGAAGAAATTTCCCCTCATCTGTTTTAAATGGGCGGCCCCTTATTTTAAGATCATGCCCTCTAGTTCTCGTCTCCTCCATCAGTGGAAACATCCTCTCTGCATCCACCTTGTCAAGCCCCCTCATAATCTTATACGTTTCGATAAGATCACTTCTCATTCTTCTGAATTCCAATCAGTAGAGGCCCAACCTACTCAACCATTCCTCATAAGTCAACCCCCTCATTCTCGGAATCAACCTCGTGAACCTTCTCTGAACTGCCTCCAAAGCAAGTTTATCCTTTCGTAAATATGGAAACCAAAACTGCACGCAGTATTCCAGGTGTGGCCTCACCAATACCCTGTAAGCTGTAGCAAGACTTTCCTGCTTTTATACTCCATCCTCTTTGCAATAAAGGCCAAGATACCATTGGCCTTCCTGATCTTCCTGTCTTAACCTTCTGCCCGTTCTTTCCCTTCTTTTTGCGACGTGGCTTCAGGAGCTTCCTACATTAAACCCGTGAAATAAATGCGAGTTGCTGTTTTGTGCAATGATCTCACTAAGTGAAAATTACAATGCTGGGACCCTGACAGAGGTATCGGCTGTAAAGTTGTGAAGACAAAGAAAAATTGAAGGATGAACCTTAAAACCATTTGGGGAATAGATCACATTACAAGAGCTGGAGTGTAGTTATTTCTCCAACAAAAAATTATCCCGCCACAGATTGATTTGTTAACTTTTCTATATTCTCAAAACTGTATCTTTGCAGTAGATATGTTGTTAAGAATTCACTGCAAATTGATCAAGTGCACAGCACAATGGCCCAGAAATCCCAGCCTCTCCGTGTGTACGGACCCGGGAAGGCATCGCAAAAGCAGGTTTTCAGCACACAATGGGCATGCGCTGAAAACCGGCTTTTCCGATCTGTCAAGTTGACAGATCCTCCGCATATCGGGAGCGAAGTCATTTGCAAGGGCAAGATTGCAGTATTTACCCATATCTTGCCCAGCAAATGTCCTCAAATCTCTTGCGCCTGATAAAAAGCAGGCACAGAGCCTACTTTTACAGGTCTAAGAGTTTTAAAACACACAAAAACATAATAAAATAACATTTAAAAAACATATTTTATTGTTAAAAACCCTCCCCACTACTATAAGTTTCTTTTAAACCATAATTTTAAAAACTTTTTAAAATCAGGAAAATATATATTTTTTATAAGACACAAATAACTTTTATTTAAATTAATGTTAAATATGTGGTGTATTTTTTCTATTTTTTTATTAGTGTTTTGGATGTTTGGATGGGTGGGGGGGGTGTTTCTGAATCATAATAATGAGAACTCCAACTTACAGAGTTCCCATTATTATGAATGAGAGCATACTTTACCTGATTGGCTGCCCAGGGCCATGTGACTGCAGCTCTCGTCCTGCGCACATCCTGACGTGCATGCGCTGCGACGTGCAGTCAGCGGCGGCCTCAGGACCGGGAAATCGCGTGGGCGCAGCAGGGACAGGTAAGTGCGCATCTTTCTTTCCCTTTTTTAGCTGATTGCCCGCGGGAAGCAGCCGACCGGGACTTCTAGGCCAATATGTTGTGAAGAAGTCACTGCACATTGATCAAGTGCAAAGCATGGTAACAGGAAAAGCCAACTCCAGGATCGGTACTATTAATGTTGAGGCACTGAATGTCCTGGGGGTCAGCAGTTCACCATAAGCAGATTGCTGGCAATCCATCATCACCATATGCAGTCCTTCGAAATCAAGGAAGACTTGCTTCCACTCGAAAAGTGAGTTCTCAAGTGACTGAACTGCAGTCTCTGTCACAGGTGGGACAGACAGTCGTTGGAGGAAAGGGTGGGTGGGGAGTCTGGTTTGCCGCACGCTTTTTCCGCTGCCTACGCTTGATTTCCGCATGCTCTCGGCGACGAGACTCGAGGTGCTCAGCGCCCTCCCAGATGCTGTTCCTCCACTTAGGGCAGTCTTTGGCCAGGGACTCCCAGGCGTCGGTGGGGATGTTGCACTTTATCAAGGAGGCTTTGAGGCTGTCCAGGAAATGTTTCCTCTGCCCACCTGGGGCTCACTTGCCGTGTAGGAGTTGCGAGTAGTGTGTTTGCTTTGGGAGTCCTGTGTCGGGTATGCGAACAATGTGTCCCGCCCAACGGAGTTGGTCGAGTGTGGTCAGTGCTTCGATGCTGGCCTGATCGAGAATGGGATGAGACAAGGCAATGCCGGGTGTCCATCAGCCCAAGATCAACCGCGGATGTTCCATCGGGGCAGTCAGAAGTTCCAGATTTCCCTCCGCAGCTGTCACCTCCTGAAGAGCCCTGGCACACGAACTGGATGTCGCCATCCAATTCAACAAAGCAGTACAAGTGAGGCCACAGGGATGGCCCAGGCCTGGAACACTACGGAAAATAGAAGCCGGCCACCTTGTCAGCCAGCAGTTCAGTGGGTAGCACTCTCGCAGTCCGAAGATTGTGGGGAAACTTGAGCACAAAAATCTAGGCTGACACTTGTTATGTATAGAAGAACTCCACGAGGCTGAGTACTGTGACCTTAGTCTTCTTTATTACAACTCCAGAGTGCCGAAACAACATGGCGGACAATCTTTTATACTGGCCCTGCACGTGTGTGCAGGTGACCATTAGGACTCCAACAGTTGCACCTTCTGGTGGCAAGTATTACATAGTTACATTCATAACTACACTCCAGTGCAGTACTAAAGGAGAGCTGCTCTCATCTCGGATGGGACGGTAAACCGAGGCGCCATCTGCCCCCTCAGGTGGATGTAAAAGATCCCATGGCACTATTGCGAAGACGAGCAGGGGAGTTATCCCCGGTGCCGTGGCTAATATTTCTCCCTCAATCAACATGACTAAAAACAGATTATCTGGTCATTATCACGTTGCTGTTTATGGGAGCTTGCTGTGTGCAAGTTGGCGAGGTGAGCCACTGCTAGCATGGACATTCACTTAATTTATGAAAAAACATGAGCCTGCAAATCCAAGTGGGGTCAGACTCTCTCACCAATGGGGTACGGTTCCCACCCTAATGCAGTTACGGTACCAGAGCAGAATAATGGATATTGGGGCCAAGGTATTTGCGGTGGTTGCATTCTGTTTAATATTATCTCCAGATAAGTCTGTAAAAAAGCTTTCTGATGGTGCCCTATTAGTCTTCCATTTGCTTAAACAATTAAAGCGATTACCGTTCCTTGCATCAGCCAAGGGGATCCCCTCGGAATTTGCCCACAACCCATCACAGCTGACAGCGCCTCTCTGTCGGCTTTCAAATTGATTTTAAGCAGTCTTTCTTTTCCCTAAGTCTTTGCCAAGTTCAGTGTTTTAAAACTCCAAAACGTTTGTGATATATGCTTTGTCGTGAGCCCATGTTTGGGGATTTGTAGGCTGATCTATACAAATCACTCAGCGATATTAAGGTCAAAAGATATAATGGCTTAATGAAACTGGCTGACAAAATAAACAGCTGAATCGGCTTTAGGTGGGGGGTGAGAGGATTTAAACAGCTGACGCCTAAGTCACAGTCTAAATTCACTGCTTGTTTGTTAGTTCTGTGGCATAGAATAGGCCGCCATGTTCCAATAATTCCCATTTTGCCGACTACAAGCTTCTTTCGTCAAGTCTGCAACCGAGATGTCGCGTCTGAGGAGTCGTCTCACTTGTTCCATCTCATCAGTTTTTCTTCTCCCGCAGAAGAAACCAACGCTCATGACTCATCATCTGTCAACACTCAATCGCCACCTCTATTCTCAGCTGAAGAAAAAAATATCTTGTTCTTTATGAGGGTATCAAAATTCTTCTGTAATTTTGCGGTCAGTGCCCTGCCATTATTGCCAGTTTATCGGCAGACAAAGCCTGCTCATTTTCCTCTTCAACACGACTGCGAACTCTGTCAGAGTTTCCGCGGCCAGCCCAACTTCAATTCTCCCCGCGTGATCCTGGCACGACGACGAGATCTCTTATTGGGAGCTCACCCGTGTCGGGATGTGGAAAACTGCACGTCGTCGCAGGATTTAAACTCTTGCAGCAGCTTGGAAACACAAAGAGACATTCACAAGCTTTTCTTTTTGAAAGCGGGGTTGCAAATTTTTACGGAGGGAGTGGGGGTTTTAATTCATGCCCGCCGGGGGAATCTCAGGTCACTGGCGACTGCGATTTTTTTTTTTTTTTTTACACAGGCTTCCAGATGAGCAGCTAAGCCACCTGCCCAGAGTTGGCGGGATCCTTCTTTAACCATGTACAGCGGGGTCCGATTGCATCATTGGGCCCCGACTGCAATTTTAACGCGGACGTCAGTGGGGGAGTCGCTGTGGCTTTTCCGCCTGCTGGGAACATAAGAATTAGGAGCAGGAGTAGACCATTCAGCCCCTCGAGCCTGCTCTGCCATTCAAGAAGATCATTGCTGATGTTCAAGCTCAACTCCACTTTCCCGCCGATCCCAATATCCTTTGATTCCCATGAGTCTAAAAATCTATCTGTTATGAATGTAACTATGTTTTACTTGCCACCAGAGGACACGGCTGTTGGAGTTCTAATGGTCACCTACGCACACGTGCAGAGCCAATATAAAAGATTGGCTGCCATGTTGTTCAGGCACTCTGGAGTTGTAATAAAGAAGACTAAGGTCACACTAAGTTCAGCTCACAGTACTCAGCCTCGTGGAGTTCTTCGATACATAACACTATCTATCTCAGCCTGGATTATACTTAACGACTGAGCATCCACAGCCCTCTTGGGGGAGAGAATTCCAGAGATTCACAACCCTCAGAGAAGAGATTCCTCCTCGTCTCAGTCTTAAATGGCCGATCCCTTATCCTGAGTCTATGCCCCCGAGTTCTGGACCCTCCAGCCAGGTGAAACACCTCTCAGCATCTACCCTGTCAATCCCCCTCAGAATCTTCTATGTCTCAATGAGATCACCTCACATTCTTCTAAACTCCAGAGAGTATAGGCTCAATCTACTCAATCTCTCCTCATAGGACAACCCTCTCATCCGAGGAATCAAGATGAAGATAAAGAGGCGCCAACTGATAACTGTTTTACTTTCCTCCTCTGGTGCCAGGAGCAGCAGCAGCAAAAGTGTGAGGTAATGCATTTGGGGAGGGGCAACAAGGAAAGGGAATACACAATAAATGGAAGGAGTCAGAGGTGTGGAGAAACAGAGGGACCTTGGAGTGTATGTCCACAGGTCCTTAAAGGTAGCAGAACAGGTCGTTAAGGTAGTTGAAAAGGCATACAGAATGCTTTCCTTTATTAGCCGAGGCATAGAATACAGGAGCAGGGAAGTTAAGCTAGAACTGCATGCAGCATCAGTTAAGCCACAGCTTGAGTACTGCGTACAGTACAGGAAAGATGTGATTGCACTGGAGAGGGTACAGAGGAGATTTACGAGGGTGTTGCCTGGACTGAAAAATTTTAGCTGAGGTTGGCTGGGGTTGTTTTCTTTGGAACAGAGGAGGCTGAGGGGAGAGTTAATTGAGGTGTATCAGTGTATCAAATTATGAGGGGCCTTAGAGTGGATAGATGGACCTATTTTCCTTAGCAGAGGGGTCAATAACAGATTTAAAGTAGTTCGTAAAAGGTTTAGCGAGGATTTGAGGGGAAATTTCTTCACCCAGAGGGTGGAGGGGGTCTGGAACTCTCTGCCTGAAAGGGTGGTAAAGGCAGAAACTCTCATCACATTTAAAAAGCACTTGGATGTGCACTTAGGCCTCAGGTCTCCCCCCAACACCAACTGCTCCCACCCCAGCCTCTCATCTCAACACCCCCCGCCCCCTACAAGATCCAGTCTGATTTCCCCCCACAGGCCTTTTCGATCACCCTCGACACAGAACCCTGACCTCTGCCCCTACCTCCCCACTGGCCTCCGGTCTCCCCCCCAACACAAACTGCACCCCGCCCCACCCATTCTCCACCAACGCCAGCCTCTGATGTCCTCCAATGTCGTCCTTCATTCACCTCCTCGACACCAGCCTCTGATTTCCCCCACCATTTCCGCCCCCCTCCCCGCCCCTGACATAAGCCCCCCCCCACCCCCTCCCCCGCCATTAGATCCGATCTGATTTCCCCATCGGCCTTTTCAATCACCCCGACACAGAACCCTGACCTCTGCCCCTATCCCCACCTCCGGTATACCCTCCAACACCGACTGCTGCCCCCCAATCTCCACCAGCCTCTGATCTCCCCTAATGCCATCCTCCATTCATCCCCCGACACCAGCCTCTGATTTCCCCCACCATTCCCCCTCCTCCCCGCCCCCTGACGTAGCAGCCTCTTTTGAGCCAGCAGCACTTACACCAGAGCCTCTGAAAGCCTGAGGGATTCCACGTCCTGCAGCTGACCTCTCAGATCCAACAGTTTTAAACTCTGGGTGGAAGTCGAGTTGCCCCGCTGGGCCTGATTAACACGCTGCACAGAATGGTTGAGAAGTGTCTGGCAGCCACGGCACATGGCAGTCAGGAAGAGGGGTCTTGCAAGGGGGGGGAAGAGGGTGGGGGCAGAGGTCAGGGTTCAGTATCGGGGGTGGTCGAAAAAGCCAGTGGGGGGGAAATCAGACTGGATCTGGTGGTGGTGGTGGCGCGGTTGAGATCAGAGGCCGCAGCCAGGGAGCACAGAGGAGGGAGGAAGGGATTGGAAAGAGCGGGTGGGAGGGGGTGGGGATAGATCGGAAAGGCCAACTCGGGACGGAGATCAAGATTGTTGCGGGTGTTCCAATCGCTGGGGGTGGGCTCCGAACGGCCGATCGCTGGGAAAGAGGTGGGTGAAGCAGGTAAGCTTGGGGGAAGGGTGGTCGTGGGGAAGCTCTCCTCCTCCTTCTGGTCCACTATCAGTTCTGGAAAGCCACTTACCTGCTGGATCCAGCAGCCCTCACCTCCCTTTAAGTTGCTGGGCTCCCCGAGGCCCACGAAACCCGGCTGGCCAGTATTAAATTGAAAATGGAGGCAAAATCTGAGGCAAGCAGCCTCATTAAAATGAATAAATAAGCGACACGTGATGTCCTGAGGATATGAAAGGTGCGATTTAAAATACAAGTCCTTTTTTTTTTCCTTTAAATTCCACAGCTCCTGTCAGGAGTGTCTTGCAGGAATGGATTTTTATAACAAGCTTGCTGAAAACAGTACTCATATTTGGCTAGATCGGTTATGTCGGGCTGAATCACAGCAAACCATAATCCCATTAAAAGTTACTCTGATGCTTAATTTATCTTCATGCCATTTTTCTGCTAGGTTTCATGTTTCCACTTGTATATCAGACAAAAAACAAAAATGATTATTCCCTTGCCCTGCGACAGATGAAAAATAATTCTGAGCAATACCATTTGCTGCATGCGACACGATTTGTCTGCTTCGTAACACTTGGTGGATGTTTGTACGGCAGATGTTCTTCTGTGTTATCTGCTGGAGATAATATTTCCTGTGTCCTATGGAATCTTACAGATGTTTGTCCTTTCTAAGAAAGAGCTTATCTCGGAAGATTTAATTTATCCAAATTTCTGTTCCTTGGCTCAAGAGACCCACCAGATGTCTTTTAAGATTTGCTCAGATGAAAGAGGCAAGCCTTAAGTTTCAGCAAAAGCTAATATTCCAGTCTAGAAACAGAAATCCTTCCAGATCTCATGACTGCAGCCTTATGTTTTGAAATTTTCTTAGAAATCCTCAGTTATAAGAGCATAAGAAATAGTAACAGGAGTAGGCCATACGGCCCCTCAAGCTTGCTCTGCCATTCAATAAGATCATGGCTGATCCGATCATGGACTCAGCTCCACTTCCCCGCCCGCTCCCCATAACCCCTTATCGGTTAAGAAACTGTCTATTTCTCTCTTAAATTTATTCAATGTTAATATGTCCTTACTATACAGTATAAATGCACACGAGGCCCATACTAGAGGGAAGGTCACTCTGTGACCAGTAACCTTTATTCCAGTACTGAAATGATGAAGGTGGGTGGAGCTTCCCCTTTTATACCTGAAAGTCCAGGTTAGGAGTGTCTCCCACAAGTTCACCACCTAGTGGTCAGTGTTCTCACGGTGTACAACTTAGGTCAGTTTATACATGGGTTACAATGACAGTTAAATAAATGACATCACCTCCCCCCCCAAAGTCTTATTGAGATCACAGGTTAAGTCTCTCTGGTGGTTTACGCTCCCTTGTAGAGCGCCTGAGTTGGGGCTCCGGTTGTTGGGCGCTGGCCTGAGTGTTTGCTGTTTGCGGTGCCTCAGGCCTGTCCGGACTGCCCACAGTGACTGGGCTCTCCTCCGCTTGGTTCCGGTGTTCGGTCACCTGTGCAGGAGTGAACTCGACATAGTGTTCTTCCTCTGCTTCTTCTATGGGGTTGCTGAACCTCCTTTTTGTTTGATCCACGTGTTTGCGGCAGATTTGTCTATTGGTAAGTTTAACTACCAGAATCCTATTCCCCTCTTTGGCAATCACAATGCCTGTGAGCCATTTAGGCTCTGCAGCATAGTTGAGGACAAAGACAGGGTCATTGACATCAATACATCGCGCCCTCACATTCTCGTCATGGTAGTCACATTGTGACTGGCGCCTGGTCTCAACAATTTCTTTCATGGCGGGGTGTATAAGGGATAACCTGGTTTTGAGCCTCCTTTTCATTAGCAGCTCTGTGGGTGGAACCCCTGTGAGCGAGTGTGGTCGGGATCTATTGGCCAACAGGAGGCGTGATAAGCGGCTTTGTAGGGAACCCCCTTGGATTCCGAGCATCCCGTTTGATTATCTGCACTGCTCGTTCTGCCTGGCCGTTTGAGGCCGGCTTGAACGGTGCTGTTCTGACATGGTTGATACCATTTCCTGCCATAAAGTCCTGGATTTCAATGCTTGTAAAGCACGGGCCATTGTCGCTGACCAAGATGTCCGGTAGACCATAGGCGGCGAACATTGCCTGTAGACTTTCTACCGTGGCAGAGGATGTGCTTGAATTGAGAATGTCACACTCGATCCATTTGGAGTAGGCGTCTACTACAACCAAAAACAATTTTCCCATGAAAGGACCTGCGTAGTCCACATGGATGCGTGACCATGGCTTGGCGGGCCAGGACCAGGGGCTAAGGGGTGCTTCCCTGGGCACATTGCCCAGCTGAGCACACGTGTTGCACCTGCAAAAACAAAGTTCCAGGTCTGCATCTATCCCTGGCCACCAAACGTGTGACCTGGCAATTGCCTTCATCATGACAATGCTCGGGTGCTCATTGTCGACTTCTCTGATGAACATCTCTCTGCCCAGCTGGGGCTCAGTTTCCCCATAATAGGCAATCGGCCTAAATCGAGAGTTCATCCTTGCGCCTGTGAAATGGTTTGAATTCCTCAGGGCATGCCCCGTACGTGGTTGCCCAGACCCCATTCAGGACACATTTCTTGACGAAAGACAGTAGCGGGTCTCTATTTGTCCAGACTTTAATCTGACGGGCTGTCACGGGTGAGCCTTCGCTTTCGAAAGCTTCAACAGCCATGACCATTTCAGCAGCATGCTCGGTTGCCCCTCGGTGGTGGCTAGTGGGAGCCTGCTGAGTGCATCGGCGCAGTTTTCAGTGCCCGGTGTGTGCCAAATTGTATAGTCATAGGCAGCTAACGTGAGTGCCCACCTCTGTATGTGGGCCGATGCATTTGTATTTATGGCCTTGTTGTCGGCCAAAAGGGAGGTTAGGGGTTTGTGATCTGTCTCCAGCTCAAATTTCCTGCCAAGCAGGTACTGGTGCATTTTTTTTTTTACAGCATATACACATGCAAGCGCTTCCTTTTCTACCATCCTGCATTCCTATTCTGCCTGGGACAGACTTTTGTAGGCATAAGCTACCGGCTGTAACTGACCCTTGGCATTAACATGCTGCAGCACACACCCGACCCCATAGGACGACGCATCGCACGTTAAAACAAGTTTCTTACATGGGTCATATAGCGTTAACAGATTGTTGGAGCAGAACAAATTTTGTGCTCTATCAAAAGCCCTTTCCCAGACCCATTCGCGACCTTTGCGTAGGAGCACATGTAGCGGCTCGAACAGCATGCTCAATTTGGGAAGAAAGTTACCAAAATAGTTCAGGAGCCCCAGGAACGAACGCAGTTCTGTCGTGTTATGGGGTCTCTGGATCACTTCTGTTTTGGACGCAGTAGGTCTGATCCCGTCTGCTGCTACCCTCATCCCCAGGAATTCTACCTCTGGAGCTAGGAAGACGCCCTTCACCTTTTTCAGTCGCAGACCTACCCGGTCCAGTCTGCGTAGCACCTCCTCCAGGTTGCGGTGGTGTTCTTCAGTATCACAACCCGTGATGAGGATGTCGTCTTGAAAAACCACTGTCCTTGGAATCGACTTGAGGAGGCTTTCCATATTTCGTTGAAAGATCGCGGCAGCCGAGCGAATCCCAAACGGACATCTGTTGTACTCAAACAACCCCTTGTGTGTCGTGATGGTGGTCAGCTTCTTCGACTCACTTGCCAGCTCTTGGGTCATGTAAGCTGAGGTCAGGTACAATTTTGAAAAAAGTTTGCCACCGGATAGTGTCGCAAAGAGGTCCTCCGCTCTCGGTAGCGGGTACTGGTCTTGGAGTGACACCCGATTGATGGTGGCCTTGGAATCACCACATATCCTGACCGACCGACCCGCCTTGAGCACCGGCACAATCGGGCTCGCCCAGTCACTGAATTCGACTGGCGAGATGATGCCTTCCCTCAGCAGGCGGTCCAATTCGCCTTCTATCTTTTCCCGCATCACGTAAGGCACCGCTCTGGCCTGGCGTCCGGATTTATGTGAATCACTACCTTGGTCCCCATGAAAGTGCCAATGCCGGGTTGAAATAGTGAGTCAAATTTGGCCAGGACCTTTGAGCATGATATTCGCTCCACAGAAGAAATTGCATTCATATCGCCCCATTTCCAGTTCATGACAGCAAACCAACTCCTCCCCAGCAGTGCGGGACCGTCCCCCGGGACAATCCAGAGTGGCAACCTGTTCTCCGAATCTTTGTGGGTCACGACTATCGTGGTGCTGCCTAGCACCAGAATGATCTCCTTTATATATGTCCGTAGCTGTGCGTCAATTGGCACTAATTTTGGCCTCCTGGCGTTGGACGCCCACAACTTGTCGAACTGTTTGATACTCATCAGGGATTGGCTGGCCCCTGTGTCCAGCTCCACTGATACTGGGATGCCATTGAGGAGCACTTTCATCATTATCGGTGGCGTCCTGGTGTATGAACTGTATATCTGCTCCACATGAACTCGCTGAACTTCAGCTTCCAGCGATCTACCCCAGTGTCCATTTGGCCTCGTAGGGCTTACATCGGGCCCTTCCTCCTCGTACATCAACCTGGCTGCAGGCTTCCTGCACGTACGCGCCAAGTGACCGCTGACATTGCAGTTTCTGCAGGTATAGTGCTGAAACCTGCAAGCTCTGGCTGTCTGTTTGCCTCCACACCTCCAGCATGAGCCGTTGTTGGAAACAAAAGGTCCATTACCAGTCAATCGTCTCTGACTGTCTCTGTAACTGTCCTTAAGCGCACCATTGACAGGTGTTGATGGCCCCATTACTGGCCACATTGTCCCTTGCGATGGCATGAATCGCCGTTCAGCTCGCGATTGTCTCTGTTGAATTCCCCCTTTGGGTTCGACTACATACTGGGGCATGTCTGATTGCCCCTGTCTGCCTGGAGAACTGTGTGCCACGTTAAAAATGTTGACTCCCTGTCCATTTGCTGCATTTAAACCAAGATTTTTGTCAAACATCATTCTGGTCTCTTCCTCCCCTGAGATAAATGTCTGAGCCATCAAAGCCGCCGTTTCCAGGGTCAAGTCTCTGGTCTCAATCAGTTTCCTGAAAATCCGAGCATGCCCGATACCCTCAATAAAAAAGTCTGGCAGCATCTGCGCTCTGCATGCATCTGGGAACTTACATTGGCTCGGCAGTCGCCGGAGGTCTGCCACGAAGTCTGGAACGCTTTGCCCTTCTCGCCGCCGGTGCGTGTAAAACCGGTGTCTCGCCATGTGCATGCTGCCCGATCAACTTTCTGAGCTCTTCAAAAGTCTTGTCTGCTGGCTTCTCTAGCGCTAGAAGGTCCTTCATCAAGGAGTCTGTCCTGGATCCACAAACCGTCAGGAGATAGCCCTGCGTTTGTCGGCCGAATCCTGTCTCAGCCATTCCTTAGTGATGAAACTTTGCTGTAGTCTCTCAATAAAATCGCCCCAATCATCACCAACACAGTATCTCTCATCTGTGCTGCGAGTGGCCATGCTCGAGTGGTTTAAATCCCAGTTTCTCGTCGCCAATAATATGTCCTTACTATACAGTATAAATGCACTCGAGGCCCATACTTGAGAGAAGGTCACTCTGTGACCAGTAACCTTTATTTGCCAGCATTGAAGTGATGAAGGTGGGTGGAGCTTCCCCTTTTATACCTGAAAGTCCAGGTTAGGAGTGTCTCCCACAAGTTCACCACCTAGTGGTCAATGTTCTCACGGTGTACAACTTAGGCCAGTTTATACATGGGTTACAATGACAGTTAAATACATGACAAATGTCCCAGCTTCCATAGCTCTCTGAGGCAGCGAATTCCACAGATTTACAACCCTCAGAGAAGAAATTCCTCCTCATCTCAGTTTTAAATGGGCGGCCCCTTATTCTAAGATCATGCTCTCTTGCTCTAGTCTCCTCTATCAGTGCAGCACCCCACTAGTCACTGCCTGCCATTCTGAAAAGGACCCGTTTATCCCGACTCTCTGCTTCCTGTTTGCCAACCAGTTCTCTATCCACGTCAGTACATTACCCCCAATACCCTGTGCTTTAATTTTGCACACCAATCTCTTATGTGGGTCCTTGTCAAAGGCCTTTTGAAAGTCCAAATACACCACATCCACTGGTTCTCCCTTGTCCACTCTACTAGTTACATCCTCAAAAAATTCCAGATTTGTCAAGCATGATTTCCCTTTCATAAATCCAAGCTGACTTGGACCGATCCTGCCACTGCTTTCTAAATGCGCTGCTATTTCATCTTTAATAATTGATTCCAACCTTTTCCCCACTATTGATGTAAGGCTAACCAGTCTATAATTACCTGTTTTCTCTCTCACTGCTTTTTTAAAAAGTGGGGTTACATTAGCTACCCTCCTGTCCATAGGAACTGATCCAGAGTCGATAGACTGTTGGAAAATGATCACCAATGCATCCATTATTTCTAGGGCCACTTCCTTAAGTACTCTGGGATGCAGACTATCAGGCCCCAGGGATTTATCGGCCTTCAATCCCATCAATTTCCCTAACACAATTTCCCACTTACTAAGGATTTCCTTCAGTTCCTCCTTCTCATTAGACCCTCAGTCCCCTAGTATTTCCGGAAGGTTATTTGTGTCTTCCTTTGTGAAGACAGAACCAAAGTATTTGTTCAACTGGTCTGCCATTTCTTTGTTCCCCATTATAAATTCACCTGAATCTGACTGCAAGGAACCTATGTTTGTCTTCACTAATCTTTTTCTCTTCACATATCTATAGAAGGTTTTGCAGTCAGTTTTTATGTTTCCAGCAAGCTTCCTCTCATACTCTATTTTCCCCCTCCGAATTAAACCCTTTGTCCTCCTCTGCTGAATTCTAAATTTCTCCCACTCCTCAGGTTTGCTACTTTTTCTGGCCAATTTATATGCCTCTTCCTTGGATTTAACACTATCCTTAATTTCTCTTGTTAGCCACCTTCCCCGTTTTATTTTTACTCCAGACAGGGATGTACAATTGTTGAAGTTCATCCATGCAATCTTTAAATGTTTACCATTGCCTATCCACCGTCAACCATTTAAGTATCATTTGCCAGTCTATTCTAGCCAATTCACGTCTCATACCATCAAAGTTACCTTTCCTTAAGTTCAGGACCCTAGTCTCTGAATTAACTGTGTCACTCTCCATCTTAATAAAGAAGTCTACCATATTATGGTCACTCTTCCCCAAGGGGCCTCGCACTACAAGATTGCTAATTAGTCCTTTCTCATTACACATCACCCAGTCTAGGATGGCCAGCCCTCCAGTTGGTTCCTCGACATATTGGTCTAGAAAACAATCCCTAATACACTCCAGGAAATCCTCCTCCACCGTATTGCTACCAGTTTGGTTAGCCCAATCTATATGTAGATTTAAGTCACCCATGATAACTGCTGTACCTTTATTGCACACATCCATAATTTCTTGTTTGATGCTGTCGCCAAGCTCACTACTTCTGGTTGGTGGTCTGGACACAACTCCCACTAGCGTTTTCTGCCCTTTGTATTCCGCAGCTCCACCCATACAGATTCCACATCATCCAAGCTAATGTCCTTACTTACTATTGCATTAATTTCTTCTTTAGCCAGCAACGCTACCCCACCTCCTTTTCCTTTCTGTCTATCCTTCCTGAATGTTGAATACCCCTGTATGTTGAGTTCCCAGCCTTGGTCATCCTGGAGCCATGTCTCCGTGATGCCAATTATATCATATTCATTAATTGCTGCTTGTGCAGTTAATTCGTCCACCTTATTCCGAATACTCCTCGCATTGAGGCACAGAGCCTTCAGGCTTGTCTTTTTAACACACTTTGCCACTTTAGAATTTTGCTGTAATGTGGCCCTTTTTGATTTTTGCCTTGGGTTTCTCTGCCCTCCACTTTTACTATTCTTCTTTCTATCTTTTGCTTCTGCCCTCATTCTACTTCCCTCTGTCTCCCTGCATAGGTTCCCATCCCCCTTCCATATTAGTTTAGCCCCTTCCCAACTCCCCCTAGGACATTGGTTCCAGTCCTGCCCAGGTGCAGACCGTCCGGTTGTACTGGTCCCACCTCCCCCAGAACCAGTTCTAATGTCCCAGGAATTTGAATCCCTCCCTTCTGCACCACTCCTCAAGCCACATATTCATCTGAACTATCCTGCGATTCCTACTCTGACTAGCATGTGGCACTGGTAGCAATCCTGAGATTACTACCTTTGAGGTCCTACTTTTTACTTTAACTCCTAGCTCCCTAAGTTCAGCTGCAGGACCTCATCCCATTTTTTTATATATCGTTGGTACCTATATGCACCACGACAACTGGCTGTTCACCCTCCCCCTCCAAAATGTCCTGCAGCCGCTCTGAGACATCCTTGACCCTTGCACCAGGGAGGCAACATACCATCCTGGAGTCTCAATTGCGGCCGCAGAAACGTTTATCTATTCCTCTTACAATAGAATCCCCTACCACTATCGCTCTCCCACTCTTTTTTCCTGCCCTCCTGTGCAGCAGAGCCACCCATGGTGCCATGAACTTGGCTGCTGCTGCTCTCCCCTGATGAGTCATCCCCCCCAACATTACCCAAAGCGCTGTATCTGTTTTGGAGGCGGATGACCGCAGGGGATCTCTGCACTACCTTCCTTCCATTGCTCTTCCTGTTGGTCACGCAATCCCTATCTGTCTGTGTCACCTTTACCTGCGGTATGGCCAGGGTGCGGCGAAGATCGGGGCGTCCCTTCGGCCGGGGATAGTGGCTGCGAGCATCGAGTCCTGCTCTCAGAGGGCAGGAGCATGCGCGCAGACTTCACTGCACATGCGCGCAGCTGCCGGCAGTGCTTTCTGCGCTGGCCTGTTGCTCCGCCCATGTCACTAGCTACGCCACGCTGGAGACTTGGCAGAGGGGGCAGGATGGGACCCTTTTTTTAGCGCCGTTTCCAGTGCGCAAAGTTGGCGCATTTAAGGTAAGTGCGACGAAAAATGGGGTTGGGGAAAATTGGGCCATATGTCCTGTTGCAGATTTTTTGTGTTCTCCTCACACATTGCTTTTCCCCCCATATTTGTATCGTCAGCAAACTTGGCTACGTTACACTCGGTTCCTTCTTCCAATGATTCATGTTGCATTCTTTGTTTACAGAATTAGTCGCAAAAGATTTCATTAAATGCTTTAAAATTTAAAAAAAAAGACCAGATACAAGTTAAGCATGTTCTTCATTCATTCAAATTGAAATATCATCACGACATTACTGCTTCCAGTTAGATAAACAAGGATAAGGTTTTTTTTTTAAAATGTGTTCCTGGGATGTGAATACTGCTAGCTCACATCCTTGAGAAGGTGGTGATGAGCCTTCTCCATGACAGCTTGCTAGGCTATTTCAGAATCTGTAGAACCAGACCGGGTAAGGTCAGCAGATCTCCGTCCCCTCATGGACATTGGTGAACCAGATGGGTTTTTTTTTTACAACAATCCGGTAGGTTCATGGTCACCATTACTGACTCCAGCTTTTTCATTCCAGATTTTTATTTAATTAACTGAATTTAAAATCCTCAGCTGCCGTGGTGAGATTCGAACTCATGTCTTCGGAGCAAGTTCAGGCCTCTGGATTACTCGCCCAGTAACATTACTGCTACGCTACCATTCCGGTGGGGACCAGGGTGCGCTCGTTCAGGAAGGGGCGGATGACTACTCCGCAACAATGCCAGAAGAGAGAATTAAACAATATTGACAGGCATTGGGAGAAGGAGAGGTAGTTTAGCTTCAGGATTTGGGATGGCCGGACGTCAAAAGATGAATACAAAAAGATTTTCATGGCCACCAATCACATTTTAGTCAATTAACCACTTGGCTAGCAAATGAAGCAGACATCTGTCAGCATCCCAGTTGCCTGGCAGCTGCAGGGACATGGTGCAGCTGGCAAAAGTGGCCAGCCAGTAAGATGAAAGGCTGTTGAGAGATGTACCCACACAGTCAGAAGGACAGTTTACAAGAGAAGCTGCACGCTATTATGAACCTTAGAAGAGTTCCGAAAAAATATTCGTGAGCATTCTTAAACTTTTGGCAAAGCAGATGTGGTCAGGTGAATCCCAAAAGTACTTAACGTCTTTCTGGATCTTTGATCGTAACTGCTGCCTGCTGAAATTCAGGATACCAGGCAACACCTCTCTTGTTGTTTGGGAGTTCTAGATCCCAGATTTGGCTTTTCACAGCATCATGATCCAATCTGTAATGCAGATGCCGGAAAAGCAGTGCACATTCCACAATAATAAGCTAGATGTACATGTGGCAATGCAAATGAAAGTTCAGCATTTGATTAGACGGCACCTCCAAATGGTTCTACAATGGAAGCCACTTTCGGTGGTAGGATCTTGCACTCAAGGAACACAAATACATTTGTACCGGTCAAAGCGATTGAAAACTTGCATTCACTTGTCACAAGACATTACATTTCGACACCTGAGCACTAAAAATCTAGGCTGACACTCCTGAGGGAGTGCTGCACTGTCGGAAGTGCCGTCTTTCAGATGAGACGTTAAACCAAGGCCTCGTCTGCTCTCTCAGGTAGATGTGAAAGATCTCACGAGACTATTTTGAAGCAGAGCAGGGGAGTTATTGACCAATATTTATCCCTCAATCAACATTAAAAAAAAGCAGATTATCTGGTCATTATCACATTGCTGTTTGTGGGAGCTTGCTGTGTGCAGATTGGCTGTTGCGTTTCCTATATTGCAACAGTGACTACACTTCAAAAAGTACTTCATTCGACGTAAAGCGCTTTGTGACGTCCGGTGGTCGTGAAAAGCACTATAGAAATTGCAAGTCTTTTTTCTTTGTTTTATGTAGACAAAATGAAATCTGGGAAAATTTGCACAGCATTGAACCTGCAGTCCGACTAATAACAACCTCAAATATATATTTTCTACTTAAAATCACACCTGTAAATATTTACTATGTAATAAGTTCTGAAGAACATAAGAAATAGGAGCAGGAGTAGGCCATACGGCCCCTCGAGCCTGCTCTGCCATTTAACACGATCATGGCTGATCTGATCATGGACTCAGGTCCACTTCCCTGCCCGATCTCCATAACCCCTTATTCCCTTAACGTTTAAGAAACTGTCTATTTCTGTCTTAAATTTATTCAATGTCCCAGCTACCACAGCTCTCCGAGGCAGCAAGTTCCTCCGATACACAACCCTCAGAAGAAATTTCTCCTCAGCTCAGTTTTAAATGGGCGGCCCCTTATTCTAAGATCATGTCCTCTAGTTTTAGTCTCCTCTATCAGTGGAAACATCCTCTTTGCATCCACCCTGTCAAGCCCCCTCATAATCTTATACGTTTCAATAAGATCACCTCTCATTCTTCTGAATTCCAATGAGTAGAGGCCCAACCTACTCAACCTTTCCTCATAAGTCAACCTCCTCATCCCCGGAATCAACCTTGTGAATCTTCTCTGAACTGCCTCCAAAGCAAGTATATCTTTTTGTAAATATGGAAACCAAAACTGCACGCAGTATTCCAGGTGTGGCCTCACCAATACCTTATATAGCTGTAGCAAGACTTCCCTACTGTTATACTCCATCTCTTTTGCAATAAAGACGTGGACTGAGTGACTTGTTTTTGACCCAGCCAAACGGGCATTCTAATATTCTGTGATTCTTGACCGAGTGGCAGATGTGATCACACAGTGAGAAAACATCAATGGTGGCTACTGACTGACAGGCACGTGTGTGTCAACATTTCATAGAATCATAGAATGGTTACAACACAGGAGGAGGCCATTCGGCCCGTCGAGCCCGTGCCAACTCTTTGAAACAGCAATTCAGCTTGTCCCATTCCCCCGCCCTTTCCCCGTAGCCCTGCTATTTTTTTCCTTCAGGTGTTTATCCAATTCCCTTTTGAAAGCCACAATTGAGTCTGCCTCCACCACCCTTTCAGGCAGCGCATTCCAGATCCTAACCACTCAGTGCATAAAAAAGTTTATCCTGACTCTGCCCTTGGTTCTTCTGCCAATTACCTTAAATGTGCGTCCTCTGATTCTCGCCCCTTCTGCCAATGGGAACAGTTTCTCTGTCTACTCTGTCTTGACCCCTCATGATTTTGAACACCTCGATCAAATCTCCTCTCAATCAGTGGCGTAACTAGAGGATGTGGGCCCCAATGCAAACATAGATTTTTAATAAATCACAGAACGACAGGGAAAAGTGCAGCAGGCCAGGGAAGACCCCGCGCAGACGCCCCTCGAGTGAGGGGGTCCGGGGGGCCAAAGAGTTCAGGGTCTGGGGGAGCTGGTGCGAGGGGAGCTGGGACCGGTGTGAGGGAGGGTTTACGGGGTGGGGCGTTACCGCGGTGTCCGTGAGCGGAGCTGAGCCGGGTGCAATGGCGGGACGACGGCGTTCCAGGCTCGGGCTCTGAACTATCTCCAGAGCGAGAATGTGGGCGAGATCACGGTGTGGGAGGGCGAGGTGCTGACCGTGTACAGCAAGCACGACATCGAGGGCTGGCTGGAGGGGGCCAACAGCCGTGGCCAGAGGGGCCTCTTCCCGGCCTCGTACGTACAGATCCTGCGGGCCGGGAGCGGGGGCGACGCTGCGCCCGGTGTCTGTCACGGCGAGCACCCGCCTCCGGCTATGCCAAGGTACCTACGAACGACGACAGCCCGGTGCCGCCTCGGCCTCGGCCCCCCCCCCCCAGCGGCTTCCCACCTGCCCCGTCGCCAGCGCCTTCTGCCCCCTCGCCTCTCGTCCAAACAGGCAGCAGCAGCGGCGGCCTCGGGGGGCTGGTCCTGGCAGGGCTGCAGCACCAGGCGGCGTGCAGCGGCGACAACGACGACTGGGACGTTAACTCGACGGTGGCGGTCAAGCTGCTGTCCGCGGGCGGTGGGTTCTCAGATTTCGACGGGACGGGCCATTAGCGAGTGAGCACGGGGGCGAAGTTACCCGCCATCTCGGTGCGCCACATCCCTGAGAAGCAAGCCACCGGCCGCTTCGAGGAGGACTTCATCTCCAAGCGGAATAAAGGGCTGACCCTGTGGATGAATCACATGACGAGTCGCCTGGTGCTGGCCATGCTGTGACACCTTTCAGCACTTCCTCACCTGCAACGACAAGGCGGCTTGGAAGCAGAGCAAGAGGAAAGCCGAGAAGGACAACATGGTGGGGGGGGGGGGGGGGGGGGGGTAACTTCTTCCTGACACTCAGCACCCCGCAAAGCCCCCTCGACCTGCAGGAGGTGGAGAGCAGGGTCGACGGGTTTAAAACTTTCACCAAGAGGATGGACGAGAGCGTTTTCCAGCTTAGCCACACCGCCAACGAGGAAGCAGGTGGTGGGCCCCCCTCTTCAGGTGAGGGCCCAATGCCACTGCATTGGCTGCATAGGCGCAGTTACGCCACTGCTGTCAACCTTCTCTGCTCTAAGGCGAACAACCCCAGCTTCTCCAGTCTATCTACGTAACTGAAGTCCATCATCCCTGAAACCAGTCTTGTAAATCTTTTCTGCACCCTCTCTAAGGCCTTCACATCCTTCCCAAAGTGCGGTGTGTTATGTATGTAAACATTATAACTGTGTAAGGCTTGCCACCAGAGGGCGCACCTGTTGGAGGCCCAAGGGTCACCTGCACACCTCATGCAAGCGAGTATAAAAGGTTGTCTGCCATGCTGCTTTGGCACTCTGGCGTTTCATTAAACAGACTGAGGTCACATCAGTTTAAGCTCACAGTACTCAGTCTTGTGAAGTTATTCTAAACTTAACACGGTGCCCAGAATTGGACACAATACTCCAGTTGAGGCCGAACCAGTATTTTATACAGGTTCATCATAACTTCCTTGCTTTTGTGCTCTATGCCTTGATTTATGAAGCCCAGGATCCCGTAAGCTTTTTTAACCATTTTCTCAACCTGCCCTGCCACCTTCAACAATTTGTGTACATATACCTCCGGGTCTCTCTGTTTCTGCACCCCCTTTAGAATTGTACCCTTTAGTTTATATTCCCATCCTCGTTCTTCCTACCAAAATGTATCACTTTGCACTTTTCTGCGTTAAATTTCATCTGCCATGTGTCCGTTTTAATTTTTGATTTTGAGAATTGGATCTATACTACAGCCATTAAGTTTATTCTGCTGAGGGAAGATGGTCATTCTCACTGTGGCATAGCATACAGCTGAATTGCAATTTGCAGCTAAACCAATGGAAATTAATATGATTTATTATTGAGATTTAAAAAGCAGAATTTGATCGATCCCTGAGATATAATTAAAATAATGAAATGATGTGGGATTTGTCGAAAAATGGCATTCTTGATTTTTCTGTTGGACCTCAAGACAGGACACATTAGTTTATGTCTTATAATACAGAACAGATCTAGCAGCTCAAAACTGGGCATCCATGAGGAGCTGTGGGCCATCAGTAGCAGAATTGTATTCCACCGTAATCTGTAACATCATGGCCCGGCATATCACTCACTCTACCATTATCAAAACAGGAGAACAAACCTGGTTCAATGAGGAGTGCAGAATAGCAAGCCAGGAGCAGCACCAGGCGTACCTAAAAATAAAGTACCAGCCTGGGGAAGCTATAACACAGGACTATATGCATGCAAAGCAGCGGAAGCAGCATGCCATAAACAGAGCTAAGCGATCCCACAATCAATGGATCAGATCAAAGCTCTGCAGTCCTGCCCTCACCCAGTCGTGAATGTTGGTGGGCAATTAAACAACTAACGGGAGGGGGAAGCTCCATGAATATCCCCATCCTCAATGATGGCGGAGCCCAGCACACAAGTGCAAAAGACAAGGCTGAACCGTTTGCAACCATGTTCAGCTAGAAGTGCCGAATGGATGATCTATTTTAACCTCCTCCTGAGGTCCCCACCATCACAGAAGCCAATCTTCAGCCAATTTGATTCACCACGTGATATCAAGAAACAGCTGAGCGCCCTGAATAAAGCACAGACTATGGGCCCTGAAAAGATCCCGGCTGTCATGCTGAAGGCGTGCTCCAGAACTAGTCGTGCCTCTCGCCAAGCTGCTCCAGTACAAATACAAAGTTGGCATCTATCCGACAATGTGGAAAACGGCCCAAGTATGTCCTGTTCACAAAAAGCAGGACAAATCCAATCCGGCCAATTTACGCTCCCATCAGTCTACTCTCAGTCATCAGCAATGTGATGGAAGGTGTCGTCAACAGTGCTATCAAGCGGCACTTACTCACCAATAACCTGCTCACCGATGCTCGGTCTGGGTTCCGCCAGGACCACTCGGCACCAGACCTCATTACAGCCTTTGTCCAAAAATGGACTAAAGAGCTGAATTCCAGAGGTAGAATCATAGAAATTTACAGCGCAGAATTCAGTCCATTGTGTCAGTGCCAGCCGACAAAGAGCTATCCAGCCTAATCCAACTTTCCAGCTATTGGTCCGTAGCCTTGTAGCTAATGGCACTTCAAGTGCATAGCCAAGGAATTGTTAAATGCTATGAGCATTTCTGCCTTTATTTTTTAGCAGTGAGTTACAGACCCCCACCACCCTCTGGGTGAAAACATTTCTCTTCAAATCCTCTCTAAACCTCCAACCTCTTACTGTAAATCCATGCCCCCTGGTTATTGACCCCTCTGCGAAGGGAATAGGTCCTTCCTATCCACTCGATCTCGGCCCCTCATAATTTTATACACCTCAATCAGGTCTCCCCTCAGCCTGATCTGCCTATCCAATCTTTCCTCATAGCTAAAATTCTCCAGTGCAGGCAATATCCTTGTAAGTCTCCTCTGTACTCTCTCCAGTGCAATTGGGTGCCTCGGCTAATAAAGGCAAGTATCCAGTACACCGTATCTACCTGGCTTGATACCTTCAGGAATCTGTGGACATGCACTCCAAAGTCCCCCTGTTCCTCTACACTACTCAGTGACCTTCCATTTAATGTGTGTTCCCTTGTGTTATATATGCAGACTATAGTTATACTCTCTGTGTAGTTACTATATAGTTGCATAAGATGGAGACTTGTTACCTGATGTACTATCAATAGGGTTTACACTGTGTATATACTATGCTGGCACCACTAGAAGGTGCAACTGGTGGAGACCGGGGTTTCCTATCCCTGTTGCATAGGCTGTCCACCAGAGGGCCCTGCGGTGGGAGACCTGAGGGTCACCTGCATAGGTGAGCAGGGCCTAGTATAAAAGGCTGCCCACCATGCTTGTGCCTCACTCTGGAGTTACAAATAAAGGGCCAAGGTCACTACAGTTTGAGTATAACACATTGCCTCGTGGAGTCATTCATAAGTGCATTACAAATATAACACCTTGCCTTGTTAGCCCTCCGCAAATGCATTACCTTACACTTCTCTGGATTGAATTTGCCACTGTTCTGTCCACCTAACCAGTTCATTGATATCTTCCTACAGTCTACAGCTTTCTTCTTCATCATCAACCACACGGCCAATTTTTGTATCATCTACAAACTTCTTAATCATACACCCTACATTTAAGTCCAAATCATTGATATATACCACACAAAGCAAGGGACCCAGCACTGAGCCCTGCGAAACCCCACTGGAAACATCCTTCCAGTCACAAAAACACTCATCGACCATTACCCTTTGTTTCCTGCCTCTGAGCCAATTTTGGATCCAACTTGCCACTTCGCCGTGGGCTTTGACATTCATGACCAGTCTGCCATGTGGGACCTTATCAAAAGTCTTGGTAAAATCCATAAAGACTACATCAAACATACTACCCTCATCGACCCTCCTTGTTACTTCCTCAAAAAATTCTAGCATTAGTCAGACACCACCTTTCCTTAACAAATCCACACTAACTGTCCTTGTTTAATCTGTGTCTTTCTAAATGAAGATTTATCCTGTCCCTCAGAATCTTTTCCAATAATTTTCTCACCGCCGAGATTAGGCTGACTGGCCTGTAAGTATTCGGCCTATTCCTTTCTCCCTTTTTAAACAACAGTACAACGTTAGCAGTCCTCCAGCACCACACCTTTAGCCAGAGAGGATTGGAAAATGATGGTCAGAGCCTCTGCTTTTTCCTCTCTTGCTTCTCTTAACAGCCTGGGATACATTTCATCTGCACCTGGGAATTTATCCACTTTCAAAACTACAAAAACCCCTTAATATTTCCTTTCTCACTATATTTATTTAATCTAATATTTCACACTCCTCCTCGCTGATTGCAATGTCTGCATCGACCCTTTCTTTTGTGAAAACAGACACAAAGTATTCATTAAGAACCATACCCACGTGTTCCGCCTCCACACACAGATTACCTTTACGGATTGGCCCAAAGTCACTGTTCCCGATCAGGCCAACATCCCCAGCATCGAAGCACTGACCACACTCGACCAGCTTCGCTGGGCGGGCCACATCGTCCGCATGCCCTACACGAGATTCCCAAAGCAAGCACTCTACTCGGAACTCCTACACGGCAAGCGAGCCCCAGGTGGGCAGAGGAAATGTTTCAAGGGCACCCTCGAAGGCTTCTTGATAAAGTGCAACATCCCCACTGGCACCTGGGAATCCCTGGCGCAAGACCGCCCTAAGTGGAGGAAGAGCATCTGGGAGGGCGCTGAGCACCTCGAGTCTTGATGCCCCGAGCGTGCAGAAACCAAACGCAAACAGCGGAAGGAGCGTGTGGAAAATCAGACTCCCCACCAACCTTTTCCTTCTGTGACAGAGACTGTCATTCCCGTATTGGACTGTACAGTCACCTGAGAACTCACTTTGAGAGTGGAAGCAAGTCTTCCTCGATTTTGAGGGACTGCCTATGATGATAATGAATAGGCCCTACTCTTTTTTTTTGTTATCCTCTTGCTCTTAACGTATTTATAAAACATTTTTGGGTTTTCCTTGATTTTACTTGGCAATATTTTTTCATGCCCTCTCTTTGTTTTCCTAATTTCCTTTTTCATTTCACCCCTGCACTTTCTACACTCCTCTGGGGGGTTTCTGCAGTATTAAGACCTCGGTATCCGTCATAAGCTTCCTTTTTTTTCTTTATCTTACCCTATATACCCCTTGACATCCAGGGGGCTTCTAGATTTGTTAGTCCCACCCTTTTCTTCTGAACCCTCACTATCTCCTCTTTCAATGCCTCCCACTGCTCTGACACTGAGGGGAGGTGAGAGTGACTGCTTCAAAGCATCATTTGATCGAGTGAGGCATCAAGGAGTCCTAGTAAAATTAAAATCAATGGGAATCAGGAGGAAAACTCTCCACTGGCTGGAGTCAGACCTAGCACAAAGGAAGGTGGTTGTGTTTGTTGGAGGTCAATCATCCCAGCCCCAGTACTTTGCTGCAGGAGCTCCTCAAGGCAGTATTCTAGGTTCAACCATCTTCAGCTGCTTCATCAATGACATTCCCTCCATCATAAGGTCAGAAGTGGGGATGTTCGCTGATGATTACACGGTGTTCAGTTCCATTTGCAACTCGAGAGAAAATGAAGGAGTCCATGCCCACATGCAGCAAGACCTGGACAACATTCAGACTTGGGCTGATGATTGAGAAGTAAATTCGCGCCACACAAGTGCCAGGCAATGACCATCTCCAATAAACGAGTGTCTAACTAATTACCCTTGATATCCAACGGAATTACCTTCGCCGAATCTCCCACCATCAACATCCTGGTTTCACCATTGACAAGAAACTTAACTGGATCCACCACTTAAATACTGTGGCAACAAGAGCGGGTCAGAGGCTGGGTATTTTGCGACGAGTGTCTCACCTCCTGACTCCCCAAAACCTTTCCACCATCTCCAAGGCACAAGTCAGGAGTGTGATGGAATACTTTCCACTTGCCTGGATGAGTGCAGCTCCAACAACACTCGAGAAGCTCGACTCCATCCAGGACAAAGCAGCCCGCTTGATCAGCAGCCCATCCACCACCTTCAACATTCACTCCCTCCACCACGGCGCACCGTGGCTGCAGTGTGCACCGTCTACAAGATGCACTGCAGCAATTCGCCACAGCATCTTTGGCAGCATCTCCCAAATCTGCGACCTCTACTACCTAGAAGGACAAGGACAAGGGCAGCAGGCACATGGGAACAACATCACCTGCAAGTTCCCCTCCACGTTTCACACCATCCTGACTTGGAAATATATCGCAGTTCTTTCATCGTCGCTGGGTCAAAATCCTGGAACCCCCCTCCCCAACAGCACTGTCGGAGTACCTTCACCACAAAGACTGTAGCAGTTCAAGGCGGCTCACCACCTTTAGGGATGGGCAATAAATGCTGGCCTCGCCTACGACGCCCACATCCCGAAACAAATTTTCAAAAAATTTCTGTCTAAGATGAAAGAAAGACTTGCATTTATATAGCGACTTTCACAATCTCAGGGCAACCCAAAGCACTTTACACCCAATGACATACTTTTGACGTGTAGTCACTGTTATAATGCAGGAAATGAGACAGTCAATTTGCACACAACAAGTTCCCTCAAACAGCTATGTGATAATGACCAGATCATCGGTTTTAGTGTTGTTGACTCAGTGATAAATATTGGCCGGGACACTGGGGAGAATTCCCATGCTCTTCTTCGAAAACTGCCATGGGGTCTTTTACGTCCACCTGAGGGGGCAGATGCGGCCGAGGTTTAACGTTTCACCCGAAAAACGGCACCTTCGATGGTGCAGCACTCCCTCGGCACTGCACTGGGTGTGTCAGCCTAGATTATGTGCTAAAGTGGAGCATGAACCTACGACCTTCTGATTCAGGCGAGAGTGGTACGACTAGGCCAACACTGACACCTATAAGTGCACAATTGTTGATAGTTTGAACAAAAACAGAAAATATCATATTGCATTCAAATTCCGCCAACCTGGTATATCAAGTACTCATCATCATACGCAGTCCCTCAAAATCGAGGAAGACTTGCTTCCACTCCAAAAGTGAGTTCTCAGGTGACTGTACAGTTCAATACGGGAATTACAGTCTCTGTCACAGCTGGGACAGACAGTCATTGAAGGAAGGGGTGGGTGGGGAACCTGGTTTGCCGCAACTCCTTCCGCTGCCTGCGCTTGTTTTCTGCACGCTCTCGGCGACGAGACTTCAGGTGCTCAGCGTCCTCCCGGATGCTCTTCCTCCACTTTGGGCTGTCTTTGGCCAGGGACTCTCAGGTGTCAGTGGGGATGTTGCGCTTTATCAAGGAGGCTTTGAGGGTGTCCTTGAAGCGTTTCTTCTGCCCACCTGAGGCTCGCTTGCAGTGTAGGAATTCCGAGTGGAGCGCTTGCTTTGGGAGTCTCGTGTCGAGTATGCGGACTATGTGGCCCGCCCAACGGAGCTGGTCATGTGTGGTCAGTGCTTCGATGCTGGGGATGTTGGCCTGATCGAGAACACTGACGTTGGTGCGTCTATCCTCCCAGGGGATCAAG
Source organism: Pristiophorus japonicus (assembly GCF_044704955.1). Classification (NCBI taxonomy): domain Eukaryota; kingdom Metazoa; phylum Chordata; class Chondrichthyes; family Pristiophoridae; genus Pristiophorus; species Pristiophorus japonicus. Next base: position 530,461,165 of record NC_091977.1, read on the forward strand.
TACTAGTGCATAACTCTCAACTGTATGCATATTTTTATATCTATTTTATAGGGTTTAAAATCAGAATATGCTCCACCCCCTCCACCTCCTCACAAGGGATTGGTATACAAAATCAAAGCACATGGTATCGGGGGTAATATACTAACCTGGATAGAGAACTGGTTGGCACACAGGAAGCAGAGAGCCGGGATAAACAGGTCCTTTTCAGAACGGCAGGCAGTGACTAGTGGGGTGCCGCAGGGCTCAGTGCTGGGACCCCAGCTCTTTACAATATACATTAACGATTTAGATGAAGGAATAGAGTGAAATATCTCCAAGTTTGCGGATGACACTAAACTGGGTGGCGGTGTGAGCTGTGAGGAGGATGCTAAGAGGCTGCAGGGTGACTTGGACAGATTAGGTGAGTGGGCAAATACATAGCAAGTGCAGTATAATGTGGATAAATGTGAGGTTATCCATTTTGGGGGCAAAAACACAAAGGCAGATTATCTGAATGGCGGCAGATTAGGAAAAGGGGAGGTGCAACGAGACCTGGGTGTCATGGTTCATCAGTCACTGAAAGTGGGCATGCAGGTACAGCAGGCGGTAAAGAAGGCAAATGGTATGTTGGCCTTCATAACTAGGGGATTTGAATATAGGAGCAGGGAGGTCTTACTGCAGTTGTACAGGGCCTTAGTGAGGCCTCACCTGGAATATTGTGTTCAGTTTTGGTGTCCTAGTCTGAGGAAGGACGTTCTTGCTATTGAGGGAGTGCAGCGAAGGTTCACCAGACTGATTCTAGGGATGGTTGGGCTGTCATATGAGGAGAGACTGGATCAACTGGGCCTTTATTCACTGGAGTTTAGAAGGATGAGAGGGGATCTCATAGAAACATATGCAATTCTGACGAGACTGGACAGATTAGATGCGGGAAGAATGTTCTCGATGTTGGGGAAGTCCAGAACCAGGGGACATAGTCTTAGGATAAGGGGTAAGCCATTTAGGACTGAGATGAGGAGAAACTTCTTCACTCAGAGTTGTTGACCTGTGGAATTCCCTGCCGCAGAGAGTTGTTGATGCCAGTTCACTGGATATATTCAAGAGGGAGTTAGATGTGGCCCTTACGGTTAAAGGGGTCAAGGGGTATGGAGAGAAAGCAGGAAAGGGGTACTGAAGGAATGATCAGCCATGATCTTATTGAATGGTGGTGCAGGCTCGAAGGGCCGAATGGCCTACTCCTGCACCTATTTTCTATGTTTCTATATACTGAATTTTACACTATGAGATTTTTGCCAAGTTGCAATTGTTCCTTGACCATTGACAGCATGAGCAATTCTTGATACATGTTGTCTACTTGGAAAAAAAAGATAGAAATAACCCGTCTGATTAAAAGTTTTACATCTGGCAAACATCCATAGGGCATAAAACACAAGTGTTAGCTTAAATTCACTAAAGACGAACAAATTATATATCATAATCTGTGAAGGGATGCATGCTGATCAATTCAAATGCCTTGCACCATTTGTAAACAAAAAAAAAAATCACCAAATATTTAGAAAATGTTCCATTCTTTAAAAAAAATCAGCAAAAAAATTATCAAAAATCCCCCAAAAACCTTTTCCAAGGCCCTTCAGCAACGCTGTCACTCCCCGCTCAGCCAATATTCACACGTCAACATAATTAAACAAGAATTCTGAACAAAAATCACTAAATTTACTGATTATACATACCCAAGCCATCTTCTACCTTCCCTCATGCCCTTTCCAAGCTCATATTGACCTGCTTCCTTGACCCCACTCTCACTAAATTGCTGACTACCCAACTTCACTTCCTGGCCCTCTCCTCAGATACTATCGTCCACCATTTCAAAACCGCCATCATCAACTGCTCCTCAAAAAAACCTACATTCACCTTGCAAACGACCGCCCCATCTCCAACCTCACTTTCTTCTGCAAAGACATCTTGTTGTCTCCCAAATTCATGCCCAACTTTTCTAAAATTCCATGCTTAAATAACTCCAATCATGTTTCTGACCCTACCACAGCTCAAAAATGACCCGAACAAAAGACATCCTCTGTGACCGTGGTACATTAACCTTCCTCGTCCTCCTTGATGTCTTTGCAGCCTTTGACACAGTAGGCCACATCATCCTCCTCCAAATTCCCTCCGTTGATATCCAGCTCAATGGGACTGCTCCCAGTTGGTTCCACGCTTTCCCACATTACAACAGTGACTATACTCCAAAGGTACTTCATTGGCTGTAAAGCGCCTCGAGACGTCCGGTAGTCGTGAAAGGCACTTTATAAATGCAAGTCATTCTTTTCTTTATCGCCTATCCAGTCATAGCCACAACATGTCCAGCCAAGTTTTCTCTTGCTGCCCCAACACTGTTTGCCTCCGGGGTCCTCCTGGAATGTACTCTTGGCTGCTTCCTCTTCCTCATCTACATGTTGCTCCTTGGTGACATTATCTGCAGTCATTGGTGGGGGGGGGTTCAGCTTCCAGATGTACATCCAGTTCTACATCTGCACCTCTCTCGACACCATCACTGCTTCTGTGTGGTCAGACTGCTTTTCTGACATAAGAGTCTTGGATGACCTGGAATTTTCTGCAGTTAAAAATTGGGAAGGTAAAAGCTAACGTCTTCCGTTCCTGCCACAAGCTCCGTAGCCTTGCCACTGATGCCATCCCTCCACAGGCTGAAACAGACTGTTCACAACCTTGCTGGTCTATTCAACACTGAGCTGAGCCGCTGACCCCATATCCTGTCTGTTATGTATGCAACACTATGTAACCAGCATTCTACAGCCACCAGAGGGCGTTTCTGTTGGCACTGTATATAAGCAGGCCTCCCATGCTGTATCAGCACTTTGGAGTTAGAATAAAGAGACTAAGGTCACACTTACTCACGTCTACAGTACTTAATCACATTACTTTATTCGGGACATAACACCCTCCATCACAATCCAAGTGCTGCTGAAATCCTCATCCAAGTGTCGGTCACTTCCAGACTTGCTTACTGCACTGCTCTTCAAGCCTGTCTCCCATTCCCCATAAACGTCAGATTATCTAAAACTCTGCTGCCCGTATCCTATTACGCACCATTTCCCAACCGCCTTCAACCCTGTCCTTGCTGACCTACTTTGGCTTCTGGAACCCTCTCCCCCAAAAAGCTGCTGACACTAGAGGTCAATTGAAAATTTTCAAAACTGAGATTGATCCGTTTTTTTTTTTATTCGGCAAGGGTTATGGAACCAAGGCGGGTAGCTGGAGTTAAGATACAGATCAGCCATAATCCAACTGAATGACAGAACAGGCTCGAGGGGTTGAATGGTCTACTCCTGTTCTGAGGTTCCATGAACAACGCTGTGAGAGGGCAACCAGTGTTACTTATTTGTAATTGTTGGCTCCACCGTGCAAACAAGAGATTTTTTGTTTTGTAAGAAGGTAAAGTGAGACGAATGCTACAGCAATAATCCCACGCACCTGCATCTTGAATGTACTGAAACTGCCCTGTCCTCAAGTCATCAGAACTGTGCTCGGTCTTGGAAGCTTGATATTTGCCCATGGCAGATGATGGCTGCTGTGTGTGGTCCAATGTCTGAGACTTGGGATCTTGCCCGACATAGCCTTGCAGAAGTTCATGTAGCAGATTCAGGCAGTTCAGATGCTCTTGGCCCCAGAATATCTAAATAGACACCAAAAAGAGAAACATGGCTACTGTTAAAAAAGCAGGGGAAACAAACACATTACAAATCCTCGATAAAACAGAACTATTTTAGAGGAACACAGTCTGGCCATTTATTTCTCCAATAATGATGCTTTTATGTGAAGCGAACAACAATCAAAGCCCGATCACCCGATCGTTGCCCTGAAAATTTTGTAGATTCTTAGGTTCTCCAGCGATAACTCTGGCAGCAGCAGACCAGCAGAACCATATAAATTTACAGCACGGAAGGAGGCCATTCGGCCCATCGTGTCTGCGCCGGTAAACTAAGAACTATCCAGCTTAATCCCACTTTCCAGCTCTTGGTCTATAGCCCCATAGGTTACGGCACTTCAAGTACACATCCAAATACTTTTTAAATGTGGTGAGGTTTTCTGCCTCTACCACCTTTTCAGGCAGTGAGTTTGAGGGGACATTTCTTCACCCATTCTCTGGGTGAAGAAATGTCCCCTCAAAACCTCCAACCAATTACTTTCAATCTTGACCCCTCTGCTAAGGGAAATAGGTCCGTCCTATCCACTTTTTCTAGGCCTCTCATCATTTTATACACCTCAATAAGGTCCCCTCAGCCTCCTCTGTTCCAAAGAAAACAAACCCAGCCTACTCAATCCTTCCTCATTGCTAAAATTCTCCAATCCAGGTAACATCCTTGTAAATCTCCTCTGTATCCTCTCCAGTGCAATCACATGTTTCCTGTAATGTGATGACCAGAACTGCATGCAGTACTCTAGCTGTGGCCTAACTAGTGTTTTAGACAGTTCAAGCATAATCCCCCTGCTCTTGTGTTCTGTGCCTCAGCTAATAAAAGCAAGTATTCCATATGCCTTCTTAACCACCTTATCTACGTGACCTGCTACCTTCAGGGATCTGTCGACATGCACTCCAAGGTCCCTTTGTTCCTCGACACTTCGCAGTGACCTACCATTCAATGTGTATTCCTTTGCTTTGTTAGATCTCCCCAAATGCATTACCTCACACTTCTCCGGATTAAATTCCATTTGCCAGTGTTCTGCCCACCTGAGTGATATCTATGCCTATTGTTGGCCAGTATGGTCACGATGGGCCGAAATGGCCTCCTTCCATGCTGTAAACTTCTATGAACTTCTATGAATCTTCCTTCAGTCTACAGCTTTCTTCTTCAGTATCAACCACACAGCCGATGTTAGTATCAACTGCAAACTTCTTGGGGACGTGGAGTAAATGGCTGAAAGTGGCCATTTATGCCATTTAACTGGCGATTTCGAAGGTCACCTGCCGATGTAACAGTGGCAGATTGGTCGAACCACTGCAGAATTTCAGGAGCAATTTCTTTAGTGTGGGTATCCAAGGTGTCACATTAGACTTGGGCCTAGAAATTTTAGTGCCTCCATTTTTGCGCCTGAATGGTGAGGCCCGAAGTGCACCGGATATTTGGCCTCGGGCCTCATTATCATCGCTACAGAACTGGAGCCTAAGAACATAAGAAATAGGAGCTGGAGTAGGTCATTTGGCCCCTCGAGCCTGCTCCACCATTCAACAAGATCATGGCTGAACTTTGACCTCAACTCCACCTTCTCACACTAACTAGCATGGAAAGCTATTAACATACATAGCCTTGTCTGGGATAGTTCTGAAGACGGGATAGAGTAGGACGGTTGGCCAACGTCTGCAGATTTTAATAAATAAAGATACATTTGAATAATAATTTTTTGTTCAATTGTCTGTATTCCAACTCCAGTAGTACATATATTAACACGACACAGTGGGATCGAAATTCAGGTGCACCAGAAAGTTGGCACACATGTGAGTTTTGGAGTGGTACTTACAGCTGGAACTCCCGGTACGGTAAGTAGATCCATTTTCAGGACTTTGAAATGTTTTCAAAGTCCTACAGGAAATGGATCATAATGGGGGCGGGCTTTTGACTCAAAGCCAGGCTGACTGGCTGAAAATGGGTCGGCCGGGGCCTCCGCTACTGTCAATCAGCGGTGGAGTCGTGGTGATGTCACAATGCATGTGCGTCACCATGCTCTCTCCCCACCTTTAAAGGGGAGATTTCCTATCCTTTCTTATCTTTAGCCACTGGGCCAACAGGGAAGGTTTCGGCCGGGCCAGCGGCCTGACACCCAATAGAGGGTGCCAGGCCGAACCCGGGGCATTATTTTGCCGGCCGATCGGCAAGTCGGCCGGCAAAAATGTTTCCATTGTGGCTGCGGCAGTGGGCACTCCCTTTTAAGGGCAGCCGCGCTGCTGGGCCGCACTCAGTGCGGAGATGGTGCACTGTCGTGGGCACCGCGCGACAGGGGATTGCTCTATTCTGCTAAATATGGATAGTTAAGTATTTTTATTGTTCAGGCATTAATGGGTCTCTTTGAGACCCTGAATTTTGGCCCAAGTATATAGTGTTGTAAATTATAACCATAGCTTTTCATTAGTAGTGGAACCAGCTTCACTGTGGCTTCAAGAATCAATCAACACTACCACTCAACCTCTGGAGCCCTGCAGAATACACCTGAATTTCTGCATACAGTTTTGGTCTCCTTATCTGAGGAAGGATATACTTGTCTTCGAGACGGTGCAATGAAGCTTCACGAGACTGATTCCTGGGATGAGAGGGTTGTCCGATGAGAGATCTTGTATAATGTTGAAAGTGTGAGGTCATGCACTTCGGCAGATAAAAATCAAAGAGCAAGTTATTATTTAAAAGGAGAAAGATTGCAAAGTGCCGCAGTACAGCGGGACCTGGGGGTACTTGTGCATGAAACACTAAAGGATGAAATGCAGGTACAGCAAGTGATCAGGAAGGCCAATGGTATCTTGGTCTTTATTGCAAAGGGCATGGAGTATAAAAGCGGGGAAGTCTTGCTACAGCTATATAAGGTATTGGTGAGGCCACACCTGGAATACTGCGTGCAGTTTTGGTTTCCATATTTACAAAAGGATATACTTGCTTTGGAGGCAGTTTAGAGAAGGTTCACTAGTTTGATTCTGGGGATGAGGGGGTTGACTTATGAGGAAAGATTGAGTAGGTTGGGCCTCTACTCATTGGAATTCAGAAGAATGAAAAGTGATCTTATCGAAATGTATAAGGTTATGAGGGGGCTTGACAAGGTGGATGCAGAGAGGATGTTTCTACTGATAGGGGAGACTAGAACGAGAGGGCATGATCTTAGAATAAGGGGCCGTCCATGTAAAACAGAGATGAGGAGGAATTTCTTCTCTTTGAGGGTTGTAAATCTGTGGAATTCGCTGCCTCAGAGCGCTGTGGATGCTGGGACATTGAATAAATTTAAGGCAGAAATAGACAGTTTCTTAAACGATAAGGGGTTATTATGGGGAGTGGGCAGGGAAGTGGAGCTGCTTCCATGATTAGATCAGCCATGATCTTATTGAATGGCGGAGGAGGCTCGAGGGGACGTATGGCCTACTCTTGCTCCTATTTCTAATGTTCTTATGCTCTTATGTCGATTGTGTAGATTGGTCCTATACTCTCTGGAGTTTAGACGAATGAGATGTGATCTCATTGAAACAAATAAGATTCTGAGGGGATACTGACAGGGTAGATGCTGAGAGGTTGGCTGGAGTGTCTAGAACTAGAGGTATAGACTCAGGTTAAGGCGTTGGCCATTTAAGACTGAGATGAGGAGGAATTTCTTCACTCAGAGGGTTGCGAATCTTTGAAGTTCTCTACCCAAAGGGCTGTGGATGCTGAATCATTGTATATATTCAAACCTAAGGTAGATTTTTGGACTCGAGGGGGATCGAGTTATCGGGCAAGAAAGGATGGCCTACTTCTGCTCTTAATTCTTACGTTCTTAACATATGTATGCACATTATTAAAATGCTTACTTAACATGATGTTTTGAGAAAATAATGGTCACTTTTAAGGTTATTTTCTGCTTTTAAAGGTTTTAAAATTGTCTTTTTTATCTGCCGTAGGTTTCAGAATTTACATGTTTTGTTATATAAAGGTTATGAAAGGACTTTAGCAGTGTAATAGTAAAGACTGAAACTTGCCTTCAGAGAAGTCTATGGAACCATCCAAGAGGTACAAACTTGCAGCCTTTTGCGAATTCATAAATTACAGATGCAGGATTGCTCCTACAGTCTATAAAAGGGTTAAAAGGTGGAAAGGATTTATGTACCAGTTCAACTCAAACCAGTCATGATGATCACCTGTCAATAGCAGATGTCAAAGGTCATACATAAAATAGGGTTATGTGCCCAGTGAGCAATCTTCATTATAGAAGCGTTCTTATGGCCAACTGCTTAAGTCTCGACAATTCCTCTATAAAAGTTATATCGCATCCCTATTGCTGTGAAAACAAAATGCTTTGTGTACATGTCTAATTATTTTAAGTGCCTTACAGTATTTATGGTATTGCGCGTTTCATCTTATTGCCCTGCAAGTTTTGTTTGTTTTGCTCTGATCTTTTTAAAAGTGTATTACTCATACCCCCCCAAAAAAAATCAAGTACTTCAAATGCAACAGTGTTGAGCTTTACCAGATAGCATGATCATGTTACAAGGTTGCTCTTTGCATGATTTAGAGCGCTGGAAATAAAAGACATTTGGGTCAAACAAGGAACAGACTCATTAAAGCCAGACTCTCCCAGACACCACTGCCACCCACACAAACCTGGATCAGTCCAGCTTTCAAGTCGACCAGTGCTTTTGGAACGGAATGATGTGGGTCAGGGTTGCCGCTGTGCCTGCACCACTTGGCTTCCAGTTGCACAGTGCAACAGAACGGGCCAATTAGCGCCCTGTTTCTGTCTTTGAGGCATGTCTTTACGAGCAAATCCTTCAGTTGGAGTGCAAATGTGGCACCTAAGATCATTCCTAAACGGAGGAAGAAAAAAAGATGTCAGATTTATCCTCTCTCGGACAACTGCACAATAAATTAAATAGTGCAAGGCTAAAAGAAACATTTGTCTTTGCTTTCTTTCTCTCTACAGTTCTTATGAATCAGTTCTCTGATCTTTACATCTGCACGTAATTAATACAGGATGCCAGCTCCTAAGCAGCATTGTGGAACTATGAGAAAACTGTTGAAGCAACTGAACTCTCCGCAATAATTTATGGAACCCAATATATTTTGCTGACTGACTGATCTGCCTTGTAAAGGAAATACAACATGTTCGCTTGTGCGCGACCGAATATTCCGCATACTTGAAAGTTTCCAAACCCGTATTTTAATTCAGGTTTATGAAGAAATAATTTAATGGCTTCCTCAGTCATTGCTGGGGGGGGGGGGGGGGGCGGGGTAGAAGCATGAAAGATGTCTTTTAAATTGCACGCTTACAGATGTTGACTGATGCTACTTAAGGCCCATATGGCTGTCCCTTCTCCTCTAATGCTGGAGCATGTGAATACTTAACATACAATTTGAAAGGTATTGTATTTAGTTAGTTCAAAGTAAACATTGGTAACAATTTGTTCCACTGACATATATTCTGTTGTTCAAACTGCTACCACCACTCCTTCAGCGGCCATGTGTGTGTATGTGTGTGTGTGTGAAAACAAATTACGCGCATTGTCGCACCACTGAGTTAAGTGACCACTTAGAATTTCAAACCATGGGCCGCTGCAGTCAAACACTGTTCAGGTTACAGATTATGACCGCTGACTGGAGCTCTGATGGGGCTGTGTGCAGTTTTGCTGAGCAGAATGCACTCCTTTGCAAGTCCAGAGTCAGCACCATATAACCAGCAGTAAAATTATGCAGTGATCTTAAGCAGATGAGGTTCTTGTGCATGTCATTTATAACCTTTCCTGTTAACATCATTACTATATTGACTGCTGGAAGCCCATATTTGTTGCCTTCACTTCAAACACAAGAGAAGCAGGCACATTTATTATTTTAATCCATCACAGTGCTTATTTGCACTTTATTGGGGTGCTGCGGTGTTCTTTTACACATCATTTCTGTGGGATTTAATTAAATTTTATGGCTTCAGCCAAGAATCCTGGATGTTTTGTGTCTAACTAGGTTCAAGTAGAGTTCAGGTCAGAGATGAATCAGAAGAAAACAGAGAGATGGTTATCAATTTATATGATCTCATCTTGCTAAATCACTGAGCAGGCAGGTAAACAGCCGTCAGTATAGCGAAGAGGCAGCAGCGTAAGTCAGAATTCTGACACTAACTAATTGCCCTAACGAACCACCGTAAAAAATTACAAATTTGAAAAATGTTCCGATTTCCTCAAAACTTAAATAAATTTTTAAAAAATGAACTGATTGATATTTTAACCCCGCTAATCTTCACTTAAATATTTCAATAAGTATCTTTTTTCACACCCCCGCCGCCCTCCTCAAACAATCCACATCACGGTTTATTTTCATGCTCCGCTGCATTTTTTTTTAAACATTTATTTAAATTATAAAAGGACTGATCGGTATCCGTGTTTTACAACAGAACATTTCTGGAGGCTTCAGGACGCCGTGAGTTTGCAATTTATTGCAGGATTCAAGCCCGGGATTAGGTAGTGGCTTGTTTCTTGAACATTACAACATCTGTTCTTTCCTCCTACATTTTTACTTGCGGTGGATTGCAAAACACACCTCGGCATCAGGCAAAATGCAGACAGGAATTAAGATCCCGCTGCTTTTGTTTTATTATCGCCAGATTCCGTAAACTTAACTTTGTGTCAGTTAAATCCCCTTTTACTTTTTCTTTTCAGCGGCAGAGGGGGTGGGAGTGGGATAGGTTGTAATGACGTTCAAAATCCCAGCTGTTACTTAGCCAATATGGTCGTAACCTCTTATTGAGTGCTGGGAAGAGAGAGAGTTTAAGCTACATGTGACAAGGTGTCAAAAGTGACAAAATCAAGGCACCTACACCCAATATTCTAGCAACAGTGCCAGGGGAAATTTTAATGGTGATTTGTATTCATCTCTACAAACCACACTTAGCTTCAGTCCCCATGGTCTCTTTAATGTTTAATTTGTCCTCTAGCTTACACTGACAAAATAATTTATTTCCTGTGGTGTAAGCGGCGGTAAATTTTTGAGCTGCTTTCCAGAGATAAAGAACTTCTGATTCCATGTACTATGGCTTCTTGCTATTGTAGGTGATTCAGTGCCCTGGCAAATTAATACCAAACAATGCAGCCATTAACGTTGGTATTGCATGATCGGTTTTTCGAACTCTTGGGAGTTTTTAGGAGATGTTGTTGTCCTTCTAGTAATTCACAAATGGATACTTTGCACAGAGGCAAGACTAAAAAGGTATAATGTCGCATTCCTATTGATCATTTTGTCTATAAGTTACTTTGGATAGTAACCTGAGCCATCGTTAAACGGACCAAAATAGCTCCCCTGGTAGCCTGATGCATACATAAACCACCCAAGTGTAGTACTGTGCTGGACAGACCAGTGAGGGTCCCACAGTGTAGAATTAGTTGATCTCAATGGAAAGGATGGTATAATTGGCTTCAAAATCCTGGGCTAACGTAGGGAACTAACGTTAGCATCGACTAGGTGAACATCCCCAGCATTGAAGCACTGACCATACTTGATCAGCTCTGCTGGGCAGGCCACATCGTTCGCATGTCAGACACGAGACTCCCAAAGCAAGTGCTCTACTCAGAACTCCCACACGGCAAGCGAGCCCCAAGTGGGCAGAGGAAACGTTTCAAGGACATCCTCAAAGCCTCCCTGATAAAGTGCAACATCCCCACCGGCACCTGGGAGTCCCTGGCCAAAGACCACCCTAAGTGGAGGAAGTGCATCCGGGAGGACGCTGAACACTTCAAGTTTCGTCGCCGAGAGCATGTAGAAAACAAGCACAGGCAGCGGAAAGAGAGTGCAGCAAACCAGTCTCACCCACCCCTTCCCTCAACAACTATTTGTCCCACCTGTGATTCTCGTATTGGACTGCACAGCCACCCAAGGACTCATTTTTAGAATGGAAGCAAGACTTCCTCAATTCCGAGGGACTGCCGATGATGATGATGATAAGAATATTTTCTGTAATATTTTCTGGAATGCAAAGGGTGGTGGAAGCAGATTCAATAGTAAATTTCAAAAGGTAATTTGATAAATACTTGAAAAGGATAAAACTTGCGGAGCTATTGGGAAAGGGCAGAGGAGTGGGACTAATTGAAAAGCTCTTTCAAAGAGCTGGTAGAGGCACAATGAGCTGAAGGGTCTCTTTCTGTGCTGTATGATTCTATGATGAGCAGTGTTAAATTTATGACCTGTGGTAGATACTGGAGCTTACAGAGGTGAAAAAAAACATAGATTCAATGGTACTTGGGTAAAGATCTGAAGGATGATCAGCACCAGGAACTGTACTTGAGTATCATATCGTACCTTGAGTGAAGTAAGGAGAAAAGTGATCAACAATACAAAGAAAAAGTTCACTTTAATGAGAATGTAAGTGAAGTTGCAGAAACAATTCAGTACACAGCAGCTGAGGATACACTGACTATGTGCTCTGCACGCCAGATTCTGTCTATTAACCTGACCGCCTGAACAAGTGCGCTTGACTGTTACCACCAGTCTAATCTAAATTAGCAGGCCTCATTTCTAGAGAAAGAGTTAAATAAATATACTTCAATAATTCAAAGTGTAAATTAGTTGCTTAGCAGTATGCTGGATACTGCCTGAAATCATTTTCTATTTAACACTAAAGCATCATCATCATAGGCAGTCCTTCAGAATCGAGGAAGACTTGCTTCCACTCCTGAAGTGAGTTCTTAGGTGGCTGAACCACAGACTCTGTCGCAGGTGGGACAGATAGTCATTGAGGGAAAGGGTGGGTGGGACAGGTTTGCCGCATGCTCTTTCCGCTGCCTGCGCTTGATTTCTGCAAGCTCTCAGCGATGAGACTCGAGGTGCTCAGCGCCCTCCCAGATGCACTTCTTCCACTTAGGGCGGTCTTTAACCAGGGACTCCCAGGTGTCAGTGGGGATGTTGCACTTTTTCAGGGAGGCTTTGAGGGTGTCCCTGTAGCATTTCCTCTGCCGACCTTTGGCTCATTTGCCGTGAAGGAGTTCCGAGTAGAGCGCTTGCTTTGGGAGTCTCGTGTCTGGCATGCGGACAATGTGTCCTGCCCAGCGGAGCTGATCAAGTGTGGTCAGTACTTCGATGCTGGGGATGTTGGTCTGGTCGAGGACGTTAACGTTGATGTGTCTGTCCTCCCAGGTGACTTGTAGGATCTTGCGGAGGCATCGTTGGTGGTATTTCTCCAGCGACTTGAGGTGTCTACCGTACATGGTCCATGTCTCTGAGCCATACAGGAGGGCAGGTATTACTACAGCCCTGTAGACTATGAGCTAACACTAAAGCAAAGAGTAGGCTATATCCCAAGTAAGATTTAATGTTAACTATCGCTCTTTCTTTGCTCTTCCAGTATTGACAAGTTGATGCCCAGCCTGGACTAAATATTAGTAGCTGGATTGTTTTGCTAATGTTAACTGATTCGATGTGTTGCGGACAATATTGTCGGTAACTTTTTTTTGACGCCATTCCCACGCAAGCACGGTTTTTGCACTGAAAAGCCAGCTGCGCGGTTTCCCTGGAGCGCCAGTAGGCCGCACAACTTAAAGGGAACATGGGTTGAAGATTATTTGAAGTCACGAAGACTATAATGAAAGAAAGGAAGAAAGACTTGCATTTATATAGCAGCTATAACGTCCCAAAGCCAATTAAGTGCTTTTGAACAGTAGTCACTGTTGTAATGTGGGAAACACGGTTGCCAATTTATGCACAGCAAGCTCCAACAAACAACAATGTGATAATGGCCAGATTACATGATTTAAGGCGATGGTTGAGAGATAATTGTTGGCCAGGACACCGGGGAGAACTCCCCTGCTCTTCTTTGAAATAGTGCCATGGGATCTTTTATGTCCACGCAAGAGGGTGGATTAATGTGTCATCCAAAAGGCGGCAACCTCTGACAATGCTGCACTCCCCCAGTACTGCACTGGAGTGCAATTATTATCCAAAAATGATCTCAAATGGAATGTAATCTCAGATATTTGACCTTAACAATGACATTTTGTGTGTGTGAATTACAATATTTTTGTCGATGGAATATTTTTATATATATTCGTATTCCCATTTGGTGACTTTTAAGAACATTTACCACATTTTGAAATATTAAGAGAGTGCAGTGACATAACAACTAGCATTTATATAGAGCCCTTTATGTAGGAAATCATCCCAAGATGCCTTATAGATACGTTAGTGGAAAAAAGGGACAGCAGGCCAAAGGAAAAGATATTAAGAGGATAAAGAAGAAAGTAAGATTTGCATTTATATAGCACCTTTCACAACCTCAGGCTATCCCAAATCGCTTTACAGCCAATGAAGTCCAATAGGGCAGAGGTAGTGGAGGGGTTGAGAGTTGGTGGAGAGTTAAAGCTAGGTGGACATGTGGAATCTGACTCCAAGTCTGTGGATGATGCTGCCAAGGAGCAGCTTGGAAATGTAGAAGGGTGGAGGCCACAGATGGATCCTTTGGCAAGTCTCGAGATGACTGTGCGGGACTGGGAAGAGATGTCCATTGGTAGATATTTGGGATTACAATGACAGCTAGCCTGGAAGCCAGGAAGAGAAGTTGGGTGGCCAGCAGTTTAGTGGAAAGGGGGTCAAGGGAGAGAGAGTGGGTCTCATGGACAGTGTGAGGTTGGTGAGGAGATGGGGGCAGATGGAGGAGAAATTAGAGAGAGATGGGAGTTCAGGTCTAGGATGAGGTGAGCTGGAATAGGAGGTTTGGTGTGGGCAAGCAGAAGGGGGAGAATGAGCAAAGACAGCTGAATTGTAAGAATAAAAGTGGTTATTAATGATAAAATTGATTCTATGTATAAATATTAAAAAATAAGATTATGCGAAAAGACAGTTTTGAAAGAGACCAAATGGAAGGTCACAGACTTCCAGCATGTTGTTTGTAGATTGTCTTAATTGGAAAGCCATTAACCTAATCAAGGGATGGCACCGGGTCCTCCAGGCAGACACATGTGTGAAGAGAGCCAATAAGGAACTGGCCTGGAACCAAGATCCAATCCTGAGGCTTCCTGAGAAACATGGCCGTAAGAGCTATAAAAACTCAAGCCAAAGATTGCTCTGTCGCTTTTCTTAAGCGCACGGCAAAAGGCAGGACCTCTCTCTACGGACAAAGGAGGGGCCGTGTGCTTTGCCAGAGGGAGGTGACATATACCTTTTTATAAATTGTATCTGTTGTAACTAAGTCGATCCGTAGTCTAGCTGACGACTGCTGTTTCTCTGATAAGGCGTGCATGTGTGTGTGTTTAATAAACTATTCAGAATTGTTTTAAAAGAATCAGTCTTGCTGTCAATTTAATGCCAGAGATTTAGAAATCTTACAGAATGGGTGAGTTCTATCTTGCTGATAAAAAAGTCCACGAGTTCTTTGGACTCTGTTCCCTAGCCACCGACTCCATCCCTCTCCCTAGCATCTGTCTGAAGCTGAACCAAACTGTTCACAACCTGGGTGTCATATTTTGACTATGTAATGAGTTTCCTGCCACGTATCCTCTTAACTAAAACTGCCGATTTCTACCTCCGTAACATCGCCCGTCTCCGCCCTTGCCTCAACTCATCTGTTGCTGAAACCCTCATCCAAGCCTTTGTTACCTCTAGACTTGACTATTCCAACGCACTCCTGGCTGGCCTCCCTCATTCTACACTACGTAAACTTGATGTCATCCAAAATTCGGCAGCCCGTGTCCTAACTTGCACCAAGTCCGACTTACCAATCATCCCTGTGCTCGCTGACCTACATTGGCTCCCGGTTAAGCAACACCTCAATTTCAAAATTCTCATCCTTGTTTACAAATTCCTCCATGGATTCACCCCTCCCGATCTCTGCAATCTCCTTTAGCCTCACAACCCTCCAAGATATCGCACTCCTCAAATTCTGCCCTCTTGAGAATCACTGATTATAATCACTCAACCATCGGTGGCCGTGCCTTCAGCTGCCTGGGCCCCAAGCTCTGGAACTCCCTCCCTGAACCTCTCCGCCTCTCTATCTCTATTTCCTCTTTCAAGATGCTCCTTAAAGCCGATCTCTGATTGCCGTAATTTCTTCTTATCTGTCAATTTTTTTTTGTCTTATAGTACTCCTGTGAAGCGCCTTGGGATGTTTTACTACGTTAAAGGTGCGATATAAATACAAGTTGTTGTTGTTATCCTTCCCAAATATGCATTTCAGAGGTTTATGCTACAGCAAAGCATGAGCTCTGAGATTTGTTGCAGTGCCAGCATACAAGCATTAAACACATTCATATGTTACTAATGCAAGCTGTCATTTCTAGGCAAAAAAGTCTGCTTTTGGCTTCATTTTTTTCAGCTGGCTATGCCACTCAATAATTGGCCTGTCACAATTCCCTTTAAGCTGAAGGGGCAACAATGTACATTTCATGCTGCATTTGCTTATTTTTAATTTTATTAGTTCCTGGGATGTGGCCTCCCTGGCAAGGCCGGCATTTATTGCCCATCCCAAATTGCCCTCGAGAAGGTGGTGGTGAGACGGCATCTTTTTTTTCTTTTAACCTAAAATTTCACAATGAAGGAAACGCGAGGGCCTGGTTCGAAGTGAGAACTTGCTGGTCATTTGTACCAGCTGCCTTTAGCAAACTGATGCGATTCAACAACTGCAGCATACCATTTGCACTTACAGCAAAACAGAGCTTGTTCCTTTGTTTATTCACTTTATGAAAATCACTGCACACAGGGCAAGGTGGACACACTGCTGATTTTTGACAGCGCTGCTGGAAAACAATAGCCAACAGGTCAGCTCTTTGCTGAATGCAAATTTAATCCAAATGAGTAAATTTTGATAGGGAAAAAAAGTTCAAAGGCTGAGTAGCCTGTCAGATCAAACTTGAAAAAAAAAATCTCCTAGCTTGTGCTAATTAGATAATGTGCTAATGGTGACCTTGAAACTACCAGATTGTTGTTAAAAACCCATCTGGCTCACTTCTGTCCTTTAGGGAAGGAGGGGTGGTTAAATTTGGCCCTTACGGCTAAAGGGATCAAGGGGTATGGAGAGAAAGCAGGAATGGGGTACTGAAGTTGCATGATCAGCCATGATCTTATTGAATGGTGGTGCAGGCTCAAAGGGCCAAATGGCCTTCTCCTGCACCTATTTTCTATGTAAACCTGCCGTCCTTATCCGGTCTGGTCTATATGTGACTCCAGACCCTCAGCAATGTGGTTGACTTTTAACTGCCCCTCTGAAATGGCCCAGCAAGCCACTCAGTTGTATTCAAGAAGGCGGCTCACCACCACCTTCTCAAGGACAATTAAGGGTGGGAAATAAATGTTAGCTTTGCCGGTGATGTTCACATCCCGTGAATGAATAGAAAATACTAAAAGATCAGAATGTGTGTGTGCATGCATATGCGTGTGCATGTGTCTGTATGTGCTCTTTATAAATGTGTTCGAAGTAAGGCGAATGAATGTACTTCTGAAAATAGGTGATTATATACTTTTTGCATTCATAAACACTGAAATACACCCAGCTGTACTTGACCAATTTACCAATTGAGATAAGATCTGATGGTTCCTCCTGCTTCCTCCAACTAGATATCGAAATCTAGTTTTGAAACCTAATATTAAATAATGGTGTGGTGGGAGAAGTGGTTATTTAACAAGGGAAATCGTCCTGTAGCTCAAAGGAAACAAGTCGTCTTGAGTTTATAGCCCTTTCCCTAACTGACCACAAGGGAAATGAGATTTAAATTAACACGGTTACATTTTAACACCATTACTTTTAGCCACTATTAATGAACTTGTAACAGTAAATCGCCACGGTGTAATCTGGAAATACAAGTTCTCTGATGACTCACCTGTGGGTTTGGGCCCTGCATTTATATTAAGGATGCCTTTTAAACTTGAAAGGGAGGCCAGAATGCAAGGCCTGTTGGGATGAGGTACAGTCTCCATGACAACCACAATCTGAGCTGTGTGGATGGAAAACTTTTGAAAGAAAGACACAGTTTTCCAAATGCTTCCTTGACCCATTGCCCTCTCAGTAAACGATCCAGGTTCATTCCTCGTACCAGATGCTGACGTAAACATGTCCTCTTTACTATAAACTGTTTCAGGGGAGACCTCAGCTTTAGAGCTGATCTCAGACCCGTTTCTGGGCAGAATCCTCTTCAAAAAATTTGTTACTTGATCCAGTTTGACAAGACTCAGGTTGACTTTCCAGGGACGTGATAATTCCAAATGAATTTCAGCTGTTTTTTAAAAAAAAAGGTTTAAAAAAAAATCACTCTTATTCAAAAGAAAACATTTCATATCGAATCATAGAAGTTTACAGCAAGGAAGAGGCCATTCAGCTTGTGAAAGACCGTAACATACATGTCAAACCAAAGTACTATTTTAGTTATTTTGCTCGACATGTTTAATAGTACCACATACAAAAGTAAATAAAACGAAACAAGCAAAATGTGCGCGTGAAAAAGACAATGAATCAGTTCTCAGTGGCTCATTTACCTGATCCCCTTTGGGTAATGGGGGAAATGACAATGACACACGTAACCGTTTTCTGATCATTTAACCATCCTCTTATTTATAATTCTAATAGTCAGAAATGTCTGTATACCAAGATCTAGTTTGTTGCTTAAAATTCTTTAAAGGAGTCATTACTTTCACCTAATCAATTGTACAGAACACAATCTTTAACACTGAGTCCTCGCTTAAGTCTGCATTATTCTCAATTCAGCCAGCAGGCATTTGAGAGTCGAGAGTGGGGAGAATCCTCTTAGTCCTCAAAAGCCAGCTGCTCACAGAATCTATTTACCTTCTTTAAAATAAAACACTGAAACAAAATTTACTCAAGAGCACATCTTGCATGTATTAGTCAATTTGTCAAATCCACAGGCTCCTTACCAACACTGAGGGAAATACAAACCAACTAATTTTTAAACAATACGGTAAACGCCACATAATAAATCTCAAGTTACGATTAGGCTGTGTGGTACGTCGAGCAATGGACATTTGGGGTGAATTACACGAGGTGTGTGCAGTCCTGGGGTGGAGCCAGGCAAGCTTGTGCCACAAGTGCTCAAATTCAATTAGGAATCCTACGCATGTCTGCACTGCTTCCTTCAAACATGGATTACTTAAAGTGGACAGGTTCAGCCTTTACTTTGCATTTGCCTTTGATTAAAAAAGAATAAAACATGGACAATGCTGTTGCAAGCGTGCAAGTACACGAAATGGACTAGAGTTTTGTCACGGCTAAAAATAACTCACTGGACAGTAGGATACCATTAAAAAGTGAAATATCACATTGGACCGGACAATGTTGGAGGTGCTAAAATATAGAAAATTAACTTTGCCGTAACCATTTATAATTGGATTTTTTTGAAGTGATATGTTACAACAAATATATGTTCATTTATAATGTTTGGGACACTTAAAGCTCAGAAAAGCGTTACAAAAACAGGTGCCTTGTATTAAATCACATCGTGCAGCTAGATTTAAAAACAAAACTTCAGAGGAGAGGCGGGGGCAGCGTCGAGAGGCCTGTAAAGGCCCAGCGGCAGCAGGAGTCGGCGGCAGTGGAGAGGCGGGGGCAGTGTCAAGAGGCCTATGAAGGTGAACCGGTGCAGCTGCAGCGGGGTGAGAAGGTAAAAAAGTAGAAAGAAATTGAAAGGTGACGTCACAGCCAAGGGGGTAAGTGATTGACTGGTGATTGGTAAGTAGCTTTGCTTTTCCCTTCCTATATCAGTAAGTAACATTCAGCACTGTTGTTGCCAAATTAAGTTTATCTAAAGTTTAAGTCATAGCAGGACAGCTCGGACACATGTTATGCTCTTCCTGTACTACGTGGGAAGTCAGGGTCACTTCTGGTGTCCCTGACCACCACGTGTGCAGGAAGTGTATCCGCCTCCAGCTCCTGACAGACCGCATTGCAGCACTGGAGCTGCGCGTGGATTCACTCTGGAGCGTGCACAATTCTGAGAATAACGTGAATAGCACGTTTAGCGAGTTGGTCTCACTGCAGGTAAAGGGCACACAGCCAGATAGTAAATGGGTGACCAGCAGGAAGAGCAGTGCAAGGAAGGTAGTGCAGGGGTCCCCTGTGGTCATCCCCCTGCAAAATAGATACACCGCTTTGGGTACTGCTGAGGGGGATGACTCATCAGGGGAGAGCAGCAGCAGCCAAGTTCATGGCACCGTGGCTGGCTCTGCTGCACAGGAGGGCATGAAAAAGAGTGGGAGAGCTATAGTGATAGGGGATTCGATTGTAAGCAGAATAGATAGGCGTTTCTGTGGCCGCAACCGAGACTCCAGGATGGTATGTTGCCTCACTGGTGCAAGGGTCAAGGATGTCTCGGAGCGGGTGCAGGACATTCGAAAAAGGGAGGGTGATCAGTCAGTTGTCGTGGTGCATATAGGTACCAACAATATAGGGAAAAAAACAGGATGAGGTCCTACGGGACGGATTTAGGGAGCTAGGAGCTAAATTAAAAAGTAGGAACTCAAAAGTAGTAATCTCAGGATTGCTACCAGTGCCACACGCTAGTCAGAGTAGGAATCACAGGATAGCTCAGATGAATACTTGGCTTGAGGAGTGGTGCAGAAGGGAGGGATTCAAATTCCTGGGACATTGGAACCGGTTCTGGGGGAGGTTGGAACAGTACAAACCAGACGGTCTGCACCTGGGCAGGACCGGAACCAATGTCCTAGGGGGAGTGTTTGCAAGTGCTGTTGGGGAGGAGTTAAGCTAACATGGCAGGGGGATGGGAACCAATGCAGGGAGACAGAGGGAAATAAAATGGAGGCAGAAGCAAAAGACAGAAAGGAGAATAGTAAAAGTGGAGGGTAGATAAACCCAAGGCAAAAAACAAAAAGCGCCACATTACAGCAAAACTCTAAAGGGGCAAAGTGTGTTAAAAAGACAAGCCTGAAGGCTCTGTGCCTCAATGCGAGGAGTATTCGCAATAAGGTGGACGAATTAACTGCGCAGACAGCAGTTAACAGATATGATGTAATTGGCATCACGGAGACATGGCTCCAGGGTGACCAAGGCTGGGAACTCAACATCCAGGGGTATTCAACATTTAGGAAGGATAGGCAGAGAGGAAAAGGAGGCGGGGTGGCATTGCTGGTTAAAGAGGAAATTAATGCAATAGTAAGGAGGAAGATTAGCCTGGATGATGTGGAATCGGTATGGGTGGAGCTGCGGAATTCCAAAGGGCAGAAAACGCCAGTGGGAGTTGTGCACAGACCACCAAACAGTAGTAGTGAGGTTGGGGACAGCATCAAACAAGAAATAAGGGATGTATGCAATAAAGGTACAGTAGTTATCATGAGCGACTTTAATCTACATATAGATTGGGCAAACCAAACTGGTAGCAATGCGGTGGAAGAGGATTTCCTGGAGTGTATTAGGGATGGTTTTCTAGACCAATATGTCGAGGAACCAACTAGAGAGCAGGCCATCCTAGACTGGGTGATGTGTAATGAGAAGAGACTAATTAGCAATCTTGTTGTGCGAGGCCCCTTGGGGAAGAGTGACCATAATATGGTAGAATTCTTTATTAAGATGGAGAGTGACACAGTTAATTCGGAAACTAGGGTCCTGAACTTAAGGAAAGGTAACTTCGATGGTATGAGGCGTGAATTGTTAGAATAGACTGGCAAAGGATACTTACAGGGTTGATGGTGGATAAGCAATGGCAAACATTTAAAGATCACATGGATGAACTTCAGCAATTGTACATCCCTGTGTAAAAATAAAACGGGGAAGGTGGCTCAACCATGGCTAACAAAGGAAATTAAGGATAGTGTTAAAGCCAAGGAAAAGGCATATAAATTGGCGAGAAAAAGCAACAGACCTGAGGACTGGGAGAAATTTAGAATTCATCAGAGGAGGACTAAGTGTTTAATTAAGAGGAGGAAAATAGAGTACGAGAGGAAGCTTGCAGGGAACATAAAAACGGACTGCTAAAGCTTCTATAAATATGTGAAGAGAAAAAGATTAGTAAAGACAAACGTAGGTCCCTTGCAGTCGGATTCAGGTGAATTTATAATGAGGAACAAAGAAATGGCAGACTAATTGAACCAATACTTCGGTTCTGTCTTCACGAAGGAAGGCACAAATAACCTTCTGAATGTACTCGGGGACAGTGGGTCGAGAGAGAAGGAGGAACTGAAGGATATCCTTATTAGGCGGGAAATTGTGTTAGGTAAATTGATGGGATTGAAGGCCGATAAATCCCCTGGGCTGACAGTCTGCATCCCAGAATAATTAAGGAAGTGGCCCTTGAAGTAGTGGATGCATTGGTGATCATTTTCCAACAGCCTATCGACTTTGGATCAGTTCCTATGGACTGGAGGGTAGCTAATGTAACACCACTTTTTAAAAAAGGAGGGAGAGAAAACGGGTAATTATAGACCGGTTTGCCTGACATCAGTAGTGGGAAAAATGTTGGAATCCATCATTAAGGATGAAATAGCAGCGCATTTGGAAAGCAGTGACAGGATCTGACCAAGTGAGCATGGATTTATGAAAGGGAAATCATGCTTGACGAATCTTCTGGAATTTTTTAAGGATGTAACTAGCAGAGTGGACAAGGGAGAACCAGTGGATGTGGTGTATTTGGACTTTCAAAAGGCTTTTGACAAGGTCCCGCACCAGAGATTGGTGTGCAAAATCAAAGCGTATGGTATTGGGGGTAATGTATTGACGTGGATAGAGTACTGGTCCACAGACAGGAAGCAGAGAGTCGGAATAAACGGGTCCTTTTCAGAATGGCAGGCAGTGACTAGTGGAGTGCCGCAGGGCTCAGTGCTGGGACCCCAGCTCTTTACAATATACATGAACGATTTAGATGAAGGAATTGAGTGTAATATCTCAAGTTTGCGGATGACACTAAACTGGATGGTGGTGTGAGCTGTGAGGAGGATGCTGAGAGGCTGCAGGGTGACTTGGACAGGTTAGGTGAGTGGGCAAATGCATGGCAGATGCAGTATAATGTGGATAAATGTGAGGTTATCTATTTTGGGAGTAAAAACACGAAGGCAGAATATTATTTGAATGGCGGCAGATTAGGAAAAGGGGAGGTGCAACGAGACCTGGGTGTTATGGTTCATCAGTCATTGAAAGTGGGCATGCAGGTACAGCAGGCGGTGAAGAAGGCAAATGGTATGTTGGCCTTCATAGCTAGGGGATTTGAATACAGGAGCAGGGAGGTCTTACTGCAGTTGTACAGGGCCTTAGTGAGGCCTCACCTGGAATATTGTGTTCAGTTTTGGTCTCCTAATCTGAGGAAGGACATTCTTGCTATTGAGGGAGTGCAGCGAAGGTTCATCAGACTGATTCCCGGGATGGCTGGACTGACACATGAGGAGAGACTGGATCGACTGGGCCTGTATTCACTGGAGTTTAGCAGGATGAGAGGGGATCTCATAGAAACGTATAAGATTCTAATGGGACTGGATAGGTTAGATGCGGGAAGAACGTTCCCGATGTTGGGGAAGTCCAGAACCAGGGGACATAGTCTAAGGATAAGGGGTAGGCCATTTAGGACTGAGATGAGGAGAAATTTCTTCACTCAGAGAGTTGTTAACCTGTGGAATTCCCTACCGCAGAGATTTGTTGATACCAGTTCATTGGATATATTCAAGAGGGAGTTAGATATGGCCCTTATGGCTAAGGGGATCAAGGGGTATGGAGAGAAAGCAGGAAAGGGGTACTGAGGGAATGATCAGCCATGATCTTATTGAATGGCGGTGCAGGCTCGAAGGGCCGAATGGCCAACTCCTGCACCTATTTTCTATGTTTCTATCTTGCATTTACTTAAAAGAAATGTTGCTATTATATGTGCAGGGGGCTATTCTCAGGCACATTTTCAGGTGAACTATAACTGTATCCATGAAGTATGTTAAAACTTGAACACATAATTGCGTGCAGAGATTTTGCTTTCGCAATGAAATAAAGAAAAAACTTGCATTTTTTAGAGCGCCTTTCACATCCTCAGGACATCCCAACTTGCTTTACAGCCAATGACGTACTTAGGAAGTTGTAATGTAGGGAATTGCAGCAGCAGCCAAGTTGCGCACAACAAGTCCCACAAACAGCAAGTACCTGGTCTGGAACTTGAACCCACAACCTTCATACTCATAGTCATACCACTAATCACAAAGTTTGAAAAAATAAATTCTAATATATTATCTATATGGAGTTTGCCACTAGATTCTTTTTTAAAGTTTGGCCCCAAACTACATATATGGGCTAGATATATTGCCCAGGCAGAGTCAATGGTATTAGAATGGTTGTACTGTATCTCAAACAAAATATATTTCTAAAAATGTCATTCAAGTAAAAACAAAAAGATTATGTTTACTGGTAACAAAAACTTCACTGTGCCCTCATATTTGTACAGGTTGAACCTCCCTTATACAGAACTCCCTTATCCGGAACCACCCCTCGTCCAGAATCATTCCTGGCCACCGGGTGGCGCATACGCAGAACTCCGACATGAACAAATTGAAGTCCTTCCTCGCTTCCGACTCCCGCAATTGCTGGCCTGATCCCGCGATTCATCGTCCTCCCTCCCCCACTCCATGATCTCTCTGCCGGACTCCCAGCCCTAAGATCCCTTTGCTCAGTACCTGTACCATCCAATTTAACGTGACTGCCTCTCGTCCGGAAAAATCCCTTATCCAGAACAGGCCAGGTCCGGAGGGTTCTGGATAAGGAAGGTTCAGCCTGTACCCGATTTTAAACTGGTGACAGTAATTTATTTGTGCTTGCAAATGCATTAAATAGGAGAACCAGTTGATGTGGTATATTTGGACTTTCAGAAGGCTTTCGACAAGGTCCCACACAAGAGATTAATGTGCAAAGTTAAAGCACATGGGATTGGGGGTAGTGTGCTGACGTGGATTGAGAACTGGTTGTCAGACAGGAAGCATAGAGTAGGAGTAAATGGGTACTTTTCAGAATGGCAGGCAGTGACTAGTGGGGTACCGCAAGGTTCTGTGCTGGGGCCCCAGCTGTTTACATTGTACATTAATGATTTAGACGAGGGGATTAAATGTAGTATCTCCAAATTTGCGGATGACACTAAGTTGGGTGGCAGTGTGAGCTGCGAGGAGGATGCTATGAGGCTGCAGAGTGACTTGGATAGGTTAGGTGAGTGGGCAAATGAATGGCAGATGAAGTATAATGTGGATAAATGTGAGGTTATCCACTTTGGTGGTAAAAACAGAGAGACAGACTATTATCTGAATGGTGACAGATTAGGAAAAGGGAAGGTGCAACGAGACCTGGGTGTCATGGTACATCAGTCATTGAAGGTTGGCATGCAGGTACAGCAGGCGGTTAAGAAAGAAAATGGCATGTTGGCCTTCATAGCGAGGGAATTTGAGTACAGGGGCAGGGAGGTGTTACTGCAGTTGTACAGGGCCTTGGTGAGGCCACACCTGGAGTATTGTGTACCGTTTTGGTCTCCTAACTTGAGGAAGGACATTCTTGCTATTGAGGGAGTGCAGCGAAGATTCACCAGATTCCCGGGATGGTAGGACTGATCTATCAAGAAAGACTGGATCAACTGGGCTTGTATTCACTGGAGTTCAGAAGAATGAGAGGGGACCTCATAGAAACGTTTAAAATTCTGACGGGTTTAGACAGGTTAGATGCAGGAAGAATGTTCCCAATATTGGGGAAGTCCAGAACCAGGGGTCACAGTCTAAGGATAAGGGGTAAGCCATTCAGGACCGAGATGAGGAGAAACTTCTTCACCCAGAGAGTGGTGAACCTGTGGAATTCTCTACCACAGAAAGTAGTTGAGGCCAATTCACTAAATATATTCAAAAGGGCGTTAGATGAAGTCCTTACTACTCGGGGGATCAAGGGGTATGGCGAGAAAGCAGGAAGGGGGTACTGAAGTTTCATGTTCAGCCATGAACACATTGAATGGCGGTGCAGGCTAGAAGGGCTGAATGGCCTGCTCCTGCACCTATTTTCTATGTTTCTATAATCACGCAGCTTTGAAGAATGTATTTAATTTAGTTGTTTCTTTCCCGTTTTAAGTACACGGTTTAAATCCATGTTTGGAGGTGAAAGAGCGTCCATTCAAGTTCTTACCGAAAATTCAAAGCAATTAGTCAAATAAAAGTTACAGTATTCGAGAGACCAGACGTCTAACTATATCAAGTCCATCTAAATACCATGAAAGCCACACCCGACATAATGCAAAAGCAAATACAAAAGCAAAATACTGCGGATGCTGGAATCTGGAATAAAAACGGAAAATGCTGGAAATCTCAGCGGGTCAGGATAGAAAGCAGAGTTAACATTTCGGGCCGATGACCCGATTTCACCAACCCGAAACTTTAACTTTGCTTTCTGTCGACAGATGCTGCCTGACCCGCTGAGATTACCAGCATTTTCTGTTTCTATAATGCAAAGGCATCTGGGAGAGCGGAAGAATTCTGACGTCTGCACTGATAGCAATTACAAACACTTTCATTCAAGGCTCTTATTTACAACAACTTGTATTTATATAGCGCCTTTAACATAGTGAACTGTCCCAAGGAGTATTACGAGATAAAAAATTTGACACCGAGCTGCATAAGTAGAAATTAGGGCAGGTGACCAAAAGCTTGGTCAAAGAGGTAGGTTTTAAGAAGGAAAGAGAGATAGAGAGGCGGAGAGGTTTAGGCAGGGAGTTCCAGAGCTTGGGGACCAGGCAACAGAAGGCCCGGCCACCAATGTTTGAGCAATTACAATCAGGGATGCTCAAGAGGGCAGAATTAGAGGAGCGCAGACATCTCAGGAGGGTTGTGGGGTTGGAGGAGATTACAGAGATAGGGAGGGGCGAGGCCATGGCGGGATTTGAAAATAAGGATGAGAATTTTTAAATCGAGGCTGCGTAGCTAAAATAATTAATATTTAGATAGTGCTTCTCACTTTAAAACAAAGTTCAGAACAATTTACAGGGAGCTGAGAGATGGACGCCAAGCTGGAATTGAAAGAACTTGTGTGAAGTGGGACACACGGTGGAAGAATAAGACAAAGGGCATGGTTAAAGAGATAGGTTTTTCAGGATAAGAACATAAGAAATAGGAGCAGGAATAGGCCAGTTGGCCCCTTGAGCCTGCTCCGCCATTTAATCAGATTATGGCTGATCTGATCATGGACTCAGCTCCACTTCTCTGCCCGCTCCCCATAACCCTTTACTCCCTTATCACTCAAAAATCTCTCTATCTCTGCCTTAAATATATTCAATGACCCCGCCTCCACAGCTCTCTGGTGCAGAGAATTCCATAGATTTACAACCCTCAGAAGAAATTTCTCCTCATCTCAGTTTTAAATGGGCGGCCCCTTATTCTGAGACTATGTCCCCTAGTTTTAGTTTCCCCGAGTGGAAATATCCTCTGCATCCACCTTGTCGAGCCCCCTCATTATCTTATTTACGGAGAATCTACACCCATTATAAAATTGTAAAAATTCTGCAGATGCATATGTACAATTAAAAAAAAATTAATTGTCCTGAGAACACCAAGTTCAAATTATTTACAGCTCTCTGAATCTAATCTTTACAATTTTGTACATCATATACTATCTATTTTGGAAAATGTGGTGCACACATTTTAAAAGCAATGGATAATTCAGCAGTGTCAACTGACTCATGTTACTATTTAATAAAACGAATTTTAAGACAGAAGGATCAAATTTGGATCAATTCTTTCTATTAGACTCCAATCCTGTAACAATACTTCTAATGTTAATAGACAAACTTTGGAAGGTAACAAAAGAGATACCAACCAAAGTGGTTTTGAAAGGGAGCTCCAGACAGTTGTGGTGTAATGGATGACTGTCCCTGCTGATAGAACGGAGGTGACAATGGACAAGCAGTGATCGAAATCCTGTGGATCAAAAGGTGAGGAGTTATGACTGGACAAGATGACTTAAATAGGATGAGATGAGACCATGGAGGGATTTGAAAGTGAGTGAGGACCTTTGCCAATGCGTTGGGCAACAGGAGCAGCTCACTGAGAGGGAAAGAACAACAACATTTCTGTTGAATACAGGATATTCATGCTCTTATCTAAGATTATGTCACAGATGCGAAAGGCACTGTCCTCCGGAGAGCAGACATCTTGCATAGCAATAGAGAGAGAGGATGGGTAGTCGAAAACACGTGAGAGTAACTGGAGGAAGAGTAGCAGGCTCAGAGAAGACACTGGGAGTGGCGAGGCTGGAGGTTGGAAACACTGTCTCCTGAGAAGTGCAACAGATGTGGAAGGTGCTGGAAGGAGAGCATGAAACAGCTGGATGTATTCCTGGAGACAGTCAGCAGCCTATATAGCAGAACTTGCTGATACTGGAAGAGAGCGAGACTGTGAACCTGTCCAGAGCGGATAAGAGCAAGCGACAGTAGAATAGAAGTTTGGGAAAGTCACAATAGGGTCATGGAACAAAGGAACATCAGAAATAGGAGCAGGAGAAGGCTATTCAGCCCCTCAAGCCTGCTCCGCCATTTAATAAGATCATGGCTGATCGTCAACCTCAACACCGCTTTCCCGCCCGTTCTCTATAATCCCTTGATTCTACCGCTATGCAAAAATCTACCGCTCTCAGCTTCAAATATACTCAATGACTGAGTTTCCACAGCCCTCTGGGATAGAGAATGCCAAAGACTTGTAACCCTTAGTGTAGAAATTTTTCCTCATCTCAGTATTAAATGGCCAACTCCTTATCCTGAGAATATTCCTCCTAGTTCGAGACACTCCAGCCAGGGGAAACAGCCTCTCAGCATCTACCCTGTCAAGCCCTCTCATAATTTTCCTTTTTTTTTTCCAATGAGATTACCTCTCATTCTTCTAAACTTCAGAGAGTATAGGCACATTCTACTCAATCTCCCAGTATCAAAAGTATTAAAAATTTGATTGAAATATTCACAAAATATAAGCTCATTTTATACCAACCCTCTCATCCCAGGAATCAATCTAGTCAACCTTCGTTGAACCCACTCTAAGGCAATTATGTTCTTCCTTAGGTATGGAGACCAAGGGGCCAATATTCCCCATCCCCAAAGGGATGGCTACCGCGGGGTTTGGGCGGCCGATCGAAAAAAAGCCGCTGTAAAGGTAGGTTTCTTGAGAGTTGAGCTCAGCAGCGTGCGTGCCACTGAAAAGCAGTCAGGTCAGGGATTTTCACCTACAAAAAGGTAGGACTTCTTCAGGCAGTGCCCCCGCGAGGTATTCGAGTCGGTGCTCGAATGCAACACCGCTGGAGTTTTGCCACGATCGGGGCCCTTTGGTCGGGAAATAGTTCTATTAATTTTACTGGTTTTATTTCAGATTCCATCATCAGCAGTATTTAGCTTTTCATATAGTTTTATTAATTGTTTGGGCTCCATTAAACCTGCTGAGTGCTGCTCAGAGGTTTGCACATACTTTTGTGCAACTTTCAGGTCTGACTCTTTCGTGGAGACCTATGGGCTGCAGAGACCTGCTTGGCATGGTTCACCCTGAGGATGGGAGGAGTGTTGGGAAGGCGATACCTGGTCAGAAGCAGGGCGGCACGCAGGGGAAGGCATCGCCATCAGCACCGTGCAGAGAGGCAGGCGGCAGCCATGATTCGTTCATTCTGCGCCAGACCAGTGTGCCCGCCATCTTGACCGGCCTGAATCAGGATTGCGGTTGGCTGCAAGGGATATCCCTATCCACTTGGCCGCTCACTCCACTGCAGAACCCCAGGACAGCGCCAGAGCATGCATACAATGACGCACATTGTGCCACCAGGTCCCATCATCATAGGCATCCTTAGCAGAGGTGCCTGGACTGCTCTGGTGGCACCTTGCAGTAGTCTCCTCAACGGGTCTCCATAATTGTGGGGGTCTGCTGCATGCTGCACAACCTGCCTATCATGAGGGGACAGCCGCTGGAGGTCGAACCAGCAGTACCATCTGAGGAGGAGGAGGAGGAGGAGGAGGAGGAGGAGGATCCCCGACGCCGTAGAGCTAGGAGGCATTGATCCATTGCCACCCTGGAAGGGCCGGGTGCAGACTGGCCAGCACCCTCCTGGGAGGGTGCATCCTCATATATGTGGAGGTGCCTGATACCTCCCCTGCAATCTCCCTCCATCCATTATGTACTGGCGGTCTGCCAGGTCTCCCCACGTCAGGAAACATTATTCTTCTTCAGTCCTCCACACCGTCCATCAGTGGTTCCAGCTCCATATCAGTGAACCTGTTGGCTCTCCTTGCACCTCTTACAGCAGCCATTCTTCCCCCCTCAGGGCCTTGCTGCAAACCCTGGCCGACCAGCTGGCTCATTAGAAACCCTTATCTGCATGCTGAATTTCTCAGTGGTGATCATGCTCAAATTAAGACTGCCACACCGCTGAAAAATCCACTTTAGAAGGGTTCATTAGCGCTGGAACCCATTTGTCCACTTTTGGAGCTGAATGAGGTGGCCCAGCCACAAAAAAATTTGGGTGCTAATGGCCCCAAAAAGGTGGGGGGGAGCACCAGCTTTCCGGCGGTACTGAATTTCGAGCCCCAATACTATACACAGTACTCCAGGTGTGGTCTTACCAAAGCCCTGTACAATTGCAGCAAGACTTGCTTACTACAAATACCCCTTCTCCCTTGCAATAAAGGCCAACATAAGACTTGCCTTCCTAATTGCTGACTGCACCTACATGTTAACTTTCTGTATTTTATATACAAGGACACTCAAATCTCTCTGAACACCAACATTTAATAGTTTCTCACCATTTAAAAAATTATCTGTTTTTCTATTCTCCCTACCAAAGTGAATCATCTCACATTTTCCCACATTATACTCCATCTGCCACCTTCTTGCCCACTCACTTAACCTGCCTATATCCCTTTGCAGACTCTGTGTCCTCCTCACAGCTTATTTTCCCGCCTAGCTTTGCATCGTCAGCAAACTTGGAGACATTACAGTTGGTCCCTTTATCCAAGTCATTAATGTAGATTGCAAATAGATAACGCCCCAGCACTGATCCTTGGCGCACCCCACTTGTAGCAGCTTGCCAACCTAAAAATGACCCGTTTATTCCTACTGTCTATTTTTTGTCCTTTAACCAAACCTCTATCCATGCTAAAATATTACTCCCAATCCCATGAGCCCTTATCTTGTGTAACAACCTTTCATGTGGCAACTTATTGAATGCCTTTTGAAAATCCAAATATACTACATCCACTGGTTCCCATTTATCTACTCTGCTAGTTACATCCTCAAAAGATTTGTTAAACACAATTTCCCTTTCATAAAACCATGTTAACCCTGCCTAATCATATTTTGATTTTCTAAGTGCCCTGTTACCACTTACTTAACAATGGATTCCAGCATTTTCCCGATGACTGATGTCAGGGTAATTGGCCTGCAGTTCCCTGTTTTCTCTCCCCTTCCTTTCTTGAATAGCTCACCTGTCCTAATATCTCATGTGGCACAGTGTCAAATTTTGATGGATAACGCACCTTTCATTTGCATCCAATCCACTTTCCTGAATCTATGGAATTTTAGAAGCTTAGAACAAATGCATCCACTATCTCTGCAACCACCTCTTTTAAAACCCTAGGATGTGGGCCATCAGGTCCAGAGGATTTGTTGGCTGTTAGTCCCATTTATTTAGTCCCATTAATTTCTCCAGTACTTTTTCTTTACTAATATTAATTATTAATATTAATTACTTTAAGTTCTTCACTCACATCAGACCCTTGGTTCCCCAGTATTGTTTATTTTTGTCTTCTACTGTGAAGACAGTTACAAAATTTTGTTTATTTTCTCTGCCATTTCTTTATTGCCCATAATTTCTCCTGTCTGAGCCTCTAAGGGACCCATGTTTACTTTTGCTCCTCTCTTTCTTTTTACATACTGTAGAAGCTCTTACAATCTGTTTTATATTTCTTGCTAGTTAACTCTCATTCTATGTTCTGATACACATTACTAATCATGCAATAAAGTCATAATTGTTATTGAAACAAACTGCATTTGTTGGTAATTTGCCCGAAAGGTTGTCTGAGCAAAATAAATCTTTAAAAATGAAACTACGAATAAAAAAATTACACTGCGGTGAAATAGCAGGAAAGACCATCTTTCCAAGTTGAGGCTAGATTGAAAAGACACAACCTTCAATGTAATTTTTTTAGTCACATAGTTCATCTTCAATCTTGCTCACAGTAGTATTCAATGGCACTGAATGATGTAATTTTGTGATGCAGGCACACTTTGAGACAAAGGTTATCGTTATACTCTTTAAAAAAAAAAGTCCTTTTATATCTTTACAGGAATAGGAGGAGGTCATTCAGCCCATCAAGCTTATTCCGCCATTCAATAAGATCATGGCTAATCTGTGACCTAATTCTATATACCCACCTTTGCCCCATGTCCCTTAATACCTTTGGTTAACAAAAAACTTCTTATGTGGTGGCTTGGTGTTAAATTTTGTTTGATAATGCTCCTGTGAAGGCGTTTTACGAAATGCAAATTGTTGCTGTTAATGTGATAGCAAATATATTTTCATTTGAAGGTGTTTTCTCATATTCCTCAGCAGAAACACGGATATTGGTGCTGAATTACATTGTTGTAGCAATGTCAAACAACTGTCTCTGGAAGCATAAAAATCTATTAATAAAAATGTACTGCACTAACAAGTGACCTCAAGTTAATTTAAAATAAAGGCCTGAATACATTGCAACATTTTGATGAACTCAATTTTTCACATGTCAACTCTCTTTAAATCAAAGATGATTACTTCAAACAGTGTCAGCATGGTTAGAAACACTGTATAACTGGGATCAATTGGGCAAATTCCTAAATTTATACGATGCCATATCTGTGGCACACATCTGAACTGAATGAAGGTTCAGCGTGCATCTGATCTAATGCTCCTTCACTATAGCTTTTTTTTTTGCAATGGGACTAGGTTGCCCTGCTTCAAATTATGGAGGGCCAGCATGCCAGTATGAGGCCTGGATTAGTTCACCTACTCATTGGGGATTTGTCTCAGTTGGGAATGGATTTATTACAGTTTCACACATGGAATGAAGCTCGTGTCAGCTGAGGCCAGTGACACTTCATATGATTCAAATTAACCTGTTATAGGCGCTCTGCTGGGCCAACCACTGTGTAAAAATGACGACATTTTCTTTTTCTCAAAAAAAAAAACGACTTGATAGAAACCAGGGATGCCAGGTCATAATGGTTGCAATTTGTTCCAACTAATCTATCACCTGCCGGAGTTATTGGTCTAGTGGGTTTCTGGTCACATTATGCTGCAGGTTTTCGAGAAACCACTGACCTTGTTAATGGACGGAATTATATCCTTTGCTAAATTCAGGAATCTCTTGAAGAAATACTTATTTGGTATCCTGAACCAGTGTGGGACGGGGGCTCAATCAATCACATGCAAGTTTATATGGCAGAGGGGAAACAGGCAGCAGAACTTTTATTTGAATTATGTTATGTGTAACATTTTGGATACAGCAAATAATCCCTTTTTTTTGCCAGAATGGTAACACAATGCTACTATTTTTTAAGCATACAGGATGCCAACATAATTTTTTTATTGCTATTTTCTGAAGGCCCATATAAAGCTATGTCTCTCCAGCTAGCAATAAACTAAAGTAAGCCGTGGAGGACCTTAAACTACAAGAATTTCAAGCCCGGCAGAATGATGGACGGGCTTACACCACCGATTTATAACCTGCACAGATACGCCAATAATTGGCCTTTTCCTTGCAGAATACACCGTTGCATTCTTATCGTCCAGGTCTGGGTGTTGCTAGCGCCATTTCCTGCAGGAACTATAACGTGTACACACTGACATTAGTATCCTGTTACCTCAATCTGGAAAAAATATATGTTTGCTGCCTTTGCCAAATGTATGGAAAAATAGCCCCTTCATGTGGTATCAAGTGCATTACCATATCCTGCCATTACCCATTCATTAGCGGTTTCACTGTCTAGCTACTAGCTGTCATTGAACTCAGCTTTTTATAATGCAGAATGACTGCTGGGCTTCCTGTGTGTTTGAATTACGAGATTAGGTTTCTGCTAAATTGCATCTGTTTATCTCCTTCGCCTGCCAATTGACAAATTGTTTACAACATACAGTTCACTTGAGTAAATTTTAAAATCTTCACTCAATCCTTTGAGGATTACCGTTCCAGCTTGCACCACATAAAATCGAGCGCAAGACAATGAAGGGAGCACCGCTGCCCGAGTAGCGTTTTAGTCGTACATGTGGCGAGGGCCTAGGGGCAACGCGGGCCAGCCCACACTGTGCGATACGTGTGCGCACTAGGTCCGTGCAGCAGAGCTGGTCTCCAGTCATCTTGGGTAATCCTTGCCACTGGACCAAGACCTAGCTCTGTCAAGCCCGTGAGGTGGCTGGTGTGCAACGGCCACCACATGTTAAAAAAAATCCATGCACAGGCATCTTCCACCCTTCAGGATGCAGTTCGGGACCTGAAATATCAGGTCCCTCATTGAAA